>NW_020874292.1:34766502-35366502 GCF_003935025.1 Abrus precatorius | reverse complement strand
ACTGCTGCTCAAAGATGCCAAAATTTGATTGCTAAGTTGCCTACAGCCTTAGAATAATATGATGTAAAAACAGATGATTGTTTGTCATTGCTTTCATGTTAAAGTGAATAATTTTCACCTTTTGCAAAGCTATTGACTTCTCCTCGAGTGTGAACTTTTGTGTGAGCCTCTCTTCCTTTCTTCTATCTTTTGTTTGATGTAAGATTACTCTCCATTTATAATTAATGAAATTTATTATGTTGTGTTGAATGCTTGACTTTCTGCTAAGGTAATGATGATGGTTCAGATACTCAGATCTCATCAATTGTAGACACTGTTGCATCAATGCCACAAAATGTCCTTCTGAGACAGTCCCCCAACTCAATGGATGTGGATGTGTTGGTTAGTAGACCTTTTGCAATGGTAGATGAGATTGCAGATGCTTCACCGGCAGTAGAGGATGGTTTGCAACTTGGAGATCAAATTTTGAAATTTGGCAGTGTAGAAGCAGGTGATAATTTGCTCCAAAGGCTTTCTTCTGAGGCTCAGTCAAACCTGGGTCGTGCAGTAGCAGTTGTTATCATGAGGCAAGGCACAGTGATTAACTTAACAATCACACCCAGAACTTGGCAAGGCAGAGGTCTCCTGGGGTATGCCTGTTGTCCCTATTTTGCTTTTATCTAGTGTGCTGTTAGCGTGATACCAGTTTTGTGTTAGAAAGGAGGTAAACATAACTAAACATAAAATACCGTTCCTTTTACTTTTTCATGGCTTTCCCAAGCCCAATTCCTTAATGGATCAGTTATTCTACATCGAAATCTTATCTGAATTTATGAAAATTTTGGTATATTCTCAAAGCCAATTTATTCAATTATTATATGCTAATATATGAAAATTTGTTCGGTGATCTCACTTTAAGTAGTTGGTTGTGTGGAATAACATTAACGGCTATATATTGTTGAAAATACTCGATGTTCTAACTTTGTTATGGTAATATGGTCATAGGAGCCAACAGATCATATATAAAGAAAACAGTCTTTTACTACCGACAAATTAGTTTATTTTAGCGAAATAATATTTTGATTGGTCAACTTTCTGAACCAATTTCGAAAAAAAGATTATTTCCTTAAAATTAAGCTTTACCTAATATGCATATTAGTTGAGTTGCTACTAGTGCTGTTATGTTTATATATCTCTAGTCTCTACTGCTCTAATATTTCTTTCGATTGAATGCTGGCAGATGTCACTTTCGGATCTTGTAGGTGCCATGGTTTATTCTTCTCATAATGGTGGTGACGGTTGTTTCTTTTGTTGCATTTACTATACGGAACTCTTTACCGTTTGTTATTTCTCTTAGCAAGACTCTATTTATGTAATAGATAATTACAGCTGACCTTCGATTGTGGTGGTGTTTCTTCGTGACTCAATAATGCTATATCCCTTTTCTGATCGTCTTTCTTTTTAGTGAAAAGTAACTTTAGATGTCATAATGGTAAATATAATTAAAGATTTATTTCATTATGAACCTGTGCATTCATACGTTGCTGCAAAGGAATTCGAAAGCAAAACAAAGGTATCTGAATTCAAAGTTTCCTTTACCATGATGCATCACATACAATATTTAAATGTCATGTGAGATTAAAATATTAAATTGATCTAGATTTGAGAAAAGTTTTACCTATACATCATCGCAAATTCCTCTTAGTTCCTTTTATATTTTCTGGTTATTTAATTGAAAAATATTCACATTAGTCTTTAAGCTTAATTTTAAGCAACTAAGAACAACTTTTTATTAGAAAATAAGGCATTTCACATTTAGAAAATTGTCTTTTGTATTATCTTTTTTTATATTGAGAAACTTATTATGTTATTTAATTATACTATTTTATTATGTTATTGATATTTTTATTAAATAAAAAATATTAATATACAATTAAGTTAAAAATATAATTAATTTTTTAAAATTTTAAATGATAAATATTTTAAAATAAAATTAAATTTGATAATTATTTTGAAATGGACAGAGCACTTATTAGCATCGAAGTATTTAGTTATAATCACTGAAAAGAATGAATTGATTTCAGAATCCGTTGATTTCTGTGTCGCTACTTTTGAGCTTATGTAAACCGGTGTATGAGATTCAGTTTTCATTCATGTATACACATATTTTCAGCAAACTAACAGGGTTGCTTCTTCTCTTCTTCTTTTTTTCTGTAAATATAAATAGTTTCTCTTTGTTAACGATGATGCGATTATTGTCCAATCGTACGATACTTATAAGAGAAAAGTAAAGTGCAAGAAAAAAGACAATTATAATGTTACAACACAAATATTACAAAACATAGTATGTTTGCTTAATATGGCCGAACAAAAAGCAAAACATAAAATAAATCAGACAAGAAGTATGCTCTTTCACGAGCAATATATTATTAAAATTTAAAAAAATTAGTTAAATAATTAAAATAAATAGTATAATATTGAAATAATAGGTACAAGAATAAAAAATTCTAAAATAGGGATAAAAATAAAAATAATACTTTCAACTAATAGCTCAAAACTAGTGTTTGAAAAGTGTTAAAAAAAAATGTTAGCAGCTAGCTACTTCACCAAATGAGTTTAATTTTGTTAGACAAACTTTTCTGTCAAGTAAAATATGCTTCCGACTAATTGAAAATCCTCATCAAACACACAAAAGAGACCATTTAGGAAACAAAAAATGATTTCTTTAATTAAAAGATGTTTCTAAAATGAGTTTAAATACAACGCAGTATTAATCTATTATATAATAAATAAACAGTCAACGAGAGAGTATTATGTTATAAAAAAATTAATAAAACAAGAGTTAAATAATCAATATACTAATCTTAAAAATATTTTATAAAAACTTTTATGATTAATTTGATTAAAAAACATTTAAAATAATAATAATAAATACAAGAAACTAACAACAAATATTTCATTTCTTTTCAACGAGATCATATCTTTGAAAAAACAATCACATCTTATTATTCACAAGTAAGGGAAGATCTAAATTCGATTTTGAATCAATATTTGCACAATCTTGCGTAAAGGTTAAAGAGATGAGAATGTGTTTGGAGAAAGAAATTTTTTTCTAAGTTATAAAGACCTTATCAGACTAAGAGTCCTAGACTCTCACACTAACAAATTAAAGACTTGAAAAATTACCACACTGACAAATCAAAGACTTAAAAAATTATTTAAATCTTAAATTCATCTTAAAGATTCTACTCTTTGAGGAGTTTTGGGAGTATTTATAAAGTAGTTTTTTCATACTGAAGAAACTACATTTTAAGGAGTTTTTGAGAGTTAAAGAAGGAGTCTCATTCTTTATTGAAAAGTAGGTTTGAACTTAAGAAATGTTGGAAGGTTTTTGAGAAGAACCTTAATTTCTATAAAAAAAAAGAGTCATATTTCGAGTTGTTTTAGAGGTTTTTGTCACATCCCAAATTTTTCTCAAAACTACTCGAAAAACAGGAAGTGGTCAGAAAATATTCTAAGTTCACAAACCTGGTTGAGCTTTAGATTCCTTCAAGAATTGCTTGAAAAATAGGGAGTGGTCAGAAAATATTATAAGTCTACAAACTTTGTTGAACTTTAGATTCCCTCCAGAATTGCTTAAAAACCAATAAGCGGTTAAAAAATATTCTAAGTTCACAAATCTAGTTGAGTTCTATATTCCCTTCAGAATTGCTTGAAAAATAGGAATGAGCAGAGAAAATATTCTAAGTCCACGAGATCAAAAAGTGCTCTCAGATTCTCCAGAATTAATTGAAAAATAGAAATCGGGAGAGAAATTATTTTAAGTTCATAATGCTAAACGAGCCTCTTAGAATTGCTCGAAAAATAAAAAATAAAAAGAAAATATTCTAAGTCCATAAGAGTCATGATAGGACTTAAAAGTTATTACGAGGCTTAGAAGCGATTACCAATAATTACCAGGTTCAACAACACGAAGAAGGATCGTAGACAATAGCAGTTATAAAAGAAACCACAACGGACAACACAATTAGAGCCAGTCATAGATAATGAGCAACAGTTGAAGCAGTTACCAAGAAGTGTCTGCGAAAAAAAGAGAACGGTAGTGGTTTCTCTTGCCTATAAATACGTCAAAACTTCACTTTTCAGGAGACGGCTTTTTGCACCCAGACATCGCACCTAAAATTCGCTGAACGCTGAAACTCTGCATCGTGTCAGACACTAGCTATAAGGAGACATACGGCTGTTGTTATTCATTACTAGGAGTCGTACGTTTACATTCTGCACCTTTACATTTCTGCATTTTATCTTTCAGTTTGTTTTACTTCTTTTATTTATGCAATTACTTACATTGTAAACGTTTGCGTTCAGTTTAATATGTGTTTCTTGTTCCATAATTTTATTGTTCATGCTACAAATCGTTTATTTTATGACGCTTATTTTATCGTTACGTTAACAATACACTTAAAAGAACTTAAAAAAACCTAAATTCAATCACCAGATTGCTTTTGAATTATTTATTTACAATCATTTATCACCATAAACAGAATGCAAAAAGCTTTGAACCATTGCAGTACCACGTACGATCATACATGTCACAATGCCCCACAATTGTTGCTGATCTCCAAACAAAACACACCAATTCTTTATTAACCATAAGTACCCTATGCTCCTCCCTCACTTGGGAACACACCCTTTGTTCTATCCTTGTCACCCTTTACAATGGAAATTCATCATTGGAACACAATATTTATATGCCAACAAATCAAAAGTTCAAGATATATTACACTGATTTTTTTTAATGTGTTTAATGGTATCTAATAAAAAAAACTAAATAATAATTTTTTTTTATTAAAAATTATAGCATTTAATGTTGTTAATGCATTGAATTTAATATTATCTTGCAATTTAAAAAATATATCATGCGTCATTTTTTATTAGGCACATATTACAGAAACCAATACAAAGCGTGCAAAGTGGTTCAAATAAGGGTCCAACAATCAAAACGAAATAGGATTCTGCATGGTCGTTGTGAGAGATTCACAAGTTTTCGGAATAAAACACCTCTCTTATTATGTGCCTCAGATTGTTAGTCTAAGCTATTGTTGTCTGTTATGAAGTTTTCTAAATCAGAAAGGCCAACAAAACTGACATGTGTAACATTAAATGATAAATGATAGATGAAGAGATATGTCTTACTCAATTCGTTCTTTTTTCTCTTACATTTCTAGAAAAAAAAAAATTCCATTTTTATCTTTCACTTTTAAAACTTTAAGATATTAGTAATTATCTTTTATTCATTATATCCATAACTTGAAATGAAAGAATGATAAATTAATGAAAGTGGTACAAGAATATAATAAAAAGTTACTAGACAGTATTTTAATAAAAAAAACATCAAATCTATTTTTTAATTTGTGTCAAAACTTCATTGTGAAAAATAAAAAATGGATGGATAAGCACCCAGAATTTCTCTACAATGAGATGGTGACACAGCAAGAAGAATTGGTTATCTTTTAAACTGTACAAAAAATTGTACACCAATTTCTTAGGCCAAAGCCTGGTACAGAAGAAATGGTACCAAATTGATTCAATCCACTACTGCTTTTAGTAAACTACAACCTAAGAATCCATCATGCTTAGGCTCTGCATGAGATTTATACACACAGTCCTCTCCATCATTACTTAATCTAAGGCTAAGAGAGTAGTAAATTATCACCATTGTTGAACCATCATTCTGAGGAGAAACTCAAATCATCCATGGCAATGGACAGATCTGATTCGATGGCGTTATCACTCTCCTTTTGTCCAGCATTGTTATCCATGATGCCATTCTCATCCTTCCCTTTGGCCACGGCTATACAATCCTGGAATCTGAAGCAACTGATGAGATGGTCATTGGTTAAACCAGCAACCTGCATGAAGGAATATACCACAGTGGGGCCTACACCTCGGAAACCTCTCCTTACCAGGTCTTTGCTAATAACATCAGCCTTTGGGGTTTTTGCTGGAACCTGTCTTGGATACCTGAATCGGCTAACTATAGGCTTGTGGTTCACAAAACTCCAAATATACTTGTCAAAGGACCCAAACTCATCTACGACCTGGCACCAAGAAAAACCTGTAAAAGGTTAGTTGCAAAGGCAATCATAGGCATAACCAGGATTAAAATTGTGCAATGTGCAATCATGGCAGCTCAGAAAAAATGGGCATTGTATGACTTTGGGATGTACCAGAATACATGCTTGGCTGAGCATGCTGGCAGGTTAAAGAATCCAAATAATTTGGTTACATATCACTATTGCAAATTAGATTACTACAAGTTCATTCTGTACTGAAGATTAATATCATGTTTTGTCCATATGGGGTCATGCAAATTGAATAAGGATCAGGACCACCACCCTATTTATCTTTATTACCTAACCTACCTTATGAAATAATCATTAAACACCAATTTTAAGTCATTCATTTGTTTGTTAGGGAAACAAAAAGAAAGTTAAAGAAAAGATGATGGCATCCAATTGTTGAAGCAAAATTTAAAGCTTTATTTGGGAGTTAATTTTAGGGGTGGGGGGAAGGAAGGGAAGGGTTTATTTGATGGTAACCCTTGTTTGAGAGATTTTAAATGTGAGGGGAAGTTTACATAAACTATTCAAATCCTCCCATAAAAGTAACTTAAAAAATCTTTTTAAAAGGGGGACAAAATGTGCCAATTATCAAAACAGAAACGATTGATTCTCATTCTTCTAACACATTTTGTTTTTTTAGTAAACTGTGCACCAACTACTAAATGTGACTGCATTTAAGGCCAAGTGGTCCCACTATTTTGTCAAATTTAAATGCAGGCATATAAGGGAAAAACTACTTACACACAAAAATGGAAAAACAGAACTACACATATCTGTTTTTCTAAGATTAAAATGACTAAGAGATAGAGAGAGAGAGACACTCTCATAAAACAATAAACATTGAAACTGTTTTTTTGTAATGGGTTAGTATGTGGATCTGACAGCACTGTTCTTATAAACTGGTTGTGCACATTTTTTTGCCATAAAAAGAAACTGTTGGCACACAAATTCTGGAAGATGACACTGTAAGTAGGATCATTCATTTTTACGTTGGAATTAATATTTTCAGTTTACTTTTCTGAAATAGGTGGCTTCCTTTCTTGTTTTGCTATTTCTTCCAAAGAAAAGTACAGAAATTGAAAGACATTATGTAAATGGTTTTCCCAATACCATGCAAATAAGGGTAAAACTTGCAGGTGCCCCAGAATTGCACGATAACCATAGATAAAGAATTTGGACGTACGAACTACTGCCTAGTTCAGCTGGTAAAATTATCACAATGCTACCTGGATGGTGTAAATAAGACCCAATATAGAAGATAGTATTTACTGATGGCAGTGAAATACTGCTAAAGCCTGAATCTTATGGTTGACTTGGCTTCAATGGTCCAGGTAGAAATAAACAATTATGAACTAACCCAAGAGTTGCATAATCCAATCTACCTTTGATATCTGACGAGCATTCTCAATTATAGCACGCAATTTAAGTTCAGAAAGTAGGGAGCTTGCAATAGTTCCTGGTGCCATCATCTTCTTCTCATTGAGTTTTGATACAGCAACTGGATCAAAGTCTGCAAAAATTTCCCTGCAAAGATCCTTATTAACAAATTGAAGCAAACAAAGTCAAGCGGAAATAGGCTACAGCTGAGGACAAAGTCTTCAAGTAGCCAAGTCAGTAAAGATTTGAGGTTAAGAAAGAGCAATAAAAAAACAAAACAAAACTTATACAGAGAAGAATACCTAAAAATATGTCTTTTGCTTAGAATGGCAGGCCAAGTGAGTTCAGCCAGAACACTTGAAAGTACAAGAAGCTCAAATAGTTTCCTGCATGAGATAAGAAATGTTCAAGCAAAGCATCTAATAGAAGGTATATTATTTCCCCAAACAGTTAAAGATTAGTTCAGCTTATAACATACTTGTCATCATGTACCGGAACTCCCCATTCTTCATCATGGAAAGTAGCATAGCTTGGTTCTTGCATACAGATGAACTTGGTCAGAAAATAAGACCCAAAAAAAAATGCAATCTAGTTCAAAACTTAGAACTCATAACAAGTAATACAGATGAATTACTATGAAAGATATGGTTGATTAACAAATGTTTATTTTCACATCCATCAACATATAAGGTTCATATCATTTAGTGACTTAGAACTCCCAATCTTCAACAGGCAAAAAAGTCAATTAAAATCCATATAAGGTACACATGAAATGCATGTTTTATTATATTGTGCATAAAAACCCATACCATACACGAGTATTCATAGCACAAACAAGCGGAAGGAACTCAATATCTTAAAAGGTACCTTTAATAGACCAGAGTTCATGCTCAATTGACAAATTTATATGGAAACACTAGGCTATCCAAATGGAGGTAAATACTTAATTTAAAACCTAAATATTTTAGAACTGAAAATTATCTTTAAGTTAAATGCAAATAATACCATTCACAGGATCAGCTCAAATTAAGGCAGCGCAAATTCAAAATAAACACCCATGTACACGTTTCTGAGAGCACTTCTACATCCAAAAGAAACATAAACATCTGCCAAAGGCTTAAAAAACTTAGTATAATAATTATGAAGAAATGAATACATATTTTTACCTATGTTATTTAACAATCAGTATTAATATGTTTCCTTAATAATTTTGGAAAAAAGCCTAAGAAGAAGAACAAACCAGTATTAGGAGTGACCCAAGCACACCTCATCTTGGATTGTGAACCATCATGCGGAGATTCTAACATACTATCAGAAGCAACACTTCTTGGCTTTGACACGTACGCCTTCCTTCTTCTACCTAGGCTACAGGACCGAGTCAATCTTCCAGTAGATGCTCTACTATGAAATGAATCTGTAGAGGCATCGGATGAACATGAAGCATTTAGAGACAAATTAGAATGAAGTAACTGCTCGTGTGGGCGGAGTACAGAAGAAATGCTGACAGAACGTGACTGAGTAGAGGAAGTGACAACTGAAGACAACACTTGATGAGGTTTCTTTTCTTTGACTGATGCAACTTCATCCAGCAACTTATCAACCTTCCTCAGTGGCTTTGAAGCTGGTTTCCTTGAACTAAAAGACCCTGTCTTGTTTCCTGCTGGTCCAAGGACAGGCCTTGCCTCTGAATCAGCAACATTCATAGACCTCAATCTGGGAGCTCCAGACATTGATAAAAATATTCCCTTGACAACACAATCACCTGAAAAATCTTATCTCACCACTCTACTGAATTCTTCAAGCTCTAACTATCCCTCAACTCCCTATAAAATTAACTTTTTCTTTTCCCATTACTTGAAGGCTTAAGAAATTAACCATAAAAACCAGAACCAATATACAACTTTTGACAAACACCAAGTGCACAGTGATTGAGCTCCCCACACTCCCAAAACAGATCTCAATTTTTCACCATCAAAATGCACTAATTGAAGGAAGAGCTGCCATAGGGTATCACTCAATTATCCTCAATTTCCCAACAACACACTCAAGACCTCAACTTAATGAAGCTCATGAACACTTCACTCCCACCCCTCTCAAACCCAAAATTTCAAATCAGCCCAAAACCCAGAAAAACCTGAATTCAATAGGGTTCTGTTTACCAATTACCAACATGATAAAAAAAGTCAGAAAAAAATGGGTTCACCTTTGACCACAAAGTTTAAGAGGGGGGCTTTTGCATTCCATGTAATTGCTGAAAAGTTTCAAACAGAGCCTCGAAACTCTGAGATTCCATTGTGCATTGCGGAAAACGAGAGAGTCTGCACTGCAACCTCAAAAGGAAAAAGCAGGTGCTTCAAAGCTCAGTTTTTTCAGTCACCCCACATGGAAAAAAAAAGCTGACACATTCCTTTGCAATTCTCATCATGCTTCTTCTTTTATATTTTTCCCTGAAAATTCCACACAAAGTTTTAGTTTCCGGGAAAAAGGGTGGCCTCTCAGAGTGCTCAACAACTGAGATTATTGAACTCAATCTTCCAACAAATGCTATTGCACCGTTTTTCCTTCTTTTTCTATTTTGAAGGTTGATGAAGTGAGAGAAACAAGAGTGAAGAGAAGAAGATAGGAGAGAGAGTAAAGATTAATCTTTTACCGGCTGTGACCGTTACATGTGTGTGTATATTGGAGGATGCGTCTTCTTCCTACATGTGTCTGCATTTCTCACTTCCATCTTTCGTTGGACCCCACACAGCTCAGTCTTTATTTCAAATTCACAAAACATAAATTACAAGTTATATTTTATTTTTATTAATTTTCAAATTTTATTTATTTTTAAATATTTTATTTAAATGTAAATATAATTTTTATCAATCTAATTATTGAATATAATTATACATTATGCTGAGTATTCGTGTCATTTTTTGATAAAAATTGAATACTTATAAAAGTGTGATTAAATTATTCTTATTTTTATGTATTTTAAAAATATATGTTATATTAATTTTTATCGATTAAATATTTTTAATTGATCTGAAATGTTATAAATATGATTTATATAAAAGAATTAATTTAACAGTCAAATTTTAAATATAATTATTTAATAAAAATATATTAAACAATATAAGTAACATTGATATAATTTGATCCGGGGTTTCTCTCTTCTATCTCCTACGCAATATAAATACATTCACAAGTTTATTTGCCTTATTTATTTATTTACGTACAAGAAATAATAAGCAAAATTATATTTCGTAAATGAACTTGTGAATGAATACCTTGCAAGCATAAAATAATTGCTGCACAAAATTATATTTTTCATTAAGTTATGCTATGCAGTACAAATAAAAGCATCGTGTTTAAATTTTATTGGTTTAATAATAAATTAACAATTAAAAGATAGACAATGGTTGACAGAAATCAAACTAGAAGTGTGTTATTCAGCTTTCGTAGATACACTGAATTGAAACATCATAGTTACACCCTTTGTATTTTCTCTTAATTTCTCCTGAAATCCAAACAAAGCTAAAAATATTGTAACCCTCTCTCTGCTTTTGATTGACTAATCCTCCTTTTGGTACAAACATAAAAGTGAGGGAAGGAAAGGTACCATTGAAGGAACAAAAGTATAAAAGATGTCAAAAGAAAAAAGAAATCCTTCTGAAACCAAAATTGAGTGGTCTTGTCCGTAATAGTTGGAGAGTATTGGACAAGTGGTACTTTCTAAATTTGGATTGAGATCGATCCTTTTCAATTTCCTCCACCATCTTGTGTTTATCAATTTCAAAAGCACATTGCCCTGCTAGTCACACTGGTTCATGGGATATGAACAATTTTATTGGTTTTATAATTTACCCTCTAAAGTTATTACATAATCATACTTAGTTTCACCTTGTGTCTTCTACTTTCGCTCAACAACCAAATACCAGCCATAAGGTAAATCTACTAAGCTATTCATTGAAAACATTATATAATAATAAATAAATAAAGATTAAGGAGATTTTACGTTAGTCTTTTAAAGATTTTTATATAATTAAAAATGTTATTACATTAATTCTTTAATTTTTCTTTTTACAATATTAATTCCTTATAGACAATTGCTACCAAACTCGTTAGAGTTTTATATAAACAAATTTAGTCACAATTTTGTATCTAAAGCACTAATTAAGTGAGAGAAAAAATCTTTAAAAAGCATATGTGATGAAACTTAAATTTTTGAGTAATTAATTAAATAGTAAAAATGTTTAAAATACTGATATAATGACACCATAATATTTAGAGAAAATAAAAGGGTTATTTAATAAATTATGTGCTTCAAAGTTAGATATTATGAAAATTTTCCATAATTAGCAATGCTAATATCTAAGTTCTTTACCGGACAAGCTGGAAAACAAATTGCTTGCTTTTAAAAAATTCTGAAGTTCAGATGCAATATGAAAGTATTAGTCAGGGATTACGTTCTCCGGATGGGATCAATTATTTCCTCTTTCGTTTCAATAGAATCATGATATCAAATTATGATATGACAAATGATATATCGACGTCTATGTCCAAATAATAAGGAATTTCATTTTTCTACAATGAGGTCTAAACTTGAAGTTATGTGAACATAAAAAATAGACATCAAGAGAACTTTACCTCCTTAAATAAATTCACTCAGCTTTACACAAATTAGCTACGATTCAATGTAACTTCTAAATCACAAGGATCTCAAATCTACAAAAAATTTGCTCAAAGCATGCCAAACTGGTTCCATATTTGTGTCCATTTAAACATTAAATAAAATCAGTACTACCAAATATTTTTAACTTGAAACATTAACCTCTTCAAATCCGTCAACTTGACCAGTTGTTCGATCTATTTCAGTCACTATCCGTCTCGAAGCATTAGAGTGAAATTGGATGATAACACGCTGTTATCACCAATTCTCACTCTCCGTGAGAATAAGATACAGGTCAGTTCTATATTCCCTGCACCAAGTAAACTTTTTAGGACAAGCGTGAACGTGTGTACAAGCGAATTGAAACACTACATAGGGGGAAAATCAAGCGAAGATAAACATGGGACGCCATTAAAATTACACGACACCTACCAATTGATTTATATAAATACAGCTGTATGATTTCCAAAACATGTATTCAACAAGGTTTAATTTCAAAACCTATGCTCAAAAGAGTTCGAGCTGACTCAATTGCTTTCTCACCCCCAAGGTCCAAAGCTTCTCCGGTTAATTCTCCTTCGGTATCAACTGACCATCGAGTAGGTGTTTTCCGGTTTTGCAGTAAGTCAGTTTTCTTGAACTGCATATTGTTCATTGAAGCAGGTGCTGCAGCAGCCACGAGGGGTGCACTTGGTGGGCCATGTCGTTTCTTGGGCACAGGCATGTCATGATCATGTACTCCCTTGTATGTTATGATGAGAGCTTTTGAGTTATCCACAGCAGTTTCAATGTGCTTTCGGACAGGACATCCAGCAGAAGTGCATCTGTAGTAGTTTCTGAAAATTCAAGTCATGCGACACTGATAAGCACAAAGTAGAGAGATTTTAATAATGAAAAATAAAACAAAGAAGGGAAGTCAACGTCCCATGTAAAGACAAAAAGGGGATTTTAAACTGTGTTGAAAACTTTTCGAGAACTGCAACTTCATCCCTTGATATCTTTCCCCCACCCACCAACAAAACAACTTCCTAATCCTCTCTGATCAGTACAGGATCGACCAATTATTACTTATTTATCCTAATAAATGATGGAAATCCTCTCCTAAGCATGCGAAAAATTTTAACATATGGTTTGCGTACAAGTGGTTTTAACAATAAAAGCAAGTATGCGTCCAAGGTGCTGACAATTACCAATTTCTAGCATAGAAGCCTTGCAAAATATGTACACAAGCCACAACTAAGATGCTTCTATTATCACATGTAACAACTAATGGAGTGAAGATCGTATATCTAGAAGCAATAAATGCTATCTAAACTCATGCCCAGCTTAGGTACAATTTTAAACAACAATCAATTTCCTGTCATCTTTTCTATTATAGGTGTTACTCCAATATTCTTACATATATAATCATTTTTTATCATATCCCTTCTTATGTAACCCACTCATACATTTGGGCTTATGTTTCTTTTAATTAAGACAAAAAATAAAAATAAAAATACTAGTAGTTGTTTCTTATAAAAAAGAGTAAGGAGAGTATCAGTTATTTAGCTTGAAATAGTTGACAAGGCATGTCTATAAATAAGTAGAAGGGACTGTGGGAATATCTTGTCATTGGGAAATAATTAGACTCTTAAAGCGTGAGGAGAAAAGTGGGTCTCTTGAATACCTTGGGTTGTACAAGAGAATAATACCCATTTTGTCTCTTCTTCATCTATTTTCTCTATTTCTTTCTCCGTCTTGATCTAGTTCTATCAACTAGTAATTGAGCTCTAATCTTGGAGCTTCAGGAGCTATTCAAATGTCAACAAGAATGAAGAATGAAATTCTTTACATTCTTGGAGAAAAGAAAATTGCAGATTGGAAATGGGAGTTCAAGGAGGATTGCTTTATTAGAAAAATAAGGACAGAGCTTGCAAGTATCAGAAGAGAGTAGCAGTTGGAACAAGAAGCAGGAGAATCAAGAATCTTGGAACACGAAGCAGAATCAGAAGTTAGAAGTGCAAATGAAACTTTGAAAACCAAGAACCAAGCCTTATTCAAGATAAGGACAGAAGAGGACAAACAACCACTCAACATTTTGAATCAAGAACCTGAAAACAGAAGCAAATATGAACATTTGAAGGTGGAAAATAGGAACCACTTTAGGGGAGAAGCAAATTTGAGTAAATCAGAACCAAAGAGGGAATTATGTTCTAGTGTGGGACATGGGGAGAAAAGCAGCAAATAGCATATGTTAGCCAAGGAGATTTGATTCCCAGACAGTTTAGTTGATCCACCTCCACCAACATTGAAGCCAACCAACTTAGATCCAGCCATGGAAATGGTGTGCCATCAGTTGGGGCAGAACCAGTGTTCTTACAGATGCTGGCCAAGCACCCGATGCCAGAACCACTAGATGTTGATGCTCATACAGTGGCTGATGTTATGCTAGAGACGGAGAAGAGTACAATGATGGATGTCTTTCCCCAACTCCAATGTAGAAATGCTGCTGGTGAGGGGTTGGAGGCAAGGCAAGAGCTGGAATTACAAAAAGTTTGTCAATTTTCTGAACTAACAGAAGGTGAGGCAAAGGTATGAATCTTAGAGATGAAAGCAGTGAGCATATGGAATAGGTTGAACACCAAGCCCAACAGAAGGTTGTGAAGGACTATGACAGTCATCATCGGCTACCACTTGCCATAGTGCAGTCCTTAAGAGAGCCCTGGGATTGGTTTAGTGGCAAAGGAATTGATACTCTTTCACTTGCCACACTTTGTTTTTGGTCAAGAGGAACTCACATGTTTGTGTTTGACCAAGGAGGAAGTGAAAGTTAATTTGGGGCTGTAGTGATTTAGGGGATAGTAACCTTCACCTTAAGGGCAAGGTAAAACTTTTGGGAGTGGGGGAGGAGTATCGATAGATACCCACTAGTTAATAGTTATAAAGATAGTTACATAGATAATTAGTTAAGTCTTCTGGTTGAAGATATAAGGCATGTTGCCTATAAATAATGGGAGCAGCAATGAAAGAGATATCTTGTCATTTGTGAAAGGATTAGGGCCTTTGGGCATCAGCAGGTCCAGAACCTTGAAGTTCTGCAGTACTAATATCAGGGGAGATTTTCCATTTTCTTTGTAATAAGATACTAGGTTTCTATCACAAGACTAGGGAAAAACTAATTGTTTGAAGAGCTGGTTTAGTGGAAATATCTAGAGGCATATGCCATGCCACATCCAACCCTTGATTGTGCAAACTAGAAACTGCAGCTACACCTCCCACAGACAGGCAAAAGAAGAAAAGAATTACAAATAGGGCCATTATTATTTAAAAGTCAGACAAGTGAAGCACCATCTTGAAAATCATCAATGATATTTGCATCAGTCTTTTTCCAACAGTTTATAAGCAAATAGATGCATCCTGTAACTGTATATCAGTTTCTATAATTTCATTATTATTTTTTTTTAATTTAAACATCTATTAACCATAAATACAACTAAAATTTCACCAGTTGAAAAGAAAAGACATAAGAACTATATTTCCATGCACCTGAAATGTGGATTCCCCTTCACCATTTTTTGTCCATATTTGCGCCATCGGTATCCATCACCTGATATCCCCACATCCCCAGCTGCATGTACAACTAACTTTGGTTTCTTTCCTGGTTTTACTGTTGAATCCAAGCTTGTTAAATCACTTTTGTTCATTCTAGTTATCAAAAATTACAGAAAAAAGCAATCCATTAGATCCTGCCACAACTAGAAGAAAATATGCTCATTCTCTCAACTCAATGATTTTCCCAAGAAGAAAAAATGAATTCACATGCAACTTGCCTTCTTTTGGGCTCTGGGTCATCAACATGCTCTTCCTTCAACATAACTTTACCATTCTCACCGTTAGATGAATTTTGTAGTTTCTTATCAGCACTGCAAGGTACTTTTTGTAGAGGTTCTTTTGGAGAAGATGATTGATCAGAATCATTCAGAACTCTGATAGACTGCTTTGGAACAGTGCTTTCTACTTTAGGTTCATTGGAAGGCATGAATTTACTTTCCTTGGTGAAATCAGTCTTATGTGGGGGATCATGACTATGTTGACTTCTATAAACAATCTCTATCACATGACCTGAATGGTCACAGAATTTAATCTTCTTAGCATAACAATTTGAATGGGTACACCTGTAATAGCTTCGGGAACCTGTCGGACTCTTCACTTGCTTCTGACCATATTTACGCCAGTTGTATCCATCAGATGCAGATCCACTTTCAACAGAAACAGAAGGCAAGGTTTTGCCACCAGAAGTAGTTCTTTTGTCTACTGCCAGCACTTGTACACTGTTAGTCTTAGGAGAAGACAGCCTCTGTTCTGGTAAAGTCGGACTAGGGGCAGATGATAAAGACTGTGAAGCAGAAGTTGGTGATAGTTCAGAGAATGAACTTGAACAAACAGACTTTTCTGTAAGTTTCTGAGGCGCCTCAACTGCATCGCTTACAATAGTTTCTTCATCAGGAGGTTGAGCTGGCTCCTGAGCATAAAATGGTGTGCTTCAGAGCTAAATAAGCAAATAAATGGGATCTACAGAACATGCAACTTTCTTATGCTTAATTTGAATCCAAAAATATTGCATTATGTCATGTTGAGTGTGATTCATCAAGAAAGCAATCCAAATACTAAATCACCATTCATCATTGGATAATCCAATTGTTCATAAAACCATACATATTCCAAAATAAGACTCCCCATACATCATTATCTGAGCTGGCTGAGCTGAGTTGAGATGAGAAGCCAAACTGCACAATAAAGGTTTTTGGTGCCTGTCAAAGACTAATTATCCCAAAAGCCTCAGCTTTTAGGTAAAACCCTAGGGATGGCTCATATCTCTAACATGCCGCTTCAAGTGAACCCCCTTTGGCCTAGAACCATGGACAAAGCATGGATCCACTATACCTTGTTGTACTGGAATTTAAATTAATGATGAAGAAAAAGGAAAGCATAAATCCAACTCCCGTCACTTGTTCATGGAAGCTCAAATATCAAATAACAAGTACGTGGACATTACAGCTGGATTCATGGGGACTAGACCAAATTATTAGTTCATACTATATTGGAATTATCCAATAACTAAAATATGGATTTCGCTTCTCATTTTCTTTTAAGTTTCATGTACTCCCACTCTTCTAAGCATCCACTAAATACCAGCAATGATTTTAAAGCCCAAGAAGGTACATAACTTTCAAACAGTCCATGAGTTTCAGAAAATCCCCACAAAAGCCAAGTTCTTAAAACAGTGACACGAAAATCAAGTAAACCTATATATTCAGTAACTCATAAGAAGAACAAGCACCAATGACGGGTTCTCACCACTTCTATAGCGAATCCTTTCACGTTAACCAAATCAAAATTGCAGTATTTATCATAAGATATACAGTGGCCGAGCCAAGCAGAACATTACATAAAAATTAAAAAAAATTAAAAATCACATAGCAAAACAAGGTTTAAATTTCACAACTAAAAAAAAAATCAACACAGAAATGCTCTAACCTTACTTTCGTCTTTGCGACGTTTACGCGCGGTAGAGCTTCCCTGCATATCTGCTGCATCAACCACACACTATATTATTCACTACTTCAACTACAAAGAGAGAGAGAGAGAGAGAGAGAGAGAGGAGTAAAAAGAGAACAAGAGTGATTGAAACGCAGCGTACGAGTAATAGCGTGGTGGTGCGTGAACGAAGAGGGAATAACTAGGGTTTCAGAATTGCGTGGCAGGTCATGGGGAGGAGTGGAAGCGTGTGACTCGGTGGCGAGTGACGAGTCAGTAACTCGGTGGCGCGTCTCTTCTTCGTCTTCCATCGCGACAGTGTGGGTTGGGTTTGGGAATTCACGAGATGGCACCAATTTGAATTATTTCAGTTTTATTGTTCTCTTTGTTTTTGAATTTTGATTGATTAAGAGAGAGAGTGTGTGTCTTTGGGGTATTTGTGTCTTTGACTCCAATTGACTCTCTTTCAGGTGGGTTTTGCACAACGGAATTCGTCCATTTCTTTCTCTCTCCGTTTTGCAGTTGCAATTTCACGGTTTTTTTTAATTTTTTTCTTTTTAAAACACATCAATTCAAACCTCAAATCTCAGTAATAATAGAAAAAACAATTTTTTTCAAGCCTTGATCTCATATTTTAACTAATTCTTTAAATGTTGTTAAAATTTTATTAAATGTTTAACATCAAACAACTTATTCACCATTAAGATTTTGGGTTATGAAATGTTGACAAGATCTTCCTAAGATTTCCACTATGTGATTTGTTATAATGGCACATTTGATATCGATTTGCAATTGTAATGATGATGATGACTTGAGTCCCCCTTACAGGCATAAATTTTATTTGATGTGGTTTCAAGTACAAGTATTGTATCATCATTTAACAAAAATGCTTAATATATGATCCGAAAAAATAAAACAATTGTTCATTAGTAATATATTTTAAGTTGTTGAAAATTATTAGTAACTGAATTCTCTTTTTTTTTTTTTCTAATTAATCAATTTTCTAAAAAATCAGTATCAAGCTTGAATTTTAAAATAGTTTATTATTTATTTCCAGAACATGAACAAGAAAAATTGGATTCCGAAGGGGGTTTAACTGAAACTGGAATTGGAAAAAAAAAAAGAAAAAATAAAAAGGATTCAAGAGGATTTAATTCCTGAAGGGGTAGATTGATACAATAAAAACCTCTGGTAAAATGCCCACCCGTAACCCAGCGGATAAAGTACATTACATAGTCCGTTTTAGGGATTGGCGACTTATCCATTCAATGACTTTGGCACCGGACATTTATTTTTCACTTCTAATTTAATAATTATCTCTCATGCTTTTGTAATTTTTAATAAATTTTAATAAATAAATAAAACTATAGCTTTTTAGAAAAAATTGCTGATAATTCATAATCTAGTACATTCTTTCTCACATAATCTTAGTTATTAATTAAAAATGATTGAAATTTATAAAAATTATATAAGTTTTACTATTTATTATTCCTAAATTAATGATTCTTTCATATTTAATAATTAAATTAATTTTAATTAATAAATAAAAATGTGTTAAAAAATGTTAGATAACTCTTTTTTTTGTCATTGTTAGCGTAAAAAAACAATTTTGATTTGGGATTGATTTTAAATATTTAAAATCATATTTTTCTAAAAATTATACTTATAATTATTTAAAATAAAAATTTAATTTAAATACATTATCGATATACTTTTTTTATAATATTAACCAATTAAAATATTTGATAAAAAGTCATAAAAAATCTCAATAAAAATAATTTCTAAATTAACTATTATAAAAGTTAATAGCTTGTATTGATATATATAATTCAATAAAATTAATATTATTAATTGTGTAATTAAAATAAATACTTAAATTAAATTTAACTAAAATATTGTTCGTTGTCAATCAATAAATAAAATAGGACTTCAAGAGGTTGGTCGGAGCAAGATAGGGTCATGAATAGCATCGCATGTTTAATCCTTCACTTATCTTCATAGGATGAAATTAATGTAATGTTCTTTAAATTCATAGATTTTTCCTAACTTAGAATAAGACATAAACCCCTCTCTCTAAAAGTATGTAACCAAAAAAATCGAAAGAACACAACCTTAAAACTATATCTTTTTGCAGTTTTTATATGATATATACTACTTCCTAGCTTAAAGTGTTGAGTATATTTTTTAAATTTAAATTAAAGTTTTAATTTTAATTAAATAATAAGATTAAATATACTGAACAGGCTACATTTAAGCTAATCCATTTTAATTACGTAGAGTGGTATGTTTGATGCAAAATGATAATGATCCAATTAAGCTAATAGCAATACATAGTTTTTCTTATCTTGTTTACTTTGAATGATAAAAGAAAAAGAAAGAGCTCAATGGACCCAAGAAAGGTGATGAACACTGAATGAAGAATCATTGAATTCCCACCAACAAATCTTTGATATATTCACCAACCCCATCCCCAACGCTATTACCATTCAATTCCTTCTCATTTATGAAGCAGAACCCAACTAGACCCCACGTTGCTCTTTACTTTTCTTACTGCTTCCATTGCCTTGCATGTTGCACTGTCTCTGCCACGTTCATTGAGTGTAGAAGAAATATGAAAAATGTAAAAACAAAGCCTTGTTTTGTTTCTAAAAGATCTTGTTGAGAGCTCCAACTAAAAAGTTCTGCAACAGAGATAAAGCACCGTAGCTTTGAGCTGAAGACAACGACAATAATAGTTCCCTTCTTGCATTGCATGGTTTGTTTCCTTTTTACCTTTTTTCTTTTGTCGGTCTTGAGGGATCTGCAAATCCAGACAAAGAAGGGTCTCTCACATGTTCTTTTGTTAAAGTCTACAACCTTTGTGTAACATCAGAGTCACTTCGTTTTCTCAGAAAACATAGTACTAGTAGTTGTTGCAACACTGTAGCTTTGTCCTTCTACTCTCTTTTCCACTCTGCAGTAAAAACCGTAGTATCTTTTTCTTTTTTATCAGTGAATATTACAGACACGTTTTTTATCAGTGAATGTTTTTCTTCCATGTCACAACGATTCATTATCCATGATATGCTCATTCTGGTGTTGAAGTTCTGAGAGGATAAGTATTCTGCATCATTTAGTTCTCAGTATATAAAACATACATCACTCACTGATGGGTTTGGGAGTGTTTGGTTCTGTTCTAGTTTTGACACTCTTGTTCAAGCACTTAGCATCCCAGCAACCGAACACTGATGATTCCTTTGTGTCTGAGTTCTTGAAGAAGATGGGTTTAGCATCCTCCCAGGTCTACAACTTGTCTTCTTCTGTATGTTCGTGGCAAGGGGTTTCATGTGATTCCAAGGGAGAGCATGTTGTTGAGTTGGGTTTTTCTGGTATGGGTCTTTCTGGTCCTATTCCAGAAACCACAATAGGCAAGCTCAGCAAGCTTCAATCTTTGGACCTCAGCAACAACAAGATCACTGACTTGCCTTCTGATTTCTGGAGCTTAAGCTTTCTCAAGAGCCTCAACCTCTCCTTCAATCAGATTCATGGCTTATTGACTAACAACATTGGAAACTTTGGTTTGCTTGAAGTATTAGACTTGTCCAGCAACAATTTCTATGGGGTAATTCCTGAAGCTGTTAGTTCTCTTGAGAGTGCGAGGGTCCTCAAACTTGACCACAACAGGTTTGACCAAAGCATGCCTTCCGGGATTCTCAAGTGTCACTCTCTAGTTTCAATTGATCTTTCTTCAAACCAGCTTAGTGGGACACTTCCACATGGTTTTGCTGCTGCTTTTCCTAAGCTCATTAGCTTGAACCTTGCTGGGAATAATATTTATGGTAATGATTCAGATATTTCAGGGTTGAAGTCCATTGTGAGTCTCAACATATCTGGCAATTCCTTTCAGGGTTCTGTGATGGGTTTGTTTAAGGGAAGGCTTGAGGTCTTGGACCTTAGCAGAAACCAAATGCAAGGTCACATTGCTCAGGTACCTTTTGTCTCTAAGTACAATTGGTCTGGTTTAGTTTACCTTGATTTGTCAGAGAATCAGCTTGATGGGGACATTTTCCAAAATTTTAATGAATCCCATAATCTAAAGCACCTTAATATTGCTTACAATAGATTTACCAGACAGAAATTCCCCAAGATTGAAATGTTCTCAGGATTGGAATATCTGAATTTGTCCAAAACTAGTCTCATTGGTTACATTCCTGCTGAAATCTCACAACTGAGTAATTTGAATACACTTGATGTTTCTATGAATCATCTTATAGGGAAAATCCCTTTACTAAGCAATAAGAACCTCCAAGTTCTTGACCTTTCAAATAACAATTTGAGTGGAGTAGTCCCTCCATCAGTCTTAGAGAAACTTCCTTTGATGGAGAAATACAACTTCTCTTATAATAACTTAACCCTTTGTGCTTCGGAAATCAAACCAGCTATCCTCCAAACAGCATTCTTTGGATTACTGAATAGTTGCCCAATTGCTGCAAACCCAAGCCTTTTCAAAAAAAGAGAGGCACAGCACAAGGGAATGAAGCTAGCTCTGGCATTGACCCTCTCAATGATCGGCTTGATTGCTGGCCTTTTGCTTCTATCGTTCAGTCGCCTTAAGAAAACAAAACCATGGGCTGTTAAGCAAACTTCATACAAAGAAGAACACATGTCAGGTCCCTTTTCATTCCACACCGATTTGACCACGTGGGTGGCTGATGTTAAACAAGCATCATCTGTTCCGGTCGTGATCTTTGACAAACCATTGTTGAATATTACATTTGCAGATCTCTTGGCTGCAACTTCAAATTTCGATAGGGGTACCCTTTTGGCTGAAGGAAAATTTGGGCCTGTATATAGAGGCTTTCTAGCTGGTGGTATTCATGTAGCAGTTAAAGTTCTAGTGGTTGGATCTACTCTTACAGATAAAGAAGCTGCACGAGAGCTTGAGTATCTTGGTAGAATCAAGCATCCCAATCTTGTTCCTCTAACTGGATATTGTGTAGCTGGTGATCAGAGAATTGCCATATATGACTACATGGAGAATGGAAACTTGCAAAATTTGCTTTATGACTTGCCACTTGGAGTACTACAAAGGACAGATGATTGGAGCACAGATACATGGGAAGAAGATGATAGTAATGGAATTCAAAATGCTGGATCTGAAGGAGTCCTCACAACATGGAGATTCCGCCATAAAATTGCACTTGGCACTGCCCGGGCATTGGCATTTCTGCATCATGGATGCTCACCACCAATTATCCACAGAGATGTTAAAGCTAGCAGTGTTTATTTGGACTATAACTTGGAGCCAAGATTGTCTGATTTTGGGCTGGCTAGGATTTTTGGTGGTGGCTTGGATGAGGAGATTGCACTTAGTTCACCTGGTTATGTTCCACCAGAGTTTTCTCAACCAGAATTTGACACCTCATCTCCAAAATCTGACGTGTACTGTTTTGGAGTTGTTCTCTTTGAGCTACTAACTGGGAAGAAACCAGTTGGAGATGATTATCATGATGAGAAAGAAGCAACTTTGGTTAGTTGGGTCAGAGGACTTGTAAGAAACAACAAAGCTTCAAGAGCTATTGATCCTAAAATTCGCGATACAGGATCAGAAGGGCAAATGGAGGAGGCCCTTAAGATTGGTCATCTGTGCACTGCTGAACTTCCTTCCAAGCGACCAAGCATGCAGCAGATAGTTGGACTTCTGAAAGATATTGAACCTTCTCCTAATTAGCATGATAAAAAAGAATTGTTGTGGTTTCATTTAATTTTATCACTTTGATTTTGGCTAATGTAAATGTAAAGCAGTTGAATTACCAAAATTCTCTTTTCCATGTTTTTTTTTTTTTAATCTTTATCTCTTTTCTTTCTACTATCCATCTCGAGTAGATGAAAAAAGTTTTGCTGACTATATATTCACCAGAGTTTGATCTATGGACTAACATGTTATACTGCTAATGCTCTTCTATCCACTTTACTTTTCCTTTGATCTCATGTATGAAAACAAAGGCATGCACTGAAATTGATTCTGTAAAGATGCCCTTGATGAATTGGTCAGTAGAATGTGGTCTTCTGTATCTATTTTGTGTTCCCTTTAAGACAGTATTCATGGTATCACTTGAGAAATGCTTGAGTGCTTTCTTGAGGTAATGTAATTGACCATGGAAAATGTTAATTTCAACCTACCAATAAGCAACTAAAAGTTATTAATTTTTATTGAAAAAAAGAAGTATTTATCACCTAGAGATTATAAAAATCATGATTTTTTAATGAAAATTTACAAATTTTAGACGTCTAAAATCAGTCCTAGGCTGAGGGTAACAAAATTGTAGAATTAACGGGATAATTGGGAAGGCTTCACAATAAGCAACATTAACTACTGTTACTGACTTACTGCTGTTATTTTCGAATGAATATTTCCAGAAAGACAAAAACAGCACTGATTCTTCATCAACCAAGTAGCATTAAGTTGGTGAGTGCAAGAAACGAGAATTTTAAGGTACCAAAGTCTGCAATGTGAGAGAGAGAGAGGAACATATTGAGTAAGGATTTAGACTTTTAGTGCACAACACTTCAAAGAAGCCTTCTCACCTCATCATAGTGTCACACATGTATGATAACATTTTATCACGCGAAGAATGATGGTTGCAAAATTCAATATAGAATTGTCTCCTCTGTTTGGCTGGTTCGTCTTCATATTTAGGGACCCTTTTGAAATTTAGAATTTGTAGCCATGAAGAGCCTACATATGCCCAGCATATGAACTAGCATCTTTTTCCTTTTATTAAAATACCTATAGTTAATAAAGTAAAATATTAATTTGGGTTGTGTAATAATGCCTATAAATGAAAAATTAAGTAAATATTAACACTAATTCTTTGAACTGTTTTTAATTATCTAAAGAGTTTAATTTTAGTACACTTATTGTAAAAAATTTTACATTGCTAATTAATTAAATATACTGTATATATTATTTTATATTAATTGTTAAAAATATGATTGAATGAGAGTGCGAAATTTTTTTTACACTTTTTTATTAAAAAATATTACCTCTTTCTTATATTTAAAGAAAACACTGCCTCTTTCTTTTTTTAATAAAATTATTTTTTTAAAATACATAAAATTAGTCTAATTAATATTAACAAAATTGTAATTTAAAATAACAATGAAAGTGTTATAATGTAAATTTTATTTCATTCTTACGTAGGGTGGTGAGCAAAGCCTAATTTCCAGTCTTGTTAATTTCTCTCTCACTTTAGTAAAACCAGAAAGTATATATGCCTATATTTTTGAAAAACTAATCATAGTACTACTTGAAGCATGATTGAATTTACATTTAAATAATTATAAATTTAATTGTAGTTATTTTAATGCTATAAGATATTAAATTTATGTTTAAATTTTTTTGTAACATCTTATTTTAATAAATTATGATATATATATATATATATATATATATTAAAAAATTTAGTGAATTTTGTATAAAATGACCCAAAATGCTTTCATAAAAATGTAAAAAATAATAAAATTTACAATAATTAAAATGTGAAAAAAGAAAAGGAGTTCTCAAGTAAAAGTTAGTGGACATGACATGATTACATTAAAATAAAATGTCACTAATTTATTGGTCCCCGTACAAAGGTATTCAAATCTCAACATTCATAGGTACCAAAAGAATCCACCAATTTTAACTAAAAAAGTGTAACTATCGTGTCAAAAGCTGTTCGCCACGTTAATAAGAGAAAAATTAAGTTATAACAGTGTTTTAATGGATCTAAACGTCGAAAAAAAAAATTAAAACTTTTCGCATTTACAAGGATAAACTAAAAACTTTATATGATGACCAGATACATATATAGAAACAAAATAAATATTATAACGTTGTTCTATATCTTAAAATGCAAAAAAAAAAAAAAAAAATAGAAATTAAGTACTACATATTTGATATGATTCTTCAATAAATTTTACTCAATTTAATATGAAAAATGGTTAAAAGGTCAAATAATTTCACTCTTTTAAAAAATTAACATTGTTAAGATAAGTTCTTTTGTTAGAACGTAAGGGTTTAAGCCTTTAGTTTATCAAATGTTTATCTATTATTATTTCGGTTAAGGAAAATATATTGACATAAAGTTAGTATATTGATTATATAAAGTAGTATTTATTAATTAACTAAAATTTTGGAATGATCTTATTTTTCAACAAATTGTATTCAATTTAATTAAAAGTTGAAGTAATTTTATTCTTTTATAAAATAGCGTTTTTTGAAGTTGGAAATTTTTATTAGTAAGAATTTAATTTATGAAATGTTCATTTTATTATTATTTTGGTCAATTTATGGAAAAAAGTTGACATAAATTCAATCAATTTATTAATTATATAAAATAATATGTTTTCTTTTCAAATAGTTTATATTAAATTCTTGTTATAGATCTCATTCCTTATTATTATTATTATTATTATTATTATTATTATTAAATAAAAAACATAAATTATATGTAAATTTTTGGCAAAGCCCAAAAATATGTTTATATATATTTGATAATTGGTATAAGCTTCCTTAAGCATTATTAGTTTATAAGGAAACAACTTTTTTTGGATATGTCAGATACAAAATCCTATTTTTTTCCATTCAACCAACCCTTTAAAATTGTGTGTGTTTTGCTTGCTTTTTCAAACTCATCTTTCACTTTGTTCTGCTTCTCCTACTAAAATTTCTTTAATCTTTTGTATTATTTTTAAATTATACAAAATTTGAAAATGTTAGATTCCGTCTTAAAACTAATTAGCATCAAGTGAAGTTACCTACCGCTACCAGAAATATAGATCATCCTAGTAATTAAGGCAATTTATGTGGAACTTTTCAACCCTAATGACCAAGTAATATATTACCACAAAAGCAACCAAAATGGGGTAGAAGTTCAAACACCATTTTACATTCCATCTTAAAACTAATTGACATAAATGAAGTTACCAAACAAGTATGCAAACCAGTGGTATGCGTATAAGTCTTTACAATAGAAAATTTTCTTGGGTACTAGACATGCGAGTGTTTATTATCACTCGTGTCTATTGCTACTCTTATTTAAGATAATTTTATGTAAAATACTTCTATTATTAATATAATTATAAGATAGAAAAAATTGGATATTTTAGACAAAATTCACTTAAATAGAAATGCAGACACCCACAAAATAGTAACAGAAACATATTTGACATTTATCTATGAATATCATTCCCAGAATTTATGGGAATATTATTGATTGAAATGTAACCCCATAAATAATATATCTTACAACACATGCCTCCTCCTTCCTGAAGAGTCTTATAATATCTATGGCCACATTCATACGTTCATTTTTCACCCATAGAACTGCCATAAATATACGAACCGAATCCCCAAAAGGTAACAATTAGGGAGAGGATCTTGAAAGCACTCATTGGATCATTTAGCAGTATAACAGCTGCAATGCTTGTAATTGGTGTTCTTATTGCATTAAGCACACCAGCTAGCACAGTTGAAGCCAAGAAAACTACAGCAGTGGCCCCCAAAACCCCCAGTTGAAAAGTGATTGCACTCCATATGAGAACAAGACAATAAGCAGCTTTACCACCATTGAAAGTGGTAGCCTCAGATGCCATTGCTTGAAAATCACCACTCACAATTACCCCTACAGTGGTAAATAGAAATGCGAGTAGTGAAACCATAACTTGCTGTTCCAAAACAACAATGAAGGATCTTCTTCCCAGAAACTTCACAAAGACTAACTCTGAGAGAGCAAAAATAAGCCCATGAAGAGCAGATCCCAAAACATCCCATACAAATCCCATAATGTATTCACTGTCAGTGATATTAGCATATCTGTCTGAACTTGAATCCAAGGCAATGATGGTCAATCCAGCAGTTATGACGAATATGGAATTTACTATTGAAGCATTCACTTGGTTCTTCACAAGAAAGTATCCAAAGAGTGCAGAAAACACAAGGGATGATGATGCCACTAGTGAGGCAGTGGATGCAGGGAGATAAGCATAGGCATAAGCATACATGAGGTTATCAGCAGCACTAAGGAAACCCAAAATAATATAAGATAGAATTAGTTTTAAGTTCAGAGGAGTAGGAAAGGTTCTCCTAGTGAGGTATGTAGGAAACAATATCAATGCAGTTATAGGCCATCCAGCAACAGCCACCCAAGATATGATCCACTTGCTTTGGCCACCATTATCATAATAAACACGAGACAGAATACTGGAAGAAGGAAATGCCACAAGCATTGCTATGATGCTGAGAACAAGAAGAACCCAATAATGAATTGGCTTTCTTTTGTATGTTTCACTGAACATGGTTGTATATTTGGATATCTGACCCCAGAGCGAATCTGAGGGATTTGATGGTTCTGCCTCCATGGTTTCTACACCATCACCAGAAAGAACTTGATCATTAATTGTTCTTAGGATATGAGCTGGATTAAAAATAAAAATGAAAACTGTGATACTTTTTTCTTTTGGCCTAGTGGTGACAACCTAAATCCCTCACCACTAGCCCATTTCTAGTGGCTCAAAGCTGTTATGCTCAGAAAATAAGCAATTACTTTTAAGAAGAAACAAATAGATAGATACAGAAGTTTCATCCATGGAACCAATAATTGAATACTAAATTAGATAATTTAAGATTACGTTTTTCTTACATGCATGAAGGCACACGATAAGAAATCAATAAATAACAAGTTTTTCTTAGAAATTGTGGCATTTAACATTATGAATGCATTGTATCTGATGCTATCTTATGATTTCCAATTTTAATACATGTTAAAAAAACTGTTTTAAGATTTTAATAAAGTATGAGATTCATTAATGGTTTGTTCAGCAGAACTAATGGTCTGTTCAGTAGAACTAATGGTTTGTTACCTATAGACGCTCAGCTCAATACTGATTCAATGAGCAATTAACCCATGACAAATGCACAACAAGAAAAGCAGTGAGAAGTTTCCCTACTCACACATGACCCTCTCTAGTCTTAAGCTGTTACATCCTAACCAAATCAGCAGAAACTATATTTTACCGTTTTGAACTTTCCGTGATCATCAAATATGAAGATCTAAATTCATACTGATAAAAAATATATAGTTCGAGTTTGAATGAAGTATGGATAAGTTATTGTAAAAGAAAAAATAATATAAAAATAAATAAAAATCTTTTCATAAATTAAAATTAATTTATATTTATTTTTTATATTAATTTTTTTTCATAAAAATTTATTACAAACTCTCCCAAATTGATGATTCTGGGCCATAGGAGTAGGTACAAGGGTACGGTGGTTGCAGGGTGACTAGTGATTTGGGTAAAGAACTTTAAATAATGTCATAATATTACCAAAAGAAAGGGGAAAATAAGTCAAAAAAGGGAAAGTAGTGCATTTTGAAACAACAATACATCTCTAATTATGCAGCAACAGGAACTCATTTCCGCATCTGCATATTTTTCCAACTTCCCACAAAGCAGGAAAAGTCTTAATCCATAATCATAGCTTCCCATTACAGCCCAATTCAAGAATTTGATTAATTTTGTATTGTATAACTGTCAAGGAAACCTTATATATATATAATTATCGGAAAAATGAAAACGAATACTAAAATTCAGACAAAATCATATATATATATATATATATATATATATATATTAATTATAACACAACGGTCTACGGTAAACTTGAATAATATAAACTCCAGATACCCAGAAATAAATGATCATAAAAAAAGACAAGAACGGAAAATAAAGTGTAAAACTTTTCCGGGAACTCTGGATTGAGCTATGAAGTGAAACAAAAGAAAGCATATGGAGACAACGAACCAGGGTGAAGCAGTGGCACAGACAGCATTGCAGCGCCCCCTTGGGAAGAAAGAACAGGTTTATATGGGAAAGTGTGTGAATCAGTAGAAGATGATGCAACAAATACCTTTAAATAATTAATAAATACTACGGTCAATATATTAATTAAAGAATAAATTATATTTTGATTTATTGCTACTTCATCATCTCTTCTATTTTTTCCACTTTCTTTTATAAAATGTGTTTCTTTTAAAATTTTATATAATTATAGTTATTTTAGTAATTTAAATTTTATATTTATAATTAGTTTTATAAATTTAGTAACAATAAATCAAGAAAATTTAATTATCTATTTAAATAAAATATATTCAAAATAAATAATTTAAATTAAATTTATTAAAAAAAATTAGCTACCTCTTTTAAACACAATCTAATTTTTTTTTATAATTTTATGAACAATTACCAATTATAATTTATAATACTTTAATTTTTTTTTTATCATTTTAAATGTCTTATCTTAAAATTTTTACATCTGCATACAAAATTGTCAATAATAATTTTTAAAACTTTATATATATAAAATTAACCCCAAAATGTCGTGTTCATGTATATTATTTTGTCAAACCCCATATTTAAAATAATTAACCCAAATATTATCTCGATTTTTGGGTTATTAATAATTGAGCATGTAGCATGGATGCTTCACTTGAGTCATTGGGCGAATCCCATTTATCTCCATTGTTTATTAAAGCACGTGCCTTTTTTTTTATTAGGGCCTTGTTTTTGTATTTAAATATTGTATAAAATAAAAAATAATACTAATACAATATTTGAGTTAAATTTAAAATATTACTAATATTTAATAATTTTTATAAGAAATTATTTAAAAATAAATCAATGAAAAATAGTTAAAACTAATATGCTTTTAAAAAATGTTGAATTTTATTATTTAGTATCTAAAATAATTGATTAAAAGATTAATAAATAAATTTTTATTAAAATATTTATATGCTTATTGTAATTTTTTTTTTACAAAACATGTATTTTGTTATGTTTTTAAAATAGGGTTCATCATCTTTTAAAGATGATCTTATATACTAATTAATTTTACAATATCTTATAGTTACCTTTAAGCTTCTATTTATGTTGAAGTACCTTTGAGTTCACACTAAATTCTAATATATCACTGAGAATATCGTCCCTTTTTCTTTTATAATGGATTTTTAGAAAATAGAGAAGATTTTGTTTTTTCTAATTTGAAGTAAGTAAAAATATGATGTTGAAATTGGGGTTCGTAGATGAACAGAGATAGACTTATAGTGTTAGTAAAAATTCTACGATTTGAATAATGAAAAATTGGTTTGTGAAGATAAGAGAAACTAATGAGTGAAGAAGGAAATGGGGAGAGACCCCCCTGAAAGCGATTGAAATGTTGTGTGTTAAATGACAAATAAATAAAAAGGTTGAATTGTCAGCACGTTTTATTATTTAATTATAGATCATCAAATGATTAAAAATCATTACTTTTTATAATAACCACTTTAAAAGTTTTTAAATTTTTTTAAGGATAGTGTTTAATATTTAATAAGGGAAAATAAGTGTGAAAATCTTTTGCCCTTCTAAAACGATTTGATCATAAAAAAATAATTCCAAGGTTAAGATGGAAAGAAGCTTAGAATAGAAGATGGATTGATAATCCAGAATTAACATTGGGAATGTTCAGCTAGTGATCTTCACGCCTTGCCATTCATCTTTCTCAAAATGAAACCCGAAACTCACTTTCATTCATTCATTCATTAACAATTAACAATTTGTATGAATTAGAGAAACAAAAATGATAATTAGCAGAAAATAAAATCAGTCTACTTCTGGAATTGAGCATTGATTCATCTGACATGGCGACGATGCGGAAATTGTTGTTTCAAAATCAAAAGCCACCAGAAGGCCTTCTGGAGATCTCTGAAAGAGTCTATGGTTGGCTTCGTTTTTCTTCACTCATTTTCATTTGCATGAATTTCATTTCATTGTTTATAAAATGACATTGTCGCAACATTTTTAGTATTTCACTGCTGTTTCGGCGCCAAACGGGACTGGAGCGAGGAGCGTTACGGAAATCACGTGAACGGGGTCGTTGGTAAGTTTCGACAAAACGCGCCCGAGGCTTCCGTTTTGGTGTGCAACTTCCGTAACGAAGAGACGAAGACAAAGATGTTCGACGTAAACGGCGTTACTCTGACGGAATATCCTCGGCACCACCTAGGTTGCCCCGTGCTCAAAATGGAGGACACGTGGCGGTTTCTAAGGTCGTGCAAGAACTGGCTTTCGCGCGAACACCGCAACGTTGTGTTAATGCACTGCGAACGAGGTTGTTGGCCTGTTTTGGCGTTCACATTGGCTGCATTGTTTGTGTTTGGGAAACACTACGAAGGAGAAAAGAGGAGTTTAGAAATGGTTTACGAACAGGCTCCACGTCAGCTTTTGCATTCCATGATGGCTATCAATCAAATCCCTTCGCAACTGAGGTATCTTCAATACGTTTCCACGTGGCATGGGGTGTTGGGTTTGCCTCTGTTGGAGAGGGTAATTAGGTTGGACTCTATTGTTCTAAGGTTTATGCCAGATTTTGATGGTCAAGCTCGTTCTTGTCCCATGTTTCGAATTTATGGACACGACCCTTTTGTTGCTGATGCAAATGCTAAATTATTGTGTTCCACACTCGAGAGAAGAAAAACTGTTCCAGCATATGAACAGGTCAAAATTTGCCTTTTCCACCATGCTAAGCATATGATAAAAAAAAAAAAAAAAGGTTTTGTAATTAAGGCTGTACAATGTTTATCATCTAGTTCAATCATGCAAATGGGATGCATGTGCAATTTGTTTCGAGTGTTAATAATTATTTTGCAATTCCCTTGTATTTTCTTGCAGGGAGATTGTGAAACAATGAAAGTCAATATTAATTGCCATATTCGAGGTGATGTCTTGATTGAGAGCATTAACCTGTATGGTGACATGGAGAGTGAACAGATGATGTTTCGAGCCATGTTCAACACGGCTTTTATTGGATCTAATATATTGTTGCTTAACCGGGATAAAATTGATGTTTTATGGTGTGCTAAAGATAATTTCCCAAAGGAATTTAGAGCAGAGGTACATCACTTTTTCATCTCTGTTTTTGTTGTTATTTAAAATCTTATATTCCTAATGAAATATATTTTTTGGTTTATGGTTGTATTAAGATTCTTTTCTCGGAAATGGATGCTTCTACAGCTGTTCTTGAGAATGGCACCTCGTGCTTTAAGGAGAAGGAGGGGATGGATCCCAAGGAAAATACTTCACCACTAAATGTGCTCCAAAAGAAGTGTGCTTCACCTGCCGATACCATACATGAAAAGTTGAATGCAGGCTCAAATGAGCATGTGGAGAGTGGCAGTTTTTTGCATCAAAAAGGTCCTCAAATGCCTAAGGAGAAAAAGAATGAAGCAAATTGCTTTTTGTCTTCAAATTTGGGGAACCAGTTTGTGTCCTCAGCTAGGCAATGCCCAGATAACAATATGAGTAAAAAAGAGGATAAAATGATCAAGGATGATGAGTCTGACATTAGCCAAGTAATGTCAAGCCCTTTTGAAAGAACCTCGGAGTCCAACAACTGTGTAAAAGATTGTACAAATCTTTCAATAAAAGTACATCCATCTAATTCTGTGGACACCATTTCTAGTGGTCCAATTTCACCCCAAACACCTCCACTACGCCCTCCCTCAACTAGTAATGCTAAAGAAGTTCATGATTCTCCTCCTCACAAGGATTCACATCCTCATTATCATTTGCCTTTGAAATCAAGAGATGATCTTACTGAAGGAACTAAATCCCAATCACAAAATAAAAGTCAATCAATTATGTTTAGCTCTACAATAGGGACTCCAATCTTAAGTCCTTCCCATAATAAGTCACCAAATGGTTCTATTTCCCATGGTCCAGATTCTGTAATTACTTCAAATCAACCACCTCCTTTGAAGAAGATTTTACCTGTTAGAACAAAACTTGATTCTTTCCCTTCAAAATCTCAACCTCAAACACTGCCATCTGCTCCCCCTTCTCCACTAAAGAAGCATGAACAAATTAGAGTTGGAGATCCTCCATCCCCTCCAACTCCTCCACTAAAGGAACATGAACCACCTAGAGCTGGAATTCCTCCATCCCCTCCAACTCCACCTCTTAGTCCTTTAGTGAAAGTTTTAAGTCCTCCCAGTATAGAACCATTGGTGCCAGTGCCACCACCACCACCTCCAATCATTGCACATTCCTTTGATCACATTAATTCTTCATCTCCAAAGTCTCCACTTGTTCCTGCAGCGCCTGCTGCTCCACCACCTCCAACTTCCTTTCGTAAAGGAGGTATACCATTAGATCATGGTTTTCCTAGGTTACGTTCCATGGGTGGTGATGGGCATAATGGGTGTATTGGCTCAAACGGATCAGTTCTATCACATACAAATTCAATCAAAAGGTTAAAGCCATTGCATTGGTTGAAACTATCTAGAGCAGTGCAAGGTAGTTTGTGGGCAGAGACACAAAAGTCTTGTGAAGCTTCCAAGTAATAGTGGTTTGCCATGGTGCCTCATTTTTCTATAATCAACATTCCTTTCACTGTCTGTGTCTCACGTGTTTATTTATCTCAATGTAGAGCCCCAGAGATTGATATCTCAGAGCTTGAGAGTCTCTTTTCAACCACAACCCCAAGTTCAGCTCCTTCCAAGAAGTCAAACGTGAAAAGATCAGTTGGACCAAAATCTGATAAAGTGCAACTGGTAATTAGGCTTCAATTTCTAGTGGTATACAAAGTTTTTTTTTTTGTTTCGGTGGAAATATCATGTAAAGATAGAAAAGTACAGGGAAAATAACTTTTCATTGAATGTTTCGTTTTATATGAGTGAAAAATAATATTTTTTTTTCTACTTATTTACCATTTTATTGTCATTTACATTATCTTCTTGTTTAAATATGAATTTGACGGGTAAATGCAATAAACATAAATGCTAGGTATTGTATCTGTTATTTGGTTATTTTTACATATTGTCACCGTGTAAATAAAGTGAACACTTCTTAGGGATGAAGTGAAGTCATTGAAGAACACCTAGATGTGGCAGACGAGGTCTAAAAATTGATGCCCACAAATTAATTTGGAAAACCTTATAGGATATTTGCAGTCAATCTATCTTATAGCTAGTATAATTTGTAGTTTTTTCTTTCTCTCAATATATTATGGAATTATGAGAGCTCACTCCTTTAGTGTAGTTTGTAAATACTCTTCTATATGTTGTAGTTTTTGAATCAGACTGATAATTATATTGAGAAAATCTTTACTTTCGTCTTACAAGTTATAAGTGTACACATTAGTGAAATTTTAGTAGTCAAAATAATCTCTTAAATATTTAAATTGGCATCATATTAATCTTCCAATGATTTTGTCCCCAATTTAATTCATATGAAGGATTAAAGTGGTGATAGAAAAAAAATTTAAATACTAAGTTAATGATGGATTAAATCTTTGAAAGACTAATTTGGTGATACTTTTAATATTTGAGAGACTAATTTAGTGACAAATTAAATTTTTAATAGATTAATTTAGTGACAAAATTTTTCAAGGACTGAAGTGATGACAATTTTATATTTTTAAGGGACTGATTTGATGGTGTAAATTTACAAAATTCTAATATATTGACACTTACAATGGGATGACAATTTTCTCTAAATGTTTATCATCTTACTTTTTTATTCTAATCAAGATATACATCATTTTCGTGCAGATTGAGCATGCACGAGCATATAATTGTGAAATCCTTCTTTCAAAAGTAAAAGTGCCATTGCATGATTTAATGGTAAGGTTGACGTTCCTATTATTGGCTTTGGGAAAGAAACAAACTAAAATATTATTTAATGATATGGTGTGCTATTGTTTTAAGAAAACTATGGCTTGATATCTTCATGATGGAATCATCTAGTTGAATAGATGGAATCTTGGCTCATTGGATTTCTTATTCATGAATCATGACTCATTTGAAATGTTGACAGAGATCAGTGTTAGCACTAGACGAATCTGCATTAGACATTGATCAAGTTGAGAACCTGATAAAATTTTGTCCTACGAAGGAGGAGATAGAAATACTCAAGGTAGTGAGATAGTTATGTTCCTTACATGACTAGTCTACACATTGAAAATTTAATTACATCCTTTGATTATTGCGTAGGATTATACCGGAGAAAAGGAGAAGCTCGGGAGATGTGAACAAGTAATTCATGTTTTCATTTCACTACTTTGTATTTACTTTGCTATTTTTTTTCTCTTCTATTTTCTTTGATCACCTTTCTCTTCTAATTAGCTAAAATATGTATGAATAATCTATTAAATTCTAGTTTTACTTACATAGTTTCAATTGTTAACCAATTCTACATTAGAATAGTAGGACATAAGATTTTCATTTACTTTCATATAGGGAAACTTCATACCATTAGTCCATTTCAATATAAAATATTTATTTTGCTTACAATTGATATTCTATTATGTATAACATACGCATTCATACAATTAAGAAATTTCAATTAAATTTGAAGATAGTAAAATCATATTTTTTATTCACCTATATGAGAAAAATATATTTGAATTGATTTAAATTTTGGAAAGTGGGTGTGATCAACTTTCCACCTAACGTGCAACAATTAGTTATTGTTCAAAAGGATAAAATGTTTTTTTTTTTTTTCACGTAAGTGAGATCTTATTATTTATATATAACTTTTGAATTGGATTTTTTAGTCTCTAGAAGATAATAGCTGAATGTTAGAGTGAAATACAAAATTGGGCTGCTGCATAATTTTTAGGGGTGTAGTAGCATAATCCTCATCTTGGGCTTGTTGGTTTGTTGTGGGTTCTTCCTTTGATATATATTATATGAAATAAGATTTATTAATTTGTTGATAAAAAAAGAACAGATTTATTAATTTATGACGCGATTGTCTAAAGGAAGCATGAATTTGGAAGAAAAAAAATGCATGTATAGTGACATGTTGCATTGAATCCACTTGGATGTGTTGTGTTTTGTATAATAGTGTATAGATGCTTAAATTGTAGAGAGTTAGAGTACTACAATTTTAATTTGGGTTATATCTTTATTTATTATTCATTACAGTTCTTCTTGGAGTTGATGAAGGTTCCACGAGTAGAATCTAAGTTCATAGTTTTTTCGGTCAAGATTCAATTTCACTCACAGGTACAAAATTATCATTTGCCTGCGTGAATACTATAGAAAATGAGGTTACGAATTGCTTTCCATTTTGACCATAACATATTGTTTTGTAGGTTTCTGACCTTAAAAACAGCTTCAATGTAATTAATGATGCTTCAGAAGAGGCACGATAATACTCCTTTATACCTAAACTCTTTCTTGCCGTTTATTTTCCTTTTCCAGTAATAACATTTTGATTATTTTGATGGTCTTCTTTTTCTTTTCAGATCAGAAATTCTGTCAAATTAAAGAGAATCATGCAAACAATACTTTCTTTAGGAAATGCTTTGAACCAAGGAACTGCCAAGGGTAAGATAAAATAAATGCTCACAATGAATCATGCAAGTTTTTAGATTGAAAAAAAAAAAGTACAACCATTTTGAGAACGCCACAATTAACCATGCCTTACAATTGTGGATGATGTCACGTGATGTAGCTACAAAGCCTGCAACATCTTATTGCTGTAGCTGTCACAACTACATCATGCCATGATTTTGGATAACATCAACCATTATTGACTTGCACAACCCACAACCTTGACCATAACTACAATTTCAAACCTTGTTTGAAAAATATTCTTGCCTAGTACACCTTCACAAATATTCAGTGTTTAGGAAATGATGACAACAGACATTTGATTTGAACTATATGCTGGTGTTGAAATACCATATTCTAATATGTATTTTATAGAGCTATGGGCAACACTATCTTAATCCAAGTTTTCATTGCTCACTCCATTATCAATTTCATGTAATTCTTGTAGCATAAGTAACTTCATTCTTAAGCACATCTTCACGTGATGATAACACCACATCTTCACGTGATGATGACACTCAACACTAATGAGTATTAATCTCGAGTCCGATTATGCTTTTCAATCTTTTAGGCTCTGCCATTGGATTCAGATTGGACAGTCTTCTTAAACTCACTGAGACACGTGCGCAGAACAAAAACATAACTCTCATGAATTATCTCTGTAAGGTATATGTTGTTATTTATTCTTTTTTGTTTTTTTCCCTTTATTTTATTTAACAAAATTGTCATCTATGCTAAGCTGTCCATGATATAGAATAGCTTTCACTTCACTTCAATTTGGAGAAGTTTACATCGTTAATATATGGTAATCTTTGATATGCATACCCATAGGTTCTGACAGATAAGCTACCAGAAGTGTTAGATTTCTCCAAAGATCTTTCTAACCTTGAGCCAGCAGCAAAGGTTTTGAACCTCTTCCAACGCTCTTCATTTTAGTTGATGGACATAGTATATTAGCTAGTATTGACATGCATGATTATGATTCAGATCCAACTGAAGTTGCTAGCAGAGGAGATGCGAGCTATAAGCCAAGGATTAGAGAGAGTTGAACATGAACTAACCATCTCTAAAAATGATGGTCCTGTGTCAGAAACTTTTTGCAAGGTATAGGCATCATGCCTTTCCAAGGGGTTTCAATAACCAATGATGTATTTTCTTCTTGTTCATTTTTTCTTTTACAGTTTTGCTTGTCTTTTTCATTTTTCCTTCAAGTTTTGGATTTATACAAACAATGAGTAATTCATCTATATCTCTAATTTAACTGGACAAGATCATCATCAGTTATAACAAGTGATGCCCCATATAGTTATGAACTTTATCTTTTCATGTTCCTATTTTTTTCTATGTGGTTGCTTGCAGGAAGGGTGGAAGTCATAGCTAAATGAGTTTTGTTAATCACTTGCTCTGAATGATAAAGGAAGTTCACTGAAGAAAAACTTCTACAAACATGAGTCTATAGCATATGCTGATATATGATATGTTAAGATCCAAAGCAAATTCCTGCATGATAAACTGTGATAAATTTTTATTTTCATGTAGGAAAATTTTACATTAATAGTATTCAGTTATTTTTTCAGAATTTGAAAGAATACCTTTCTTCTGCGAAGGCCGAAGTCTCTTCATTGGATTCACTATATTCTGTCATGGTAGACCTTTGAGGATATATTTAATAATCTTTATAAACCATAAAAAGGTTTCACTTTAAATGGACAATACTATGTTTTACAGGGTAGGAGTGTGGATGCTCTGATTATTTATTTTGGTGAAGATCCATCTCGCTGCCCTTTTGAGCAAGGTGTGTGTATCTGCTTATATATAATTTACTTTTAATCAACTCTATTGTGCTCAATTCTATTATTGATTATTATCACTAGTTTCCTACTTTTTTGGTAGTTTCCTATGTTTAAATTGTAATCAATATCAAATTAATTGAGGTTTTGCTAAATGGTGACTAATAATAAGAAAGTCTTCATTAATTAAGAGAGCATGAAGGACTAAACCATGTTAAATACATCCATATCGTTTTCTAAATTACAAGTGTTTATCAATCCAACTCTTGAGTAGTATTTTTCTTTTTGAAGTAGAAAACAACTATGGTTTCACTTTGCACGCAAATATTTTGAAGTTCATCCTTAAGTCTCATTGAAGGCAAGCATGATGCCTTAAAAACTAATATTCTTAACTCTACTATAATTCCTGTTTTGGTGTTCTCTTTTCCCCTTCCTTTTACAATTCACACGACTCAATGTTGATAATCTGTGTATTGAAATCATGCAGTCAAGTTGAGGAACAAACTATGAATCTGTATGTTTTTTGTGCTAATTCTTGTATTATTTTTTTTTCTTCAGTTGTCACTACTTTGCTCAACTTTACTAGAATGTTCAACAAAGCCCATGAAGAAAACTGCAAGCTGCTTGAGTCTCGAAGAAAATAGAGGAAAGTGAGAAATAAAAATCCAAGTTAGAATGGATATTACCTACAACAATCCACATTGACAATTTTAATTGAGTGGTAATTAGATCAATTGCTATTGTCGAGTTTGACAAGATGAAAATTGTTTAGTTACCTTGAAAAGTGTATATTATTACACTGTATATAGAATAAGTAGCAGAAAACAGTGATGACACGGAAGAACATAATGTAGGAGTGTGATTTACACAGAAAAAGGTGAAGAAAAAACATTTTGAACCTATAACTCACTCACTCTGTATTATTTGAAAACCTTGTGCTAATTATCTCTTTTATTGTATCCTCCTTATGCAGATATCGTAGATTTTCTGTGAAAAGTGTGTGCTATTTGCCAGCCAACTTGTATATAGGTTCGCTTATAAACCATATCATTGTAAGTAAATCCCGAAAAAGCAGGATAGATTATATTTCCTTCTTTCTCCCATTCAGATTTTGTTCTCTCTGTTAGTATTGTTGATTTCATATCTGTAATGCAAAGCTTCTTGTATATAATTTACATTATCTCTTTCTTTTTTTTTCCAATTAAACATGTGTTATTCATTCCATGATGTGGTTAGAGTATTGCATTCTTTTTCATTTTAGTTACTTTAGACTAAATATTATGTTATTTACTTCCATCTGATGGCGCCATCAACACATACAGCAATATCACTTAAGTGTAGGTAATTTGAAGTTGTGCTCAAATGATGACAACATAAATTGAATCAACCCCTGGCCATGGTCCAATGATTTCAGCAGGTCCAATTATTGCAATTGCATGCAATATACAGTTAGATATTTATATTGTTACTATAGGTTTGAATTTTTTGATACCAAAAATTAGATGTATTTTAGTTCTAGAAAAATATATAAAAGAATCCATAAATTGTAGATAAATTGATACCTAACAAAAGCAATGAGGGGGTTAAAACTTTGCATTTGGGGTGCATAGAGAAAGGAAAAGAAGTAGCCTAGGCATGATTGTAGGTGCTTATTTTTTTTATTAAGATGTGGGATGGATACAACAATGTAAATGACAATAAAAGCAAATTGCATATGTCAATGCATATAAGGAGGTTTAATGGTGTATGCTCAATTACAATTATTATTTTCATCCACCGCACCAAATTAGATGTTTATTGGTTAAAGCATCACCAAAAGGTTTCTTGCAGTAGGTGAGAAAGCTTCCAACCTTCACTTGAATTTAATATTGATCATCCTAACGATTCAGAAAGGCCTAAAACAACAACCCACAAATGTATTAGGTTGCTTCTGCTGGATTAAATTAGTAACATACCAAGTTAGAAACATCCAAACAGCTAGGGACTAAAGTAATTACTGTTCCACAGAAATTTTACTTAAAATAATCTTACCCCTTTTAAGTATGAAATTATGTTTTTTTAATATGAATTTAATTTCAATACATTAATAGTATAAAAAAGTTATATTAGTATTATAACAATATTTTTGTAATAATATGATAATTTATGATTAAATGATAATATAAACAATATTACATTCTCAATGAGTTATGATTGAATTCAATATAGGCTGAGATAATTTGAATAACATTGTGAGTTTTAATTTTATCCTCCTCTCTAGAAGCCAATTAGCTTACCAGGTTGCTTAATGCCTTGTATTTACTGTGATAATAAACAAACATTTGAATATCAAGGGGCAGGTTTTAGGACTCCCACAATCCTCGGACACCTAAAAGCTGGACTAAATCACAAAATTTCATGTGCAAAATTTTAAATAATTAGTTCTTGTCTTCTTCTTAATTTTGTTTTATTTAGACAATAAGTGAACATCTTCACTACGATTTAACGTGTAAGCTGCCCCACCGATTTCAGTGAATATATTATTAATGCTAATTTTTAAACAGTATCTTATAAAGACCTAAATATATGTAGCTTTTTTAAATATGATTAAATTCAATTTTAGTTTTCAATTTATTTTGTTGATTTTAGTTTTTATAAATTTTTAAATTTTTTAAAAGAATATTTTCTATTATTACTTTGTGATGATTTGATACGTAGTTAACTATACTACCTTAGTGACTATTATAAAATAGTAAATAATGGGACATGTCTGTATACTTATCACATCATTGATAAGAAGTAATAGTGACTGTTTTGAAGAAAAATTTAAATTTACGAGGGCTAAGATTAACTAAGAAAAAAAATTTAAATTTAATTATATTTACAATAATAAAATATATATTTCCAACAAAGTATAAGGGGACAAATATTATAAGGGATAGAAAAAATAATTAATGTAATAAGTGAATATTGTATTTGTTTCTGATAAAGGTGATATGAGACCAAATATAAAAATGTAGAGTTTTTCTATTTTTCATTGTTAGCATTCAGAAGGAAGGTACTTATAAATATACGCCAACAACGCCTATTTTAGTTGCATTCGTCGTTCACTTAGTTATAATCTAAAAATTGTTTCAAACTTTAGGCTTAGATGCAGTTTTTATTTTTTTAAACTTCAGCTTGGTTATCACTGGTGGATCGTTAGTTCAAGAGGTACATAGTTGATTTTATTTTTTCTTTTTTAAGATCTTGGTTTCAGATTTTGCATTAGAAAAGCTTATTTCACCTTGAACACTTTTCACAGAGTATAACTAATATGAATCTAATACAAGTGATCAATGGTTGATACAATTTAATTCTAGTTTTTCGAAGAATTTATTTCAAATTTTATCCAAGTTCATTACAAGAGTATAAGATAATTAAGAAGTTCAAATAAGAAGTTCAAATAAGCTTTAAATGAATGAATTCAAGAAACTTGAATGAAAGATAAAATTGTTATAAAAGATTAAGTAGCTAGAAAATATTAAAATAAAGAGTTTAAGATCATGTACCATACATAAGCATATTTATTTAACATTATTTTATGTTAATCGAATTAGGATTTGAGATTGATTTTATTTGGATTTGTGCCAATAAAAAGTACTCACACTTATTATGTATCATGGAGCTCCAAAAACATAGATATAGACAAAAATATTATACAAATAGAGATTTTTATAATATGAAAATAGAGAAGATAATAATAATGATGATAGTGACAATGATAATGATAAAAGTGATGATAATAGATATTAATAATTATAATAGATATTATTTGTCTTCTAAAAGAGATGAGAGGCTTAAATAATTTTTTAAAAATAAAAACTAAAATTCAATACATTTTTTAAATTGAGATAAAAATATTCTAAAATCAACTTTTCAACGTCATTTTAGTTATATATATATATATATATATATATATATATATATATATATATAATCTAAAATTTGTGTTTAAAACAAAAAATTCACATCCCTCCAAAGATGTCCTAAAATATTAATGTCACCAAACGGGCTTCAACTTTTATATTTCTTCTGTTTTTTCATAGTGACAAATTTATTATATCGCTTATCTCATTAATTATTATTTTTCCCTAAAAAGGCACATTAATTACTAGTTGAAATTAATGCCTGTATATCATGTTAAAAAAGCCACTAACTGCAAAATCAATCATAAGCACGCAATCTCAAAGAGTAAAACACGAACTCTTAAAATTAGTATTAACGATTTTTATTGATATAAATGTTAATGAAAAAGAACAAAGATGTAGATAGAAAATAAATGGTGCGAAGGAGTAATGGCAGAAAAAGCTTTACGTGTTAGTGACAGCATCCTGAAGAAAGGGGAAAAATGAGATGCAAAACGTAGGGAAAGTAGAATAGCTAATAGTGTCGGTGAGTATTGGTCGTATGCAACTTTTAATTTGTCGTCACGTTTCATGTAAAATAGTTTTCTATGTATGGTTTTGCCTCACATGCATGAGCAGACCAGACCAGACCAGACCAGACCACAACCCAATCCTAAAAGAAAGGCAAAAACGCTCTGTGGGGTCACTGTAAAAGCTTTTCTTTTGTGTTTGTGGCTTATTAGATTCTACCACTTACCCTTACGCCAAACATTCCCACATGCAGTAACTTTTTCACACACTAAAGCATATAAGAACATTAACAACTTCATCGCTTTTGTTTGTGTTATGTTTATTAGTACTAATATCCTTAATAATATATAGTCATTTGAAATTAACTTATGGCTATCTACCGATTATTTGTTTGCTAAAATGCAATTTATTTGACATTTACTGAAAAAGACAAAAATGTTAGAAAGTGTAATTCAATTTTGCTTAGAACCAATTTATGAGTGAACTAGACTATGTGTTGCACAAAATTAATGTAAATACTATTTCCACTTAACCAAACATGATTGTTAAATATGTTGCAATCTTGACTTCTTGTTAAGTCTACATATGACTTGAAGATGCATCATCTTGCATTAGTTGAAAATTATACAAAGTGGAATACATGGTTGTTTTTTAAAACTATTAACATGAAATGAAGCCTATTGATACGGATCCTATGGCGACAAGCTTTTACCTTGTTTTATGAAACAAAGAAATGGTCAAAAGAAGATGAGAAAACTAAAGTCAATGAAACCAATTTAATTATGTGACATTAATAGGTTTTGTCATGGTCTTATGGAAATTTTGTTATCTGCAATTTCTAAATGTTGTCTCTAACTCTTAAGCAGCTAAAACAGAAATCCAAATCCCTCTGCATGCATAGACAATGGTCAATTGGTTCAAGTGAATAGTATTGCCTACATGTACAAACACCATAAACCCATAACACGACCTTGAAGATCATCAACCCAATCTCACATAAACGGTACCCCCAATAATCCAATCAAGTTCTCTAGTTCAATTAATTACAGGAATTTTTATACTCTCTTAATTAGTTAAAGAAAAGTATTATATATTTGTTTACCTATCTTAAATGTAGATACATTTTTAGTCATTGTTTTAAATTTCAACTAACTAATCAAGGCTCGATGCTTGAAGAAACTTGTTAAACCCTGCATTAGAAAACTAACTACACACGCATACTATTCAATCCTTAAAGCACAGCAACAATAAGGAGTAGCATTGGCCAAAATTATGGGTGCGTTTTGGAGGTCTTCTGACACGGTACTGCTGGCTACCTCGACAATTCGCAGTTGATGCCTTCTCCATTACACGTATGCAATCTCAAGACAAAAAAAGAAGAATTCCAATTCAACAAGTACACTGAGACTTCGCCCTCACTCTTAAAAACTCTTGAGTAAGGAAGGACAAGTTATATATATGCCGGTAGCTTAGTTGTTCACTTGCATGTGATGTGAGAGTGAGACTACTAATGACTTTTAAGTGCCTTGGTAAGAGTGATGAGAGATTTTAGGGAATCAAATCAGTGCTAAAAAAAAAGGGTTGATATTCCTTAACACCCTAATCATTCAACCTCACCTAATTTACCTTTGCTTTTTCCTTCCCTGGTAGTTATCATCAAGAAAGATAGAAAATTAAAAAGGAAAAGAAAAGAAAAGTGAACAACTAGTGTCTCTTCCTACATCTTCTGATCTCTCTCTCTCTCTCTCTCTCTCTCTCAATTGCTTTACAAGGGATCCCAATGTTGCACCCCACCAACCGCCATTGCTTCAGCTTGAAGCCTCTTATCCATTAACCACCTATGACCCATTGGCAGGTAGAAAAAGAAGATAAATTGGGGATGGAAGTGAGCAAAAGAAGAATAGGGGCTAGAGGGAGTGTGGTTGCGGGGTCTGTGTGGGAGAGCAGAATGAAGAGTGATGAAGTGAGAGGGGGAATCAAGGTCTTCAATGCAGAGGATAATCCTGAAGAAAATGGTAATGGTGGTGGTGCTTCAAGATCGAAAAGAAACCCAATTGGTGGAAAGAGAAAAACTTGGAAATCAGAGAGCTTTGATGGGTCAATTCAGGTAGCTAGAGGAAAGCCAGAGACCCAGAAGAGTTCAGAGGAACAGTGTAAAGAACTCAGCATTTCTTCTTCTTCTGATGGAATCAAGAAGAGCCCAATTCACTCCAGAAAGATTGCAGCTTGTGCAGATAAATTTGAGAGAAGCCCAATTCATTCCAGAAAGCTGAGATCTGAATCACACAAGGGTGGTTCAGATGGTGGCAGAGAAGGTGGTGATGCAGGGCAATTGAGAAAGACCAAATCAGATTCAATCAAGAAGAATGCTGCTTCTGCTTCAATTCAATTGAGGAAGACGAAATCCGAGTTGAATCGAGTTCCAGATGAGTCAACTGATGGTGGATGTGAAAAGATTGAAGTTGAGAATGGGAAGAATGATGCTGATGATAAAAATTGCATGGATGTCGATGATGTGTGCCAAGAGAAGGTGATATCAAGCAGTTCAGAGAATGTGGGTGTGGTCCAATGTTCAACAGAATTGTCGGTTCAGGGCGGTGATGATGATTCAGATGATGTGATTGTTGATGAAGTGGACGAAGGAGATGAAGAGGAGGAGTTTGAGATTGAGATGGAAGAGAGAATTGATGTGAAGGAAATTAGTATTCCAGAATCTGAGGTTGTGAAGGAACCAGAAAATAATAAGGTTGTTGTGAATGAACAAGACAATAAGGTTGTTGTGAATAAACCGGAACCTAAGAAGGTGGTTGTGAATGAACCGGAACCTAAGAAGGTGGTTGTGAATGAACCAGAATCTAAGAAGGTGGTTGTGAATGAACCAGAACAACCCAAGAAGATTCTGAACGAACCAGAATCTAAGAGAGTTGTGAGTGCCCACATGCGATTTCATCACAGAAATGAAAGAAGACCCGTTTCTGTCCCTCTTGTTCAGAAGCATTCTCCAGTTAGAAGGAATTCCACAATTTACCAAAATTTCCCCGAAGCAAATTCAAGTAAGGACTTTTGAGTCTCCTCATAGTTTGTTCTTTCAATCTGTTTAATTTGCTTTGTGCTTATTTTGACTAGTGTGACTAATTGTCATGATTCAGTTCCAAAAGCACAAGAATACCGTAGCTTTCCACAGACCCAAAGCAAGTTGCAGAGTCTAGGTGATTCATCTACACTTGATAATTATGCAAGAAATTGAATTTTTTTTTGTTTTCAAATTATAGCACTAATTTTATCTACGACTCTCCTCCTCAGTGGATTTAATTATGTGGAGAGATGTTTCAAGATCAGCATTTGTTTTCGGGTTTGGAACATTCATCATTGTTTCATCCTCTTATGCAAAGGATATCAATCTGAGGTTAGAAATGCATCTAAATAGAGTTTATTTTACTATCAATATATAATATAATTTTCTGTTTGATAGAGAGCCCAGAACTGAAGCTTTTCTATCATTGCTTCTGCAGCCTTATTTCAGTGATGTCCTATATAAGTCTTGTCTATCTCGCTGTTATATTCCTGTATAGATCCCTAATTTGCAGGTAATAAACCAAGCACTGTGGTGAAAAATATATTACAATTTTACCAGATTTCTTTTCTTATTTTCCTTTTGGGATCGAACTAAGCAGGGGTGTAATAGAAGTTGATGACTCAAATTATGTACTGGGAGAAGAAGATGCAATTTGGCTGCTAAAATTGATCCTCCCATACTTGAATGAGTGCCTATCAAAACTCAAAGCCCTGTTTTCTGGAGATCCGGGCACCACAATAAAGGTATTTTAATATTTTTCTTTGCACACTGGTTTTATGAATACCTTCTTATTAACTTAGAAACTTAAGTAGCCTATAAAAATACCCAAAAATTAATTTTGGCATTCATGTCTAAATTGCAGTTGGCAGTTTTGCTCTTTGTTTTGGCTAGATGTGGCAGCTACATAACCATTTGGAAGATGGCCAAATTTGGTGAGTTTCTAAAGGTGTTAGTATATAAATTTAGCTGCATCAAAAGAGGAATCAGAATGCCTTTAAAAGTGGTGGTGCCTAAGTCTACTCCATTCGTAAATAGAACTCTGATTTGGGGTGAGGACACTGAAAAGGCCAAATTTTTGGGCATCTCAGTTCATTTCTTTTGAAACAAATGACGCACCAGTAATTTACATGTCGCTGAAAGTTTCTTACTTTTTGAATCACTTGCTAGGGGAGTGAAAATTGCATCTTGCCCCTCCATTTTAATTGTGATATTGGAAATAACCATTGTTTTAAAGATACTAGTTAAAAAAAATTAAATATTAAATTTTTTTATTAAAAACTACTTGAAGAGTATATTAGAAATAACCAAAGTTAATATACTTTTGGTCAAAGAAAATATTTTTAATTTTTTAGGTAGTATTCGTAGAGTATTTATTAGTATTTTTCTTTAATATTTAATTTGTTTGGTTTCTTAGTTACTGAACGTGCTCTTTCACTTGATTGATTACTGACACATGGTTGTGCTCAACTGCCTCAGGCTTCTTTGTAGTTTTTACCGTACCAAAGATCTGCTCTTCGTATTCTGCACAGTTAACTGCATATGGTAATTTCCTGAATTTGATGCTGTTGCTTTTTTCTAACATTATTTAATGCTTAATTTATGGCACTATTCCTTTAAGGTGTAAACAAACACAGCACATTGCAATGAGTAGAGGCTGCTAAGTGTTGAAGTGAGAGTGCTATGTTTGTATTTTGTCTCTCTACTCTTTAGTGTAGTAGTGTAGACGGTGCGGTGCTTCATTAGGCCCACAACACCTTTCATGCATGCATTGATGGGAATTGAGAAACGGCTCTTTGGTGCCAAAGATTTTATTTTATTGTGTGGTGCTTCCAATGCATCATAATGTAGATCTGGTGGGGCATAAATAAACAAAGGTTAATAGTTTAATGTGCATATTATATAGTGGTGCAATTATACCACCTCTAACGATATAAAAAAGTCAACAAATTCTAAATCTAAATCTGCTTCAAGATAATTTTGTCTCTGAGCATTTAATTCTTAATGTGGCCATTGAAAATAGTCTTGAATTCATCACATGGATGAGCATCTCTGGTTTACTTTATTCTTGACGTTTTAAAGCACATTGCTAGTACTGGGTATCATTTTTCTTTTTTTGGTCAATGGGTCTCCTTCTTTTGTGTCTGACAAATTGGACTGATCTTGGGGGTGAAGGGAATAACATATCATGGGTTAGTAACATAATGGTTCTTTACATCCTTAGTGGTCCCCAATCCCAAAGTCCAAACCTGAAAAAAGTGGGTCTTTTTTTTATGTGTTTACTACTATGTTCAAGAAAGCTAAAACCAAAGCCTTCTTTGGATGGACCTCATTACAGTATATTCTAATAAATTGCATTTTGTTAATGACATGAAGCAAATTTTTGGATTCGTCGATTCCGGGATGCATGGGATTCATGCACTCACAAGAAAGCCGTGGCTCTTGGCATCTTTGGGCTTGTATGGAATTTATCATCAGTTGTTGCTCGCATTTGGGCAGGTAAAAAACCATGTTGCAACTTCAAATGATATTAGTTAATTTGCATCTCTGGTTACACACTTTTTTTCAATTTAAGAAATTACTTTTAAACAAATTAAATCAAACGCATACTTAAAGATAAGATTTAAACCTTGATTCCTTTGTTTGATATGCATGCAATGTATTAATTGAACCTTGCACATAGACATACAATAATGGATGGTGTGGGTTGTGTCATCTGCAGTATTCGTGCTATTTGCGGCCTTCAGATACTATCAACAACATTATTTGGTGAGAGATGAATGTGGGGAAGAGGAAGGCCTAGGAGGATGTGATGAAACATGGGAAGAACCAGTTGGAGTTAGACAGAAGCAAGGACGTGTAGCCAACTTTGTTGATACCAATAAAGTAAAGAAAGGGTTCTAAAAGAGTGTGTTGATGGTGGTCGCTACATAGTGGTACCACACATTTAGCTGCCTTGTCCGGTTATTGCTGCACCGTGCCATTTTCTCATTCAAACTTTTCCTTTCTTTTTATAATTTTGAAGTTTCATATAGAAGTTTCTTTTTTTATATATATATTTGTGTCTCCGCTGTAAATTTTTGTTCAGTTGATATAAATGTTAATTTAGGTAACGAATCCATCGGGGTTCAACAGGAAATGGGAATAAGGGCATGAACGTTTATGTTTTGTAAATTAGCATTAAGTTATAATAATTTATTTTAGTTCTCAAATTTGGTTCTCTCGTCTATGCATGCTTATATACAACAACAAGGGAGAAGAAAAACGAAAAGCTTGAGAGCAAGATCGATGATGAAACATTTGGAAAACTGTTTTGTGCTAAAATCATTCAGTTCGGTCACAAATTTAGTTCATTCTCTTTTATCAGATAAGGAAGAAACTTTATTTCATAGTTGTGTGTTTCAAGACAACTATGAGGTCAGTAACTGTTTAGTCAAGTAAAATAATGATAAAAATTATCCTTGTCAACTAACACTAGAGTGTCCTCGATTTCCAATTTTCATTTCATATAATCAGGGTAGAATTACCAAGATGTCACACCCAAATTAACCTTTTAATGGAAAATAAAATAAAATAAGAGTATATAAAAAGTTATAAATAAATATATCTACTTAGTACATAATAACTATGATAATAATGATTGTACTAAAAATAAAGACAAGACAATATTTGTGTGACACATAACAAGTATAATAATAATAATAATAGTAAAAATGAAAAGTGCACAACATTTTAATTTTTCCTTTATTTATTCACCTCTATTATTATTATTATTACTTCTGCTTAAAAAAAAACTTTTGTCATTAACTGGCCTCAAAATGTCATTTTGAGAGTTTTAAATTGCCTAACCCATTCTCTCACGGGCTGACCCAAGCTCAAAATCATAATCAATTACTCACTAAAAGTTAGCCCAAGTTGGAGCCACCAGGGCCAATCCAACGTTCTTATGAGCAGAACCCAAAAACACATACTTTTTACAACCCCATTTCTAGACCCATAAAAAAAAACCTAGTTTTTTTTTTCCTTTTAATTTGCACTACATTTCTATTTTTTTAAAATTTTTATTACTAGATTACTCTTACTTTTATCACTATCTTTTTAAATGTAAATGGAGACCAATGCCATTTATTTGATTTGATTTTAAATATATTTTTATTTTATTTTCATATAATCTTCTACTATGGTTGCCATAAGATTAGTATATTTTTAAATTAAGTGGTATTTGAAAATGTTAATTGGATATTCATTATTTTAAAACTTGAATGATCAGATTTCGGTCCAAAAACAACAATTCAAAGGAATCAATATGTAGGATTACAATTTCAGTCTGCTGTTGAAACCATTCACTTATGAGATTCAATTAGACAAAAGGGATTTGGATATAACTGTTGCTCCTAATGCAAAGTTGAAACATTCATGTTTGGGATATTACCTTCAGAAATGCTAGCAATACATTTTTATTATTTTTTTTGTGATGGTGAGATTTTTAGAATTTTAAAGCACTTACTTATACATTGATATATATTCTTTAAATTAATGAATTGCATGAAGTGTGTTTAAAATAGTTTATACGTAGGCTTCTTCATATTACCTTTCAGGACAGTAGAGAAGGATTTTGCCATTTGTAGATTAAAAATATGCACTAAACAGAAAAAGGGACTTTTCGGCATACATGTGAATGAACACAGAAAGCCAAAGATGCAGATTCTAATGTTGTAATGGAAAGTGACTTTCACATGCTTTCTTGACCCTTCTCTGAGGCATATTGAACCCAGATTTTGCATAATTTCCGTATTGTGCCATTTTTACGTCATATAAACCAATTGATTCTGTCAAATATCAACGTCATGGAGCATTGGACCGAACTGATCACAAAGTTTAAGAGAGTGAACCATGTGCCAGTATTTATGAGCTCCTCCATAGACTCTAGACATTCGAAAATATAACATTTACTCACAATTATCATACTTCAAATGGATGCAAAATATGCTAACTTTTAATACTGCAGATGTTGATGTCAAAATTAATGTTCTTGATTATCATTATATTTGCTATGGATTGAAGATTAAGGTTATAAATACATTAATCAATTTATTCAGTAAGATTTTATTGAAATATAACATTTGAAATTTTCACTACTTTCTCCCCTGTACATATACCAAACGAGCCACAAAAGTCGATTCTAATAAAATACTTTAGTGAAAAAAGAACTATTATATTATTGAAAGAATAATTAATTTAAAGATATATATAGATCTAATAATTTAAAATAGAGGAAATATCCAATTATGACCTTGCAATTGTAATTACGAAAGCTTGTAATAATTAAACTCACCGCTAACCTTTTTCGGTGGGTTATTTTTGAATTCCTTTTTTGGTGAGTCATTACTAACCTAATTCTTCATTTTGTTTTGGGCCAATATTAGAATATTAGTTTAAAAATTATTAAAAATACTATTAATAATTTTTTTTAATAATTTTAATAAAAATTTATTTATCATTTATTCGATTTTGTTACAATTCTTTAGACTAAATTTAAGCAACAAAAAATATGTGCTATATTGAAATTACAAAAGAATAATAAGTACTTTTCTTTTAAATAAACTTTTATCATTATTAATGATTTAAATTTTATTTTAAGGATTGATGTTAACAAAAAAGAATAATTTTGAAATTAATGCCTTAACACCAACTAACAAGGTCCTTTATTTTCTTCTTGGTAACTTGTATAAAAAGTTTGTTTTTCCTCGGGCTAACTAAATGATTAATTAATAAAATAAATTCATTAATTCCTTTTTTTAAGATTGATTTTAATTTTTAAAAAATATTATTTATCATATTTTTAATCAAATAAATATTTTTTAATTAAAAGAACTGTGACTTTCAATGACTCAAAATTAGCTTCAAAAATTAAAATAAACATTTTTTAATAAAATACTTGGCGATTGCTCATTCTTAGGCTAATTAAATGAGTAATTAATAAAAAACTTGATGATTGCTAAAGATACCAACCTGGATGGTTGAAGCTTTGTGACAATCAAGAGTTTGTCTTCTTTTAGGGTCCATGTGAATACATTGGTGTCCACCTCGTGCCATGTCACGTGCCAAGATAGTGATGTATAGTGATACTTTGATTCCTTACAAATCAAAACTACCTTTACTTTCACCTTTAACTATATGAAGAAAAACAGCACACTTTATATATAATCTTCTCCATGCCTTTCAATTCTCCCTATAATATGAAGTGGTCATGTAAAATTTCAAATTATTTAAGAATGCTATGTAAGCTTTTGCAATATTATTAAAATGTTACACTTATGTCAATTTTATTTGAACATCATTAGAACAAACTATTCATTAAACTATTGTCACCAATGTTAAAACATCAAGAATAAATCATGAAAAAGCAACTATACAGGATTAAAACTGTTAACCGAGACAGTTGAAATTGAATGGCCAAAATTCGATAGCTTATCTGAAAGAACAAAAGTATTTTGTTTGTACATTATTAATAAAAAATGGATGTATTCTACGGTAGTCACATGAAACTTTTGATTTAATAATAATATTGATTGTAGCTTTCATGGATTCACCTCTAAAACGAGATTATGGGAATGTTTTACAAGTGTTACGGGTAGAATCAAAACACCTGGCAAATGTTCCGTTAAGAGTCGTTAACATTCGCGACAAGTCATCGTTTTGAATGAATGAATGAAAGTGAAGTGATTGGGACCGTGCGATGTGAATTATTATCAAAGTGGCCCAAATCTTCATACCCATTTGAAAAATCTGAGTAACACGATGGTACCCATGATGTGACTTGGTGATTCAGATACCATTGTAGGAGAGCCCTTCATGGCCACTTAACGCCCTTAGAAAATGATAAGAAAAACAGAGTAAAAGACAAGGTGAAGAAGAGAGTGAAGATGAAGCAGGGTGGTGCAATCATGAGAAACCGAATCAAAACATGAGCAAAAGTGCAATAATTCACCATTAAATTCATGCCATCACTTCCTTGTTCCTCTAAAATAGGTGTGGTATATTATTATGTTTTGGGTCTTTTTTGGCTCGAGTTATTTTTGACTTTGGTATCACTCATTTATTTTGTGGTGGTAACAACTCTCTTCAAGGATTATTGCAGCATGTATGTTAAGAACTGTGAAGTGACTGTGGATAAGGCATATTTGTACATATTTGGTTCAAATAGATATACTCTTTATTATTAAAATTTTAAGGAGAGAGAATAGTATTCTATTTTAAGAAAAAAATTGTACTTCAAAAATATTTATACAAAATTTATATTTATTTTACCTTAAATATGTGTGAGGCTTAAAATTGTGGCTTATCAAATATAAGGTCATAATATCTATACATTGTTTGACTAACTCCTTAGAATTAGGTCAAACATAGTTAATAAAGTTAATTGTGATGAACTTCCTTAAGGTTGGTTGTAGTTATATATATAAACTCTATTTAATTAAAAAAAATACATCTACTTTTTTTCTATAAAAATATTTCTCTTATTTTAGTTATTATTCTTACACAATGAGATTCATTCATTTTTAAAAATTGCATATATTTCTCTTTTATGTGTGGGCTATATAATTAGCGATAAAGAGATTCATGTACATTATGAATCAAATAAAGTCTTTGTATAATTATTGCTAAACTCAAAGGAGGTCAATTTGATTATTTTTAATTAATAAACATTAAATATTTTGTTTTAGGGAGAAAAAAAAAGACAATAATTTAGAGTATGTTTGGGAGGGGAGTTTTGGAAGGGAAGAGAGGAGAGGGTATATTTTTTAATTTTAAATTAAAAGAATTATACATTATTTATGATGATAAATATATTATTAATCCATTAAATTTTTGTTAATATTTTAATTTATATTTTTTATTTTAAAAAAATATTAATTTTAAATATATTTTTAAAATATAAATTTATGCCCTCCTCTCTAAAACCCTCTTTCTTAAACAACACCTTAAAGAAAGTGGATTTTGTTAATATTTCTTATTTCATATATTACTTTTGCATAATATATAACACTGTAGTTTTTTAAATATATATGCATCATGCAAATAGTATTTTAAAAAATACCAAAGTAAATTAATGATGTAAAAAAGATAGGTGTAATTTTCAAATAAAAAGTAAAGTCTTATTGTCTTAACTCTTAAGCCCGGAAGAGATCTTTGTAATCATTCCTAATTAAAACAATTGTAAATCCTTCTTTTCATAAAAAAGAGGCAAACCACAAAACAGACAGCAATTTAACAGAAATGGATTTGAATAGTTATTTGGAAATTGATTATAAATATTTATAAATAAAAGTAAAATTGAAAGCTTTTTATAAGATGATTAATGGTTTTAAATAATTGAATTTTGGGGCTCACATAAGAGTGTTGCGTGGAATGTGCAGGCTGAGGGGACAAGGTTATTATTTACGTAACCATTCTGAGCATGATTTCCATTATATCCGGTGACTAGTGACTATCTTCCTAGAACTTGGCTTTGGTGTTTCTGACCCAAATGTGCATAGTATATGGTTCCATTATTTAGTTACTTCCTAATTTTAGCAATTTAATAAAAGCCACGTACATTGTTAGTTGTGGTGTGGATGGTGTCCTGGAGAAGAGTCACATTTGAAGAAGCAACGAACAAAAGCGAATCCATTGGATAACTTGTAGTGTTAAAAAATATAAGTATTAAATGATCAGAGATTACTTGAAAGTGAAAAGAAAGATGATAAATTACGTGTAATGTTATGAAAAAACAAAAGAAATCAAATTCATATATAAATGTCATTGTTAATTAAAACAAAAAATCAACCCATTTCACAAGGTGAGTGCTAATGATAATAATAATTGGTTAAGAATGAAAGTAATGAAACATTGGAAGAGATGAACATCTAACGCTAATTGAATATAAATATGTGGGTGTAACTTAATTACGTGGAAGAAAATGTGTATGACATAAGGATGATAGTTAGCGACTGTGATCGTATGTCAAGCAGCAAAGGTGAAGAAACATAAAGGGTAGACTTCAATTTGCTTTAGACATGTGGGTTTTGAAAGGGTCATTATCTTTAGAAGATAACAATTAGAGAATAATAATCTTCAATTCTTTGAATTTTAAGTATTTTATAATTTCCAACCTTAGACGAAAAATAATCATTGAAGGCATTATCTAATATTCAAATCATGCATATATTAATGATGGAAATATTAAAATAGTTGACTCTATCTCTCAGTCTAAACATGGGGTAATACGTGTGCAATTGTAATTATTTTGGTTTAAAAATGACGTAATTGAGCTTGTTAGTTATTTGAAATATCAATTGCCTTTATACAGTCTATTGCCTCTAGAGTATGTCACAATATATAACTTTCTAATAATTGCTATGATCATATCATAATAGGCTATAGCTCTTGTAACATGCATGGGATAGTGTATACATTTATCTTTTAGGTGACAACATAAGATATCATTATAGTATTATTACTGACAGCTTAAGTAATGTCAAGGTACTATTTTAACATAACAGCAATACATTCTATTGACATCTTTAGCTTTGACTTCATTTATGTATCGATAGAACTACTCAAGATGGTTGCTGCAAGAATTATATTAATGTTTATATGTAAAATTCGGGGACATGGATACCTTTCTTAAACATGATGTTACTGAAAGGAAAGAAAACACCAAAACCTTGGCCCTCATCATTTGGCAAGAAGATGAGCTATGAAGACAAGCTAACAGGTCAATTAATGAATCATTCCACATGGTAGCATCTTAATTGATCTTAGTTTCTTCATCTCAAGTTTGTGGCTTTCAGTTTCCTGCATAGGCCGAAAGAATATTTGAAAAAAATATGGTTTCCACAAGAAACAAAATTTCTATATTAGAGATAATTTAAACAAAAATAATTGATTTTCTTTAGAAAAAATAGTGTACATTTTAGCCTCTTGGAGTGTATTATTAGCTGTGGGACCGATACATATAATTTGGTTGGATCATCCAACTTCGAAAATTAAAAAAGGAAATAATTTGCAAATCATTTCACCGCCACGAAATCCATTTGAATATGATAAAATCTCAATAACTGGAATGTGATTCTCCCTCATCCCCTTGTCAATAAAAGAACAATCTCAATTTTTTAAACTTTAAATATATATATATATATATATATATATATATAAGTGATTTAAAAACTTTTTGACATTATTTTAATCATCCAATTAACTCATCATAATTTATCGGATTGAGGAAAATATTTGCATGATTAAAAAGGACTAAATTAATAAGAGAATTTTAATGATAGTTGGAAGAATAAAATAATATTTCTAGTCACAATGTGAGGAAAAAGGGCAGTCATAAAATAAAATAATTTTCAGATGAATTAGTTGTTTTTTTCAAATAAAGAAGAATTTCAATGTGTTTTCTAAGTGGAAGTACGATTCCTTCAATTATGAGACAGATTGAATATTAATTTGTACCCATGTCCTTGTGTTTCATTTTTATATTAAATTAAAGTAAAACATTTTCATCAGTATATTGAGTTATAATAATCAGAAACATTTCACCAATATATCATGTTTCGTAAAAGCTATTTAGTTTTTTTTATTATACCTTCATATTGATATTTGTTTTTTAGTGTCGCATCTTGTATCTACACCTTCCAACAAAAACACAAACATAATTTTCCTAATTTTTTTATTCTGATTAATGAATGTGATAACACCCAATAATTCTTAAGAATCCAACAACCATACACTGTTTCAGGAAAACAATTATATAACTTTCAGTTATTATAAAGTTTGAAAATTACTGAGATCAAAACACAAATTTTTTCCTAGCTTCCTTGCACATTAATCAATAAAATATATTTTATTTTTAACATTAAGAGTTAATAAATAAGATTAATAAATTAAAAAATTAATTAATTAAAAAAAATGAAAGGGTGAAATAGTAATCAAATTGTATTGATTAAGATAAAGGCATGTTTACTACTTGAAATATAAAAAATGCTAAGTTATTATTAGCCAACTAAACAGTAGAACTGAAAAAATGGTGCACAGTTCAAATAGTTACAGTAGGACTTGATTTTTTTTTTCTTTTTATTTATGAATATAAGACTTGAATTTTAAATTTTAAGTATAAATTATATTCACGCATTTGAGTTAAATCTAATTAAATTTGAATTGAACTCATCCCGACAAAAAAAATCTACCAAAAATTCTTCAAAAATTCAACTTTTATTAGGCTAGGACATCATCTGTCAGGCATTGAATCTAGGCTTTTTTTTTTTTTAACTCACCACAAGCTAGTATAAATGAGTCAAATAGTCCATCTTGTGAATTTTATACAACACTTAATAGATAAAGGTTAATCATAATGATGATAACTAATTTTTTATTTACTTAATGTATTAGGAAAAAAAAATTAGACTAAAATTAAATATAACATTTTTATGTAGGGATAGAAAAGTTACATAAATTTAATTCTTTATTTTAAATTATTTTAAATATTATATGTTAAACCAATTTCAAATCTAGCAACTTTTATTGAAACCAAACATTTATTTAAGCAATTCTATTTTTGTAAAACACATAAATTTTGTTACATTTTTATAAAAATTTATTTTAAATACATTAATTTCTACACTGTCACCCAATTATATATGAATTATCATATCAACAAGAATTCTTGATTTCTGTAATAATTAAGATAAAAATTATATTTACAATATATTTTAACTGATTGATTGAGAAACAAATTTTACACTGTAATAGTACACCAAAATCAATTTTTTTTAATAACATACTTATTTTATACACATATAAAAACTCTACAATTAGAAAATTTACAAATCAATGTTCTCAAAGTAGAAAAGAGTTCCTTGTTCTTTTCCTTGCACAAACAGCTCCTTTATTTTTCTCCACAATTTTGTTGCTATTACTCTTCTATTTAATATTTTTAATTCAACCTAACTATATGTATGGGTATACGTTACGTGTTTTATATATATGTTTTTAATTAGGTGTTATATTCTCAAAATAAGAATTTTTTACATGCCATGCAAAGTGAAGTAATAATAGGAAATAGCAGAAAAATAGAAGAGAAATAAAACACAGACAAAAAATGGTGTGGACAAAATTCTAATAATGAAACGATATATCATTTTTTTAGGGAAACAAATGAATAGTGAAAGACAAATGGAGAAAATCAGGCATGAATATGTAGAACCACGTACCATGCATGTGTTTATGTTATTATTGATGTATTGAGTTGAGAAAAAGACCTGAACCAGAAGAAACCGGCTCACATAGGTCTCTGTCTTCATATATTAATATATTTTGTCCTGACAAAGTGTCTCTGTCTTATTTGATCAAATTCATGTATTTGGAAATTAAATTAAAGCAGCGCGCGTGCTTGTTAGCTAAATTATTTTGAAAACTCAAAAGAACACATACAAGTATTCATTTTTCAATATCGATCCATTTTTAGATTCAGGTTTATCTTCACCACAAGAATATTAACATTAACCATTTCAAAGTCATCATAATCCAGAAAAAAAATTACATTATTCTTTTTTTGATATAGTTCAATTTTTAGACTCGTGTTTTGTATAATTGTAATTTTTTTTTATTGTCTCGTTTCTTTGAAATAGGTGTAGTTTTTTTATTTAATTAGAAAATATTTATAATTTTAAAAATAAAAAATTGGTAATTTTTATTTTTTCTCCTACTTACAAAAATTTATTTTTATTCTAACATTTTTATAAATTGAATTGATAAGACCTTTAAAATTATTTCACGTGATAAATCCATCGTAAACTTTCAATCGTTTGAATAGAAAAATTATAATTTCACAATTTAGAGTAGAAAAAATCGATAAAAGGATCATATTTGCGTAATTTTAAAACTAAAAATATAAATTTGTATTACATTTTATTTTTAATGATAAAATATTTTTAAAAAGGAAAATAAACATACCCTTAATAATAGTTTTTTAAAAATTAAATGCCATAAAACATAATTTAAATTAAAGACTAAAATTGTAATTAAAATCTTTTATATATTCACCTCGATATTAAAATAAGCCTACATTATGCAGATCGTCATCATGACTAAGTTATTTGAAAGTTTAGAGCAAATGAAGTTTAACCCATGTTATTTTTTAAAATTTGGGTTGACAAATATCTAGTATAAACTCAACTATTCTCTTGTTGGTATTTTAATTTGACTTAATTTCTAATGATCAATGATGGTGATGGGATGGTGTATTTATAAAACACTCTAACGTTGAGGTAAATCAATATTTAAGAAAAAAAGTTATAGGCTAGATTTGAATTATCATCCTTAGATGGTATGCTCCATTACATAACACTGTATATGATAAAATAATGAAAGCGAGAAAGTCATCTCCCAATAAATAAGAAAAGTTACAGCTCTTAGTGAGATGAGGAAAATGACAATGCAAAAAAGCATTATCCTTAAGAATGGAATTGTGGCTCGTCTAAGGATCTTAGTAATAAAAGTATGCTAATTAATTAGATTAAGCTGTGCAGATATTGAGCTAAGATATGATCTAGAATAATTCAAAATATTTGCCCCCCCAGCTGACATGTAACAAAGGTGGGATATCGGGTGATGTTAGTGATTATGAAAAGGGTCGTTGGTTTGATATTTTTGAGATTGGTGTGTCTATGCTTATACTCATCTATTTGGCAAATGTTCTTGATGATGATGATGGTTTTACTAGAGCTAATTAAGAAAAGAGAATGCATAATATTCTTTTGGTACCCTAAACCACTCGGACTTCTAGCTTTTATATATGACATGAAGACTTGTTTGATTGTGTATACTTAAAATTAAAATAGTAATATGTAGAATTTCAAAACATAAATGCGTTGCTAGTCTATTATTACTGCTCAACAAGAGCTTGAGTCCATAAATGTTCTCCAGTCTTACTGGTTTATTGAGATTTAGTAATTGGAGTTCCTTTCATTTGATACGGTGGTGACTATACTCCTCAAGTAATTCGACCTTAGCTTTCTCGAAATTTTTGAGGTTATTGTATTTAGGATAAAGGTCTCTTGGCTAGTAATACAGCAAATGACCCAGTCACAAGATACTAATCATGAAGTGTAAGGTGATCATGACGTTGTGAAGTGATTCATCTAGCTTTTGCCTAATTCAGGATAATTAAAATGGGATGATTGTGATTGTTCTTTACTCATAATAATTGATGGAGAAAATTGCTTGCTAGGTTTTCCTAATTGTTAATTGATCTAGTGGTAATGTCGAAAACCATTGGCAATCCACCTTCTATGATGTTAGGGGAAACCTTGCACATCAAATAGGTGTATTTCTCCCAATAATTGCATGACATCAACACAACCTTTAAAATTACCAAAAGAGTAGAAGTGACGTACGATTGGGTAATGTATCTATAAAGGGATACATAAAGTAAGAAACATGGTACTCACTTAAAACTTATTATTTTTCATGTTGGGAACTCTTATGGAAAGGACGTTGTAATTCCTAATATTGTTGTTGGCAAAAACTAAAAAATAAAAAAATTGAAGGTTTGATTCTTTTCTTTGATTTTAATTTCTCTCTCCCTCTTGAGCCTTTTAAATATTATTGTTAGATGGTGAGTTAACCTCTTCATCTTGGGTCGTGAGAGATGGAGTCTGATTCCTGTCTATATTATTTAGGGCTTTGTTTATCTCAATCCCTCCTTCACCAGTAAGGCTAATTAACCCCCATTCTATTGACTTATTTCTATGGGATGGTATTAATTCTTCCTATATAAATCATGATGATGTAATAGTTCAGATTTACCATTTTCCACAGACAGCATCAATGTCCTTATCCGAAATATAGGTAATTAGATACCTAATTAACCAAATTGCTCCTGTTGTTGTTCCGACTCATTGTGCTTCTATCGATTGATTGCCATTGACGATTTGCTTCCACAATATCAAGGTTGTGGTTTGCCTATAAAACACTATGATGCTCAAGTAGCTAAATACTTAAAGGACTTCAGTGTTTGAGGCTAGATTTAGATGATCATATTTGTGTGTAAGTTCCCGTATCTAATGTTGTATCTTGCCAAAATAAAGGTGAGAAAGTTATATCTCCTATGTAAATTGAAGAGTAAAAAATAATTGTTATTCGTATAAGAATAAAATTATGTCCGGTATCTTCTAAAGTTCTCAAGTAATAAAAAAAGTTGATTAATAGTTATGAAAAATATATATTTAAATTAGACCAACTTATCAACTTAAAATAAAAAATAAAATAAAATGACATTACGAAAAACCTATACGAGACGGTCTTAATTTTCAAGTTATGTTAGGCAGATAATTAAACTAATAAGATGAGCTAACTTTATTGTCATTAATGAATATGTTCTTAATGAATAATGAAAGTATATACTTTTTGAAAAATTCAAGCTAATATATAACCGATAAGTTTTCATTATTATTATTATTATGTCAAAATAATAGAGAAAATAACAAGAACAATTGATTAAACGTAAGTTGAAAAAAATTCGTAATGATTACAACTTTTGAAGTGAAGTATATAGTTGATAGCACGGAGCCATATATGATACACGAGCCCAATGCGCCATACATTATTTTCCCTTTCACCTTCTTGTTTTCATTATTAGAAGAAGAAAAAAATAGAGGAACAATAATATATAATAAGTGATGTATTTTTAAAAAAATAAAAAGTGTAAATAAGTATAAAAGTTATAATATGAAACAAAGATAATGTTACATTCAAAATAAAAAATTGAAAAAATGAATTGAATGGAAGTATATGCAGAGCCAGGGTGTAATGAAAAGTAAAGAGAGCCACTTGAAATTGGAACCCAAAACTTTGGTTTCCACTGGCACATGTGACATGTCCAGTCATCAATTTCTGAGCTGGCCATATCAGAAGGGAAAAGTGAAACCCTGTGTTGAGTCTACTAGTCTTGCATATTCCATCTATGAACTAACGTAGAAAAAGGTTGAGAGAGATATGTCTATGGACCCATGCACTGAGCAACGAAAGAGGAGAGAGAGAGAGAGAGAGAGAGAGAGAGAGATAACAGAAGCAATTGGCAATTGGCAATTGGCAATTGGCAATTGGCAATTGGACAAGTTGCCTTTTGCTAAACTATAATAAGACAAAGGAAAAAGTGGAATGAAGGATGAGTTTGGCACTATAATTTAATCAAGTATTTGTTTAATATTTTTTACATTATAGTATATGATAAAAATTTAATAATAATTTAAAATTCGACCTCAACTTGCAGTATCGTGTTTCTCTTTCCCTCTATGGGTGTTTTATTAGTATAAATATTTATGAGGAATTTTTATTTATATATAGATAGGCATGACTATTGTTCCTTGTACTTCTTAAAATGAATATGCACACTTATGATTGTGCAATGTGCTCTCGGTAGTTACTATGTCATTTCTCCCATGTTGCATGTTATTCATTCCCATATCTGTGGGTCTCGTGTGCTATGAATATGTGTCTACCTTTTTGAAAATATGTAGGAGATGCCTAGCTATCCCCCTCATCAACCATTACCATTTCTAAGTTTGGTGTAATTGAAATTAATTCTATTAAGACCTTGTACACAATCAAATAATCATTATGAAACCTTCATAACCATTTCATTACCAAGTTCATAATTTCATGTTTTTATTGACAACATTATAGTATATATCATTTCGTAATATAAAAGATGTTAATAACATATATTTTATAACACAATTTTAAACACACTGATTAAAATTTATATAAACTTCACTTCGCATTTAATGAATTATAATTATTAATTAAAAGTCTTCCATGCACCATGCTCTTCATATTATCCTTGTACAGTGGCAGGAGATGTAACATTATGCTAGCTTGTTGTAAAGTTGCAAAAAAAACAAAAAAAACAAAAAATAGGATAATCATCCCAGTTTTGGCTCACACGAATTATTATTTATCATTATGGTCGTACGTATCGTTTAATTAATATTCTTAGCTTTTTAGCTGTGCTTTCGTCTTTACATGAAAAACTGTTTTCAACATAATTAGTTATTAATATATACTATCTAAATCCAAAGACACAAGTAAATTATTATTCAGTCTAACGTTTTGATGGAGTGGTGGATCCCCTAGTGGCGAATCTAATCCACACATAAAAGATCATTTCTAGCAGTGATTAGGTGTTAAAACTTGCCTTCTAGTCGCATGATTTTCAATTAACCTTCAAATTAATGACCTTATAATACGGGAAGGAGTCATTTTGAATTACCCAATCTTACAATCACGGACCTATATATTTCTAATTAATGTTTGTGCCTGTATAATGAACATTTCTATTTATATATCTATTATAGTTAACAATTTCACTAAATATGAACTTTTTTAATTTTGTATTAACATTTTATTTAAAATTTATACTAATGAACCGAGAAACTAGGTTAATAAAGGTCTTTAGAAATGATTAGCAGAATTTATTTGCCAGTTGAATGAGTAATAAGATGATTGATTCATATTAGAGAGTGGGTATGCTTTATCGATGAGTATGATCGCTGTCAAGAGGGGACCAAAGTCACATCTTTGTTTTTGTTGCAAACCAAAGATTCTTAGCCTCTCTCTGCGTCACTCATTCCATACACCAACCCTTTTTACCATTTCAACACTCTCCGACCTACACGTGTCACCATCCCTGCGCGTAAAACATTCCCGTCGAAATCCCCAACCCCGTTCCGCGATCGGGACACGTGTCCGTCACCGTTTCACAGCAGGGGCAAAACGGTAATTCAACTGGCGAGCGTAAAGCGCTATAAATAGAAAGCTCAAGTGCGGTGAACCAAAAGAGAGAAAGAGGGAACAAGGTAGTGAGAGGTTCAATAATTGTTGTGTTTTTCTCGGTTCCGGAAGAACCAGGGAATGAGTACAGAGAGATGAGAGGTATTTGGCTCAAAAGAAGTGAAATTGGTGGCCAAGCCAAGCGCAGAATCGGCGGCAGAAATTGCCACCGCAAACACGTCGAAGACGGGTGAACTAGAATCTGGATTCCAGAATCTAGAATCAATCCACCACCTCTCTTTTCTCTCACCCAATTATCTGTATAGTAAAATCCCAGTGTGTTTTTTAAGAATCTGTAGTGCTACTTATAGTGTTTTTAATTATTTTCATTGCCATGGGTGACAAAGATGCAATTAACTCCACGTTGCTCCACGGGAAGTACGAGCTAGGTCGGTTACTGGGACACGGAACGTTCGCGAAGGTGTACCACGCACGGAACCTCAAAACCGGAAGGAGCGTGGCCATGAAGGTGGTGGGGAAAGAGAAGGTTATGAAGGTTGGGATGATGGAGCAGATAAAGAGAGAGATCTCCGCCATGAACATGGTGAAGCACCCCAACATCGTGCAGCTCCATGAAGTCATGGCCAGCAAGTCCAAGATCTACATCGCCATGGAACTCGTTCGCGGCGGAGAACTCTTCAACAAGATCGCGAGGGGTCGATTGAGGGAAGAAGTTGCGAGACTGTACTTCCAGCAACTCATCTCCGCCGTCGATTTCTGCCACAGCCGCGGCGTCTTCCACCGCGACCTCAAGCCGGAGAATCTCCTCCTCGACGAAGAAGGGAACCTCAAGGTCACCGACTTCGGCCTCAGCACCTTCTCGGAGCATCTCTGGCACGACGGTTTGTTGCACACCACGTGCGGCACGCCGGCGTACGTGGCGCCGGAGGTCATCGGAAAAAAAGGCTACGACGGCGCTAAGGCTGATATTTGGTCTTGTGGAGTCATTCTTTATGTTCTTCTGGCAGGGTTTCTACCGTTCCAAGATGAGAATCTGGTGGCTATGTATAAGAAAATTTACAGAGGAGACTTCAAATGTCCACCGTGGTTTTCATCTGAAGCGCGGCGTTTAATTACAAAGTTGCTTGACCCGAACCCGAATACCCGAATCACGATTTCGAAGATTATGGACTCATCGTGGTTTAAGAAACCGGTGCCAAAGAGCATGATGGAAAGGAGAAAAAATGAGATGGAATTTGAATTGGATTTGGAGGAGAAGCTGAAACTGCAACAGCAACCGTCGACGATGAATGCTTTCCACATAATTTCGCTTTCGGAGGGGTTCGATTTGTCGCCGTTGTTCGAGGAGAAGAAGAGAGAAGAGAAAGAGGAGATGAGGTTCGCAACGACGAGGCCTGCAAGCAGCGTGATTTCGAGGTTGGAGGAGGTGGCGAAGGCGGTGAAATTCGACGTTAAGAAGAGCGACACTAAGGTGAGGTTGCAGGGTCAAGAGCGAGGGCGTAAAGGGAAATTGGCTATTGCTGCGGATATTTACGCCGTTACGCCGTCGTTTTTGGTGGTTGAGGTTAAGAAGGATAATGGTGATACCTTGGAGTATAACCAGTTCTGCAGTAAGGAGCTTCGTCCTGCTCTTAAAGACATTGTCTGGAGGGCTTCCCCTCCCGAGAATCCCACGCCTGCTTGAGTATTGTCGTTTAGGAGCATTCAATTGTCGTCTCTTCCAACTTTGTTTTTGTTAATTCTTCCTTTTTAGATGTCACCATTCAGAGATATTTCCCTTCGATTATTTCCCTCTTTTTCGATTCACTGTTGAAAAGCCAGCGAATCGAAATCGATGATGCTGTTGTGTTTGTGGATATGATGCTGGTGTTGTGTGAATATGTTTGCAAATGGATTGTTGCGGCTTAATGCTTGTGTTTTACTTTATCTTAAAAAACATTCAGCAGCCAGTATTTTATTTTTTTCGACTAATCCTAAGATATTTACTGAATAATAGAATTGAAAAACTGAAGAATATGTTTGCATACACTGTAGTTCATCTTTTATGTGAAGATTTTAGACGCTTTCATTTGGTTGGATCAGCGGTAATTGCAGCTGTGAGAAACTAATGGTCATTAATGATGATCATCAATGCTTATTAATTCGCTCAAGCTTTTACCTGGTGGTCCAGAAAAATCCTAATATTCATTTTTAAAGTTAATTAAAAATAAAATATTTTTACAGATTGTAAGTAACAAATTTCTAATATTTAACAAAGGAATTTGAGCCAGCATTTTTTATAAGATATAGTTTTTATGTTTACAAAAAGTAGATTAATTTTAGTTGGCAACATAATGTGATTTCGATAGCATTGATTTTCACCTACTTTTTCAGGTAAAGCTGTTAAATTGGGTCATTTGTGGCCCTCACCCAAGAAATTTAAGGAGATAAGGAGTTTACCAAATTGGATTATTGTTTGTCAATTCCTTATATTCTTCCTTTTCCTCTCTCTGATTTATATTTTTAGAAAAATCAATAAAGTACACTGTGCGATGTTTACTGTTTAGTTTAAAGTTAGGTTGATATATATGTATTTGCCGTGTTTTGAATAGCGAATGGAGGTCAATATCTTATCTTAACGATAAGAATGAATGAATTATATTTTAGAAATGAAAAATGTGAAATTATAAGGATATCAATTAAAAGTATAGATATATATATAAAGTAATTGCTGTTTTTATTTGATAAGATTAGGCACAGCAGACTAATTTGACTCGGTGCCCAATACCTGCGGATGGATGGATGGGTTTGCTTTTAAATTTCTCCAATTGCCAAGCTTGCATGCTTACATTCATCACAGATAAAATATAAAGCTCACACGTCGATTTAATCAAGTTTAACACGGGTTAATTCTAATAACAGAGAACTTTTCTATTCAAACAATGGTGGGGTGTCTAGAAAATAAGATACATTTTTATACGAGTTTTTGTAAGAATTATGAGATGACATAATTAACATGATAATTTAACAGATATGCCTAGCATTTTTTTTTTTTAAGTTGATGCAGACATATCAACAATCTCAGCTAGAGTATATAATCTATAAATATTAAACAAGAGTCTTTTAAGGAATTTATGTTTATAAGAATATATGCAAAAATATGAACTACTTTTTGTATTTAGAGTGCACTAATTTTATGTTAAAGTTATATAAGTCGTTAGTTGTGTTAAAATTAGTTAACTTTAAAAATAAAAAAAAAGTAAAATTATATAATTTTTACTAAATTATTTTAGTTGTTAAAATATATATTTTCAAAAGGTAATACACTTTAAGATTGTAACTATAAAGTAAATAAGATATTAAAAACAAGAATAAGAAAATGCATGTTTGTCCTAAAGAATGTATTTTAGACAAGAATGTAACAAAAGGTTGAACAAGTGCCATATTTATAAGGTACTACGCTATGAAGTGAAGAATGACTATTTTAGTTGACCTCCCCTCCCCTTCACATGCCCCTTCACATGCAAACAAGGCAAATAAGATACTGTGTGTCCAATATGTATGAAGTTCAACAACATACATGTTTTTCTTAATAATTACATTTTGTACATTAAAGAATGTCCTATTTATGCAGTATTACACTAAAGTGATGAATGACTATCTTCTAACAATTTTAAGGTTCAAACAATTATTTGTTGAGTTAAATAATGCAGTGAACATTAGATAGAATGTTGATGAAAGGCAACTGATCGAAAACTCTATCATTTGACTAGAAGAAAATTGATAAGTTACTTTGGAATTTAGCAATAAGGTAAACAATCTTAAACTTAGATTAGTAATAAGATACATAGGCTATAACATAATTGCGTTTCTTTAATGTCATGTGTAGTAAATTGATTAATTTTTAAAAGTTGGATGAGTTAGAAAATGAAATTGCTCTTGTCTTGTGTAATTTAGAAATGTACTTTTCTATTTCATGTTTTACATAATGATTCATTTACTTTTTTTTTTTTTTTACATAATGATTCATTAGTTAAGAAATGCATAAAAATCCTGAAAACTATTTCTAAAGCGTCTAATGTTAAAAGTTACATTACAGAAAAAGTCATTGAATTTTGTAAAGACTACTTGTCATAAATAAAATTTATATGGTCACAAATGTTAAAAGCCCTCTAATAATGCCTCTGTTTGCTCAAAATTAATGAATTTAAGGAAAAATGTCACACTTAGAACAAGATATATTAATGACTTTCATTTTCACACCAAGTTTTATGTTAAACAATCCAACTAACTAATTTGATTTCACCTGTTATTAGTCCTTTGTTGTTGTATTTAAAATATTATTCTATGTACATTTGTGTACTTTGAGGACAAGCAATTATTACTTATACTTTTGTGATATTTTGTTTACCAAAGGACTTGATGAGATGTGTAAGTTTTTACTTTGAAATAAACTTTGTATTTAGTATTTAGTGTACACCTATTGTCGTACCAATACCAAATGTTTAGACAATTATTAATATATTAGCAATTTTTATATTTACATCTATTGTCTATTGTCTTACATAATATTCAATTCCAAAGTAAATCATTTCTCTACTTTGACAAAGATCACTCCAATACATAATATTCTATTGCTTTTATATCCTTCAACTTTGACAACATCTATCCAACCTTAGTTTCCAACAACTCAATGTTATTTTTAGTCTTGATTGCAAAATTTATCCTATATTTCAACAACTCACTTGAGATATCCACATTGGGACTCCCCTCTTGGTGGTGTTGGGCATCTTAAATATAATCTTCTAGGTTTTCTCTAATTCTTAGATATTTGATTTGACAAGTTTTTTTCTCCACAAAAGCATGTTTTCTGCGACTAGTCTTTAATAGTAAATTTGTTTTTGCCTATGTTATGATTTCGGCGCAGTTGACGCGGGAACTGCACCGTGTATTTAGGCAAAATTTTGCATTTTTGCTTAAACAAAAATGTGTAGGCTTAAGCAAAAATACAAAATCACGTAACGGAACAGCGTAATTACTGTACTGAATCGGGATCCGATTACTACTAATACTTCAACTTAGCTCCCTAAACTAAAAAAGTTATTTGAAAGTTGTAAAAATATATTCAACTATAAACAAATATATTATCATTGTAATTAAATTAGGAATTTTTATATTTAAGGATTTAAAACACTAAATAGACACATTTCATAAACAAATGTTCCCACTTAAATCCTTTCAACCATTAATAATAATATGTGTACAAACTTATTTGGCACTTAATAACATATTATATCAATTGTTCTGTTATTCTAATTAATTGTTAATTATTCTAAGAACCAATATAATTAATAATTATATAAGTTAAGGACTAATATAGTTAATTTTTTTTAGCAAGAACTAATTTAGTAAACCTTGAAATAATATGGAGATCAATACAATGATTTATTCTTCTTCAAGAAATTGGAATTGCATGCTTTAATGTAATACAAAAACAATCATTTTGAAAGCTTGAGATCTGTACAGTTAAATATTTAACTGAAGATCTTGATCCCAAAAATATAAAATTTAAAAGACTAAAATCAATCAACAACCCAACAAAAAATAAGAAAAAAATTTTCTATCCGTTGTCATTTTCGTTTTTCTTTTAATAACTAGCACGTCTCTTTGGTTTAGCCAAGGGCCATGAATGCAGCAAAATTCTGAATCTCCAAGCATCTCGATGATTTATTAAATTCACAGATTCAGAAGAAAATCTGTTGGCAGAGAAAAAAATCCAAAACATGTTTCGGACACCATTTGAAAGTTTAAATCCTGCTGTCTAAAATATACAGCGCATTTCTATATACTGATCCAATCTTTCTTTCCTTTTTGTTTGGTTAAATTGAATAATTTTTTTAATATGCGCTTAAAATAAACATGAAAATGATAATAATAATAGTGCACTATTAACTAAGATAGGATTTACCATGAATTTGTTTCTATAATATCATCACTTGTCATAAAAACCATCAGTAACAAAGAATGCATCATGTATATCAGCAAGAAAATATTTTTCGAATTACTTAAACCATAATTTCTTGGTGGTGTGGACATATGCAATTATGCAAAACAGATGCTATCTTTGTAGCTTTGCAACTATGTGGGGAAGGTTTGGATCGGCTGAGTTGAAGATTCTTTAAGCTAGTCAGTGTCAGTAATAATTTCAAAAAATTTAATCCTAATTGTTATGCAATGTATATAACTACGTTTTGGGGTATTGAAAATCTTGCAGAAGGCTATGCATTTGGTTATAGCTATTGTAAGGAATTGTAGGCCATGCATTTGTTGGGAGATTCAGCTAATTCCTTTATTCTTGATGTTTATATGAGCTTGATTAGGGATATCTTACCTAATTTTCACAATAATACTAACTATGTTTACAAGAAACGACAAGATTTATCATGGAAATAATGCTTTATAATTAATTAGTGTTGGGTATCCACTGATTTATTTATCGAAAGGGTGCTGGTGAGTGTTTTGCTTGAGTTTGTTTTACTAGCAAATGATAAAGAAAATGCAGCGTTTAGGATAGAATATGGAGGTTGATTATTTGATATATTTTTTCTTGAAATATCACAAGACACTATTGTAACACTTTTTTTATTATTAGAAAAATTCAGGTGAGACTTGATAAATTATTTGAACTATATCCTCTAATATATTTCATTAATTATTTAAGAATACAAAGCGTGCTGTTAGCAGTGCAATTTTTTCCTTTTACATTTGTGATAAAATACGAATCACACATGATTTATTGTTTTATTATTTATTTATTTATGTGTTTTATCTTTTCTGGATGCGTTGCAAATAGTGCACTTACCGGAATTTTTTTGGCAAAATAAGCCCAACCAATAACAAAATGAGACCAAAATATGGGACAACTAAGCCCAAAAGCCCACAGGTTTACGTGGTGATTTACAGCACCAACAATCGTTGTTGACAAAACAAAAAATATAATGTTATATATTCTATTTCATTTTATTTATTACATCTATTTTCTTCCAAGAATTTTGCCTTCACATTTGAAGGGGTGCAGCAATGTTATCCACTACATTTTTAATTCCTTAACAAGAAATTTTTTCTAGAAATAGAAACTTAAATTAACTTAAAAAAGGAAAAGTGAAACACCCCATCCATTAATAGAGTCTTTGAAGAACTTTTAGAGTTTGTTTAGGCTTATGACTTTCCCCCAAGATACTTTTACCTCATTTTAATAAGATTTACAATAGAACTTATCAAAATAAACCTTTTTTTAACTTATTTTAATATGTTTCACAAAAATTTATTATAGAAGCTCTCATAAACTTTTTGAACCCAGTACTTAATTAAGATATTTATCCTAACACACTTTAAATTTTATTAATCTAATAGACATGTCCTGCCCAATATGCTTCACATTTATTACTTACAGATGTTTCAAGTTTATACGTGGCTAATTAATAAATCATGACATTAGCTCCTAGCTATTTCGTGCAAAGAAAAAAAGGACATGATATAATATTATTGGCTTAAATAGGTTTTTTATCCTCACATTCTTGCAAGTATTTTTGGATGTATATATGATATTATAAATCTAATGTACAACTATATTCTCTGTAAATAGACTTGTTTGGACAACAAAAATAACAGTGACTCCCACAATACAACATACATTGTGAAATTATTCAGTAAGTTTTCACTCAAAAGATGATAGAGATTTGTGTGAAGGCTAAGCGACTTAATAACTAGACTGGATATCTTATTTGGCATTTAGAAACTATTTTCAACCCATAATCTTGTATGCAATAGTCATTATAATGTTAATTTGAAATTTTAAATATGTTGTAAAAAATCTTTTAAGTATATCATATAACGATGCAAGTCATACTAAAGTCTTTGGCCACATTGAAGTAGATTGCACAAATTCTCCCACCAGAACACTTCCTTTTAGGAAAATGCCTGTTTACTAACTAGATGAAACCTACTTTATTAAAAGAGCAGAAGCTGAAATGCAGTCACAAAGTAGAGGCAAAATATTGAGTCACGGTCCTTACCACTTGCAAGCTTATATGCTCAATCAACCGCCTAAAGAATTAGAAATTTGGAGTATGCTGCTGCTAGAATTTTGTGATAATATGATTGCATTAACTTCTCCCCCAATAAACAATTTCAGGAGAGAATTACATACAGTCCCATTCACCAAACCTTTTAGCGGTCCTAAAAACATTTCCATTTTCAATAAATTGAGGTACAGGCTATGTATAAGTCAATTTAAGGAGTCATGAGAATGTAAATACTAGGTGCATATAATTTAAATTCATATGTATTAAAGTCAGAATGAACCATCCAGATAGAGTTGTGGTTAATTTTTGAGGTTCCATTTAGATTGGATATGCATACAAATTGATTGAAACCATTCAAGTTAAGAAAAATTGATGATTCAGCTAGTTTTGAATTGTCAATTTAGTTTAGCTATTAGGCCAAATGGCTCCATGCTCTCTATACCATTTCAAGAGCACAAGATGCTTTCGTGTAGAAGAAGCTTCTTTTATATTTAAAGTGCTTTTCTTGTGTTTATAGGGAGAGTTTATAAAAGTTTATAGAAATAATTTAGGACTTTCATAATCTCTTTTTTAATGTTATTTTAATAAGCTTTTTTAGAACATGTTTGGAAAAACTTATGAAAAATAACATAACTCTCAAAAATTATTTTAAACATATTTCAATATACTTCATGGTTAACTTATCAAAATAAACTAATTTTAGCTTATTCCAATAAACTTTATTGTTAAATTTATGACATAAGTTATCACTTATAAAAGACTTTGTGTGTGTGTCTATATATATATATATGGAAAGAATCTTCTAATTCTAGTATAAGTCTAAAAATTCTTCTGAGTCTTTCATTTAATTTAAATCTAACGGTCAGTAGAGTAATAAATTATAACTCGTTAGATTTAAGTTAAATAAAAAGCTCAGATTGGGTGTAAGAATTTTTAAACTTACACTAGTATAAGAAGATATATATATATAAACACTTAATAAAACTTCTTATCCAAACAACCCCATACTTTACTAGGTGTAAGGCTTTCAAAGTAACTAGCTTCACATCATAGTCCCTCTGCTCAGTTACTAAACTTGCATATTGCCACACCATTCAGACTACACATCTATTGTATTGATTAATTTATATTAAGTGCAAAGCCACTCAAAATTATATTATTTATTGTATTATTCCTTATATACATCTTTCACTAGTTATTGATTGAAGATGATTGGTTGTATATTGTTCTTGTAAAATTAAGTTTTGAACTTACAATGCATTATGCCATAATTTTTAGGTTATTATTTTTATATTGTTAAACTTTATATATTTACCTTTTGTGTGATTTGCCTAATGACTAACTGGTTGAAATAATTCATTAACTTAACCTAGTTGTGTAAATGATTAGTTCAAATTCAATAGCTATGGCTGTACTAAACTACAAATGTAGCATTTAGAGCTGTACAATGAGTATAAATATATAATAATTGCATTAATTTATTCAGTTCATTTTCTCACATCTGCACAATGGTAATCAACGACAAATAAAAGATAATAAAGTAATATACTAAAAATATTTTGGTTGTCAAACCTCGATGTCAAAAGGTAAAACATTAGGCCAAAGGTAATTGAAAAATAAATAAACTCAAATTATAAAATGAACATAGAAATATAATATCCAAGATAATAGCAGTATTAAAGCATTCACATCAACTCAACTATCCACAATAAATATATTCACTCTTGAAATCCTGAGTTTTAATTAGACCTTTGAGCATGTATTTGCCAAGTCTACCAATTTGTTTATAGTTCAATTTCTTGCTTGATATGGACCATAGATTATATACTTTGTTAAGCACGAGTATCCTCTAGTACAGCCTCTAAGAAATATATTTAAAATGTATCCTAGACTCTTCATATATTGATCGGAATGATCCTGTCAGCACTCAGAAGAAATAGTGTATATATTTGAAAAAGGAAAATTAAATTCAATATAATACATGCACCAGATATTGTGCATGCTTAAGACAATTTCTAAAAGCCAACCTAAACTACTAAAAGTGTTACATGGTTTGGTATTCTCTCCTCCTTACCATGTTTTGGAACATTGGTTCTCAAAGGAGGATTGTTTGTGACCCAAAATGCTCGGAGCAGTGTTCCGAAATTAGGTTACAGTAGATGACAGGACAAACCAACTCATAAGGTTTTTTGGGGCAATTGCCCCCACGATTAATTTTTTTTTTCTTAATATTACATGTATTACGTATATATTTTACTGACCCACAAATTTATATTCCTCTTCTGGAAAATCCAAAGTTCCTTAGCATGCCAATAGTTATGAGATGTTGACTAAGTAAAGCCAACAATCTCTCCCTCATCACTTTGGAGATAGGAAATGTGACTTTAGTTTAGTCTCATTTGTAGCATCAAACACACACCATTAAGCTAAAATTCATAGCTTTATGCATAGGTGAAGCTTTATTAATTTTCTTTGGTTTCTTGAAACTACAGTACTACAATAAATGATATAAAACATTAACAAACCCATTATAGGTAGGTGCTATGAGTCAGATGTTTAGCTCGACAATCCTAAGGGCCACACTAGCTTATCAAAGCCAGCACTTTTGATTAAAGAATGCCACATATGCAGGTAAACAAAAAAAATACTCGACTTTCAATTTTCGCTTAGGTTTAAAAAAGTTGAAGAAATCCTCCACCATCTCAAACCAAAGCAAATTATTCAATTTCTATCTAGTTCTTAGAAAACAAACATGATATAAGAGATGCACGAAACAGACAAAACATTTTGGAGAGTACTGTGACTAGTATGGAGAACTTCTCATTACTTAATGCATCAATAGTAAGGTTTCCACATATATCCCAAATGAATAATAAATAAACAAATCCTCTATCATAGGGTTGGACTTGCATAAATATACTTCTGTATAACATTAGAAAAAAAAAATGCAAAATTGCTTGTTTCTCATAACTTTTTTCAATTGTGTAAAGGTAAGTGTATAAAAAAAATGATGTGAAATAATCAGTGTTCAAGATTTTAACATCCTTTTAATGGGTTATCAGATAAGATCAATACATTAAAAATGAAACAAAAGTATTAAATTAGATAACTTCTTGAATTCTATATTGATCTAAGACATTAAAGACTTAACTGAAATATTAATCATATTGCAAAAGGAATCTAGACAATTACCTCATGAAATGGTTCATTAAAAAATACGGAAGCCTCTAGAGCCTCTAGAAATTTACTAATCCCAAATATTTGAAAATATAGAACAAACACATTTGATAGAGCCAAAGATATTGATTAGATATTACACCATAGAGGATTTTGAGATTCAGGGAAAGTCAAACAAAAAAGAGATTTGAATGGTATGTACATAGTAGGACATAAGTTATCGTATATACACAAGCTAGAATTCTGAGATACTACATCACTTCATATTGAACCTAATATATTCAACTTAGTTATTTAACACCAACATTCAGACTCAAAGTACAGGCTGCATTATTGATGAAATAGATCATCCCATTGAAATAAAAATCACTCCATTCAAAATTAGATACCTGAATGATTAAAAAGTGCTGGAATTTCTTATATACACAGTTCCGTGCTTCATCGTCAGAATTGCTGTATTTTTTTTTTAAATGGTATCCAATTAGTTCTGGAGACATTTTAATGAATCATTGTTTCCATGAATATAATAACTTTATCTCTTCCCCAGTATCAGCAGAAGAATCAAATTATTTTAACAATTATTATTCCTCCATTTATAAAATAAATTATCTACGCTTGTTTTTCCTCGCTATATCCCACATTCCAAAATCATACCAATTTCTGTATAAAAAAATTAAGAAAAATAAAGTAACATAAACTAAGTGGAGAGGAATTAATAAACTATCTCTGAGAGTCTGGTGATTAGAAAAATCTCTAACCATTTATATCAAGGGAAAGGACAAAAAAATGAATAGTATCTTCTCTCTCTCCCTAAACCTAAAAAAACCCAATCTGGGAGACTGAAGATATGATGATTTTGTTTTCGTACATCCAGAATATATATGTGATTTAAACTTGTATCGTATGATTCTGAGTCTTCAAATTCAACTTGAAATCAAATTAAAACCAATTACTGTTCTTTATTCTTTGGCTACGGGTTTCTCTGAGAGGGGTAACAAATTAAAAACTGAAATGGATCAAACCCAAAATCCGAGCCAGATTGAGGACAAGAAGACTGCGAGATAGAGTAAGGAGAATCAGGACCACGCATTCCTATCTAGCTATGCATGGCCGATGAGATCAGAACTCATAAGGACAAAAATGGAAGAAGAAAAATAAGGGTTATTGAGAATTCAACGCATGTTTTCCGTTGACAAATGAACAGTGTCGATGCGTACCTTGAGGATTCCCGTTTGCGTTTTCTGTTCTACTCGACGAAGGAAAGTACGGTCGCAGTTGCTAAAGAAAACATTATACCATGTAAAATAAGGTAATTTATAAAAATTTTAAAAAATAAAAAACTAGGGGGACAGATAATAACAACCGATGCTGGCATGTGAAACCTTAATAAAAAAAGGGTTAAAGAGTTGTTTGTTTTGTGCACGCTTACCACCAAAAGGTCCAAAACTCCAACTCGAAAGTCGAAACAACCACCACCTGCATCTTCTTCAATTCATCCATTTATCATGAAGCATTGGAACATAAAATTACACACATAACGAAGGGTGGTCAAATCCTATTTGATGTGTCATTTCAAGGGACTACTACCATTTATCATAGGGATGCTTCTATGTAGCTATTTTTCATTTCTTTATGCAATGTAACTCTTCAACGACTCCAAGGGACTACCAGGAAGAGAATAGCAAGAGCTAACTATATATTAAGCTGATCGAGTTTGCACAAAGTAAAAAATAAAAATAAAACATTAGAAAGAGTGAATATTAGAAAGATAACAGTATGCAATGATGAAGGAAGGGTCAGAATTAGAGATATGTAAGAGAAGTTATAGGAAGTGAAGAAGAAAAGAGAGAGAAACACACAGCAACAATGAGAAGCCGACAGAAAGAAAAGTGAGCACGCACCCACAAATGTATGCCCTCATACAATCACTAGCAGCATGTGCTCACTCTCTTCTGTCAACATCTCTTGTGTGTTTCTCGCTTGCCTTTTGATCAACGCAAAACATGAAAACCACAAATGCATAATCTTTCTTTCTGAGTCTGCGGAGTCAGATCTGAACCGCACAGTTTTGACAAAATACTGTGGTTTGCACTCAGCTACTTTGTTTTGGAAAAGTACCGTGTTTTTGCACCAATGTCAGGTATGTCCGCGTTTTCATCTATTCATTCAATAGATGAATTCGGTTAGGGTTATTTTCTTTCTTACTGTTCTTCTCTTGCTTTCTGCATACCCTTGAGTGTGAACCAGCATTTTCTTAACCTTCAACCGATCAAATATCTTCTAGGTCTTGTTTTTCATGTCTCCAGCTATCTTCTCTTTGGTTTTCTTTTTGACTTTCTTTGAGCCAGCTACAGCAATTGGGTTTGTTTTGATGATGATTTTCAACTTGTACGAATTAGGAAGATGGTAGAAAGCGGTGAATGAGGGCCCTTCTATGAAAATTGGTTGCTTTGACCCTACCTGTGCTGGAAATTAAACCTGAGATGACAAACAAGACATAAATACTGGGAACTCTAGAGACAGAGGGGAACACCTAAAGTCCAAAGCACCCACACATGTAAAGCCTTCAATAATTCTCTTAGCTTCCTTTTCAAAGCTTTGTTATATTTTCTTTTAATATTTCTTAGTAATTTTTAATTATTTTATACAGCAAAAGTTAAATCAAAATTATGTATTTATTATTTTAAAAATATACAATATATATAGTTTTTTTATTGATAATTAAGAAATTTATAAAAATAAAAAGTAAGAAAACAGTAAATTATTTTAATTTTAATTACTATTAAATTAGTCTTATTTTATTAATGTTTTCAGGATACAGATTAAAAAAGGTTAAAATTAGCCTTAAATCAAATTTTAATTTTATATAAGTTGTTAGGCAAAGATTTGGTTTGTAAAAATATTTGTTAGTATTTAATCTTTAATAAATTAAATAAGTTAAAAATTAACATATGTAATAACTTTCATGGATTAAACATTGAGTTGAGTGTCGGAATGTTGAACATATGACAATTTTTTATCCTAGTCAAAACACATAGAATTTAAAATAAAAACTTAAATAAATTTTGTTTTTATAAAATTTATTTTATTTAAAATTAGTCCCTAAGTCATTTTTTAAATTTAATTCCTAACAAATTAAACAAATAAAAAAAATTAGTTCCTATCTTTAATTAAGTGTTAAATTGAATAAAAAAAATTAATTTAGCGTTTTCACGTGTTAAATACTTTGAAATCTATATTCTTATCAATATATAATTGTTACAAATAATATGAATTACACACAAAGATGCCAAATAAAGTATGCTGATGGGAGAACTTTTTATTATGATTGTCTTCAAGTGAGTTGTGCCTAAGATAAATTCATAAAGAAAAAGTAAATGAAGAAAACGTGATAGTATTCAGTTGATAATAGTATAGCGGTTACTATATAAGATAATGATGGTGCTAATCATGGTAATGATTCAGTGATGTGAGAATATTGAAATAAAAGTTTAATAATCAATTCAACACTTAATAAATAAAAGTTAATAATAAAGACTAAATTTTTCTTACTTAATATGTTAAGAATATATTTTAGAATATTTTTAAACTCAAAAACTTTAATAGGAATTAAAAATTTATTTGAATTTAAGACTTAATAAACAAAAGTTAATAATATAGACTAATTTTTTGCTTACTTACCTTGTTAAGAACTAAATCTTAACATAATTATTTTATAAACTAATTTCAAACTACAAAAACTTTTACGAGATCAAAAGTTTATTTAAATTACTAATTTAAAATATTGTCCGCGTGTTAGAGTAAAAGTTAGAATTAAAATTTTCTTACTGAAGTCAACACACTTGACTCAGACATTAATAATATTATCAACTTTTTTAATCGCTTAATTCAACAGTGACAAAATTAAATAAAAATATTTAATAGTTAAACTTTAGGTCATTAGCAACAAAAAACCCATGCTGTGAACAATATTTGTTTATCTGTATATTATATATTGTTTAAAGTAGTTTTACCTCAGAGGCCTCGAACTATTAATTTTGTTTTTGTTTTATCAATTTTGTAACAGTGATAATATAATGCATGAAATAATTTTTAAATTTGTTTTATATTTAATTAGAAGAATGATTTGATTAATGAAAGGTTGATGGAATACTGATATAAGTTTTTATTTTATTGAAAATCATAAAATATTACAGGATTCAATATATTAATAATATTAAATACTATACTTTTAAATGAAAACTACTATTAATTTCTTAACACGTGTCATTGTCTTTCAGCACACCTTAGAAAAACCATTAATATATTTATACAGGTTTAATTAGTGACTCTTTAATTACATAGAATAACATGTAACCTTTTTAATATTTAATATAATATAATTGAATTTCTCTTTTTATATTTTGAAATATTATTAATTGTTTCATTTATTTGGTATTGAAAATTGGTTTACTAAATTTTGTGTGTTTTATCTTACTATATTACTGGTTGTTAAATGAAAGGTTAGTGAAATGATGGGATAAGTTGTCATTATAGGTTATTCTTTGATTGCATAATATAAAATGTAATTCCTTTTATATAGTTAATATACTTAAAATTTGATTTACTAAAATTTTGGTGTTTTGTCTTTTTCACAATAGTTATTAAATGAGAGGGTGGTGAAATGGAGGAAAAAAGATGTTTTAAAAATGTTAAAAGATTAATAAAATGTAAGAGGAAAAAGTGAACCATTGGATGATGAAACAGGAATTATGAATGTAGAGGATACGAGTCTGAGAAGATGACTCTTCAACTATACATTTGATAACATTTTTGTTCACATAATTGATGAGTAAAGCTTTATTCTTTATGTTCTTCACAATTTTTCTCTTAAATGATACACAAAATATGTCTCTTTCAAGACTGTTACTCATACAGCTTATATGTTAGTGTCATAGCAAACACAAGGTTAGCTCTAATATGGCCTCTTGTTCAATTCCTGTTGATGTGATAATACGAAAATTAACAACGTTGGTTATATTACTGAACGGTGTTTTCGTGGACACACTAAAGATTACCCCTACTTTTGATAAGACATTTGATATCTTACTACTAAATTTTGGCTAAAAAAATCAAGTGTTGTTTGTAAGTGGAATATCACCCTATACGGTGATGGAGGTAACTTGCAGTCTATTGAGATGGTTCTTTTGAATGCTCATTTATGATAACTTCATTTTTTTTTTTCCAATATTATTTTAATATTGAGTTTATTGATGTATGTGTCCATTTTCAATTTTTTTTATACATCGGGAGGTCGTATCCAACTTCCTGTTGACAATGATGAACAATGCAATGTCATGATGCATCTAGAGTTGCAAGGGAAAGCTAAATCTCTTTACTATTGTTGATTAAAAAAAGGGGTTCCACCTCTCTATAGTATTGGATTATGTGTCATAGTTTTGAGTTTTTTATATTATTAGCCCAGAAGATTAGACCAAGAATGCTTTATGCTCTGGTGATTATGATCAATTGTTGTGTTGTATCATTTAATGATGTAAATATTGTTGGGCATATCCTTAATTAATTGATTCAAAAAATAAGAAAAAAAAAACGTCATAACTTAATTGATTTTTTGAAGTACGTTAAGAATATGGCATTATGATTAACACATAAGAAGGTGAGGAATTTGGTGAAAATGAGTTTTTTTTTTTTTTATCTACTTAGATGAAAAATGGATATAATATTCCAACAGTTAGTTGTGTGTAGAATGGAGGTGTGAATGCAATATTTGATTTTAGCCTCAAGCGGTGGTTAGTGGAGAAATTCATGTAGCAAAGAAGGAGGTCGTCGCAGGATTATTATTGTCTCCACTGTCCCAAAGTTTGATTGAGGTTGTCACCCCTAAGAAGTTAGTTTTTTTAATGTTGTTTATTTTGTAAACTGTAATTAATGCACAGATTCCTGTCACTTTTGAATGGCTTCCATTAGTTATGGAAACATGAAAGTAAGAAGGCAAAACGGAGAAATATGGAATGGTGGGAGGGTATGATGAGCTTTACAGCTAACGGCGTAGCAATATCAGTAATAAATAAACAATGAAACTTAATCAGTTAGCATTCAGCTAAGAACTTTTTGCAATTAAATAACGTAAAGGCTTAATAACCCCCGTTGACATAAACGTAACATATCTATCTATCTAACCCATGGGAAAGGTGCATTTTGATGATAAAAAAATAGTGTAGGGAAAAAGCAGTTAAAAAGAATACTATGGGATCAAAGAAGTACTAACTAAAGCTGCTCATCCTTTTCCTGTCCCTAATTATTTGCCCATTATTATTAATTACTGACATACGTGTGCGTATGTTAAGGAATATACTTACTTGGATTAATGATATGTAATGTAATGTAATGAGAGGAAGTTCATCTCAAACTCAAAAACAAAAGCTAAAATAGAGAGAGTAATAATGAAAAAGCATATTAAAGAAAACGGAAGGGAGTACAAAGACAGAGACAGAGCAACTTGTTATTTAGAAGGGAAATGAAAAAAGGAAAGAAAAAAAAAATGAAGAAAAGGGGGAAAGCGATATATGATAAAGAGAGAGGAGATGTGATTGGTGGGTTGAAAGTTAGGAATAGCAATGGGCGAGCCAAAGAAAGTCTACGTAAATACGGCGTCGTCGACTCCACCCCCTCCGTATCCCTGACGCCTTATTTTCGTAGACTTTAACGGCTCTTTTTAGAAAAACACACGTCATCTTCTGTCCTCTGTTGTCTGCTTTGTCTATTTCACACCAAAAGTCACTTAAACGCCGTCATCACGGCTTCGAAACGGAGGCAGCGTCCTTCACCGGGCCCTCGTTACCCACTACGGCCGACTGCACCGTCAGCACCGACATGCTCGGAGAGGACGGCCCTTCGCCGTTAGAAGGGACGGCGGGGTTTGCGTGGTTGCCACCGCCGTTATTGTTGGGAATCTGGTTGTTGCCGTTCATCAAGGGGTTCCTGCTGTGACACGTGGCAGTGGAGATGGCAGTGGCGAGGGAAATTGGCATGAGGCAGAGGCCCTTGCCTTGGAGGTACTGCATGGCTGAGCCCATATCCTCTTCCATCAGTTTCGCTACCTGCTGCTCCGTCATGGTCAGGCTGTCGTTTGAGGTTGACGCTGTCGTTTGGGTGTTGTTGTTGTTGTTGGAGTTCCGGTTCAGGACCCCACCGCCGTTACTGTTGCCATTGGCTTGGATGCAGTCACCGCCTCCCTGCAAATACAAATTTAACCCGTCACGTGACCGTTGGTTTTTGGATGAGAGGAAAACGGAAAGTGAAACGTAGAGAGAGAAAGGAAAAAAAAAAAAAAAAGGTGTGTGCGTGAGAGGGGAATCTGAGAAAGTGGGCACGCGTGCTGCTTTTGGATTGTCGTTTTGTGGTGATTGAGAATTGAAATAAGCCAAAGCCAAGTGAAATGTTTGGGTGGGTTGGTGGGGATGGGGGAAAGACTCATCTGTCCGACATGTTGATGCATGCTGCCCAGTGTGCTCCACATTTTCTTCATCCATTTTATTTCTTCTTATGGAAACCCTCCCATGTTTTCCTTCAATTCTTTTTTTCAAAGTTTCGTTCATAATGCTAATCATTCTTAAAGATGAGGAAAGTGGGGAACGATGTAAAAATGGACCAAATTTTTTGAAAGAAAAATGTAAATAAATGAAATTCAGGGTTTCTTATAGCGTAACAATTAGAACATTAATGTAAACAAAAAGATAAAAATATTCATTTCATTAAAAATGCAAAAAATATTATTTTACTCAATGGTCATAATATCTTAGTAAACGAAAGCATTTGTATAGCAATAACCTCAGAGGACATATCAGCAACAAGGGGAGCAACAGCAGCTGCACCGCCCAATCTGCTCATGCTCAGAACCTGTAACCCAAGCAGCAACACAATTCAATTCTTTTTTCTTATTTTAAAGGCAGTGGTCAGTGAAATTTAATAACCAGAAGCCCATACTTAGAACCTTTCATTAAATAAGCAACTTGGCATGATTAAAATATGGTGTTACTTGATGTGGATGAAGAATAAAATGAGATTAAAAAAGACTGGTACAGGAGTAAAACGCGGGAAGCGCACCTTGACTTGGAGCTGCAGAAACTTCACGTAATCGATGATCTCATCCAACATGGATGCCTTGTCTGTCTGTCATTCCACAAACCAAACGAATATTTCAATTAGGAATTGACCCATTTTTTTATTTCATATTTTTATTTTTTTTACATAACAATATCATTACGTTATGACTAAATTATCCCTAGCTCAATATTTCTCAGAAGTCAGAACTGCAACAACACTTTGGTCCCTACCGTGACCAGTGATGATTGTTGGTTTTGGGACCAAACGCTGTGTGCTATCCAGCTTAGTATTTGAAGTACGCACGGAACGGTATGATGAGAGGGCAAGACAAACCCCCCCGAGCGCGACGTTACCAACCATCCTTTCCATGTTACACTAACATGGAAATACATGGAACAAACAACTTCGTACATAAAAGAAAACGACGTTAACGAGTAACAACTACTATATTTCGTTCGGATCACCCATTTCCCCCTACACTACCATCGTGACTTTTGCTACACTTTCGGTTTGTTTTATTAAACTAATATTAATAGCATAATTAATAAAAGAAAATGTTATAATTGAGGATTGATATTGCCAAAAAAAAAAAAAAAACGGGCCTTTACCTTGTTGGCATTGGGAACCAGTTCCTGCAGAGCCTTCATTCTCTCTGCGATTCTCTCCCTTCGTAACTGCCACAAACAAAATAATTCCCAACCAACTTCACCATAAGAAACGCTTCTGTTCAACTGTCAGGGAACCTAATAGAAAATAAATCCATTCTGTCCTATTATAATGGCCTTTTTTCCAAGACTTATAATTTATAGTAAACCCTAACCATTAACCTTATTATTTTCTATGTCATGGGTAGTTGAATGAAAATTTGACTTTCGCTCTTTGCACGTTTTGAAAGGGATATTGTTCTACTGGCTCCATTTTGTGTATACATCTAAACATGGCATTAAATGAAGCGAAGAATTGAATCGAAGTCAGAAAAGAAAAACAGTACCCTTTCAGCGATGCTGTGTGGGTCAGTGGCCTGACCTCTCCTGGCTCGAACCCTCTGCCTCGGCTGAGCCGGGGCGCCAGCGGCGGCCCCACTCGCCGGAGCTTGGTTCGTTGCACCCCCTGCACCTGCAAAATTCTGCCCCTGCATCGGGTTCGAAGTTCCCTGTCACGCAAATCAAAATAAATAAACAAATCAATATAAGAGCGTGAAACTAAATAATAGTTATCTTAAAAAAAGAAATAAAAGTACAAACTTGGGGATGTTGAAAATGCTGAGTCTGGTTCGAGGCTTGACCGGTAGTAGCATGGAGAGATCCGGCGAAACTGTTGTAGAGAGCTTGAACTGAAGCCTCGCCACCCTAACAAAAAAGAGGTTATCATTAAAAAATAGAAAAAGAGAAAAGAATTCACGGTTATGGTGTGTGAAACGGTGTTGTACGGGAGTGGGAGGCTTGAAGGAGGAGGCGTCAACGACGTCGTTTCGGGGCAGCGAAAGTGGCATCTGGGGCATGAGGAGGTGTTGCTGAAGCATGAGTGCCGCGGCCTTGGTTGTTGGCACGGAGGGGCTGATCTGGTGGTTGCGGAACTTGGAGGCCAAGGTGTTGTGTTCGTCGTAGGGAAAAGCGACATTTTCAGCGCTGGACGGTGTCGTTTCCTCGGAGAGGTCATGGTGTTTGATGTCATGGAGGGTGTTGTTAGGGTCCCACAGGGGCTTGTTTGGGTTGAGCTCAGGCCATGAGCAAGAAGATAGCATTTGCTCGAGGAAGTCATCGTGGGAAGTTGGGTCGAAGTGATTGAGTTGGTTCATGTGTGTGTTTTGGATCTGATTTGCGTTGTGAAGGTCTTGGAGAGAGATTTGGGAAGCGTTTATGAGAGAGTTGATTCCTTGCATTTCTCTGCTACAAGGCTGCATAATTTTTGTGAGAGAGACAGGGACAAGGGTTAGTGAGAGAGTTACCAAGTTGTGAATTGAAATGTCAATAGCATTGCGTTTTTGGGGGGTTTAAGGGCTGGTTTCGCCCTTGAGGATCGGAACCGAGTTATGTTTCTGCGTAGTGTCTATCGTATTCCCTTTTTTATGTTTAGGGTGCATACTTTTATATAGCAGAAGCTGAGTCATGAGTATCACTATGATATGACTAGTCCCTAAATATTTTATAAGAAAAAGATAATTGGGGTTATTGCAAATTTTCTCTTTTCTTTTCTTTATCCAATTATACCAGACTCCTCTTCAGAAGTAAGGTTAAAAATCAGTCACTTTTTTTCTTTTTTTCTTTTAAGGTGGAAAAGAAAAGAGTCCAAATAGGCGCTTGAATCTAGTCAATAATATTTGTGGAGAAAATAATGACCAATGTTGCGTATGAGCAAGTAGTGTTATAATAATTGACAAGTAAAATACAAATAACTATTTACTGTGTTAATTAATCACAAAGTTGAATTCTTGCTAGTTCATGAGTTTGACAATCTAGTCCACTTTCTTGTCTATTTTGCCGCCATAATAACTATTATAACTATATATATGCCCTTTGAGATAAAATTTGCATAACTGTACCCTCATTTTCGGCTAATTCAATGTCAAGTTTTGAGTTTTCAGTTCAACAATTTCAATTTCTGAATCGGATAACCACTGCGCAACTAACCGACTCAGAAAAAAAAAACATCATTAACTTCTGCTGGTTTGGCAATTTAAAAATGAGTTACACGTGTTCTTATTACTTTGTTTATAATTTAAACTCTCTTTAATCTTTAACATTTTCCCAATCTATAGCATTAAAATTAGAAGTATAATACTGAGAATGTAGTATTAATGTACAGTAGTCATGAAATATAACGGTGCAAAGAAATTGAATCAAATAGGATGCTTAAATTGCTAGTGGCACTTGGTGTCTTATAATTATGAACTAGTTCTTGTTTATTTGGGTCTTTGACTCCGTTGATTAGAAAAAAAAAAAAAAAGAGAAGATGCTTAAATTTAATTCGTTAATACGAACAAAATAAATGATATATAGATGACTAAGATTTGAGTTTTGGAATCTCCTCTAAGTACGAGATATTCCAACTGTTGATCCTTACTGACATTGCTATTTGCTAGAGGGGACCATCGAATCAAACCACTACTTTTCTGGAGCAAACGCTCCATGTATGGACCTGTGGTAAGTTCAAAGTTAACAAAACCCCACAATTTCAGTCATGATAATGATACCCAATTAATACTTAATTTAAAGTATTTAAGAAAATTGGCTTTCCTAAGAGAGTGAGCTTGAATTTTAAATTTCATTTGGATCAATCTTGCTGATCATACTCTTTCGTAACCATACAAGTGTCATTACAAAACACATCACCACGTAAAAATGAATCAAATCAAAGGACAATAGAAAACATATCCAAGATTTGAGTTGGTTTTCATTCAACCTATAACTATATTATCAGTCTTGTTAATTAACATTTTAAGAACAATCGTAATTTGTAATTAGTAAATAGAAATTCGTAATAAAAAAATCATTACAATTTCTTGATCAGTATACTAAAGATACTGATTAGCTTTTTTATATTATATTATATTACAATGTCCCAACTTAAGGTAAGTAACTTGATACGATTTCATATTTTAGTGAGTTGAATAGAAATGTATGTGATATTGTGTTGTTTGAAACTGGGACCAGATTAGAGAAGATGTGATACTAGTTGGTTTATGAAATGATTCAGCCATATCACATTGGAGATCTAAGAGTTAGCATGGTGGAATTGATTTAGCCATTGTTGTCGCTATCGTATCTTATTTGTGAAGTGGGTCTTAGTTGTTCAGCATGCCAAGTTCTTTGTATCAAAATATTTAGATCACATTTCATATAACATGGAATCCTACAAAAGTCATATTCAAGTTTTTAAATAATTTTGTTTGCTATTCTTTATATGAAACTACGGTTAACCAATTCAATGGGGTACATGCCAGTATATTCTCTCCCTCTTAACTGTATCTCATTATTATTCTTGTCTAGGGGAAACTACCAAGCTACCTTATAATATATTCACATTATTGCTTATTCGCCTTGGAATTTGACTGACTCTGATTCGAATTAATGAAGCCACAAAGTATAACTGCAAAGCTCCTCAAGAATATGACATTTTTAATAACACTTTTCTTGATATGTACTTAAGAATATACTATAAAAACTCATATAATATATATATATATAGTAACTTTTTATTAGAAATTATATTGTATTACAAAATTTAATACATTAAATACTACAACTTGCAGTAAAAGTTTTCTATTTGTTACATTGGAAAAGTTGTTCTAATAAATATAGTGCATTCTGCATTCAGTAACATTTAAATTTTTAATATTCTATTTTTGTTTCTGTTTATTTGTCTAGAGAGAAAAGAAATTGCATAGATGAAGAAATTTAATCATTTTGTTATTTTAGTAACGTATTTTTTATTATTGAATTTGTTATTCTTAAACTAATCAAATAGTACAAATAATCAACTAGTTTATTTGAAGTCTCCCCTTGCTCAAAGTTGCAATCCCAAGCCTTCTCTTGACTCCCTTTGTAAAAAGAATTGAACTTCGATTTGGCTTGTAAAGCACCTTCACCTGGGCCCTCTTTCCTTATTAGTCTCTGTTCTTTTGCTTGCAAAGTATATAACAAAGTAATATTTGACAGATCTTTGAAGTTTTCCAGAGTGGAAATAGTGGATTCAAACCTTTTAAGAATAGTCACGAAAATCTTTTGAACTATCCTTGCATCAAGAAACTTAGAGAGTAACCTCACCGTGTTAGCGGTGCTTAGAAATCTATAAAAATATTCCTTGATTGTTTGACTCTTTCATTCTCTACATCTCAAACTCCTTGAATAAATTCAGCACTTGCATTCCTTTGAATTTCTCATTTCCTTTTACTCCTTCCACTTTAGAAAATTGCATATAGATTTTGCTTACTTTAGAGTCATGGTTCTGGTGAAGATTGCTAGAATGCTGGAATGACAGTAGAAAATAAACACAGCTGTGCCTTTAATATCTGTTCTTTTATTTCCTTATGTTGTTGATATAAGCAAGTATAGAAATTTCTGGTAATGGATCAAACTCCATAATCCTCCCCAACAACCTCCCAAAGATCACTTGCACCAAGATAATTTTCCAGAGTGGAAAATTATAACCTTACCGGGTCCCCCAAGATTCACGACCAATAAAGCTAAGATAAAAATTTGTACGAAAATAGAAATATTCCAATAATTAAGAAAAGAAATGTCTTTTTGTTTTTTTAATTTGAGTTTGCTACCTTGTTGAATATTGATTGTTTGAAAGACAACGTCACTCAGAACGTGCGGTTCCCTGAGACTAACGTTTTCCAGAAAAGGCATGTTAGTATTTGCAATCCAAACGAGGATTTCAAATCAGTTGTGCCACAACTGTTATGTTTACCAAAGAAGGGATATAAAAAGGTGAGTCCTTTTTGAAGGGATAGAAAGAAAACAGAAGCGATAATATTTTTTCTTTGTTTGATTAATTCGACATACATTTAACTGAAACGGGAGTTACAGGACCATTTACTCAACAATGAGACATAAATAGCCATGTGGTTGATCTATCACAGTCATTATTTATCTTTCTGTTATGCTGATTGTAAGCTATCTATGATTCATTGAATAAAATATGAATATCTTCAGCACATAACACATATATATTACTATATTAGCCCATAGTATAAGAAGGGGATCACTGTGGTTTTGACCGTGGTCATCATGTTTATGCTATTGGTGATCCCTTGAGATCCAATTCCACTGTCTTTTATGCCCTGTAAGTTCAGCCTTTATTTATGGTACTGTCATTTTTTTGGCTTACCAAAATTTAAAAAAAGAAATTAGTTTGTTTGGTGAGCTCACCTGAAAGGGAAAATGATCTGGTGCACGAGCTGGAGCAGAATTTATTTGAACTGTGCCAGTCTCCATTGCATCACTGATCAATATTGCTTTGTTGATGTCCTTTGTGAAGACACAACCCTGCACAAGTGTGTTGTATTGATGCAAATTATAGCATACTAGCAATATGAAAATGAAAATGAAATGAACTTACTATATGATGTCATTATTATTTAAAAAGTTAAAAATGACAATGTTTCACATGAGGGAGTTCTAAAATTCTACCTTAAGTCCAAAATTGCTAGCATTACAATGGTGGATCCCTTCTTCAATAGAACTGATCCTCATAACAGGCAAAACTGGTCCAAATGGCTCCTCCCATGCAATTCTCATATCTGGCCTAACATTATCAAGCAGCAAAGGCAAAATGAGATTCCCTTCTCTTCTATACTCTTGGCAGAATGTTGCTCCTTTTTGTTTAGCATCCATGACCAGGCCTTCAATGAATTGGCTGATGATTCTGAAACAACTGGGGTGATGTTAGAGTTATCCTCTGGTGGTCCAACACTAAGTAGTGCCATCCTAGCCTTCACTTTCTCAACCAATGCATCAGTAACCGATTCCATCACTAGGACAACCTTAATTGCGGTGCATCTTTGACCACTTTTATTGACAAAAGAAAAAAAAAACAATAAATTAAGTGGTTATTACATATAGAAGTATAGAAGTATATATTGTCCCTTTGCTATGTCATAGCATTGTGGTCGTGGAAAACAATATTACCTGCTGAGCGTTTAAAAGTAAGGATTTGTAGGAATGCAGATTGTGTTGTTGACAATTTTTTTTTGGGGGGTATTTATGTTGCAGCATTTCTTCCATACCAATGATATTTTCTATTCATATTTAAAAGTAAGGATTTGTAGGAATGCAGTGTGACAAACCATTTAGCTATATGAATTATGAAGTCTCGTACCAAAAAAAGAGGTTCTGAAAATTGACCTTGGAAGTGAGGCAATATTTTGTCCTATCATTCCCAGGAAAGCTATCTGATACCAAGAACTTTCCCTCTCCCAGAATCCTTACCCCTTCTTCAGCACAGTAAGAAAGCAGATCCCCAGACCTTATAACCTTCGTGGAAAGTAAAAAAACTTTAAAACTATTTATTTTCATTATTCAAAATTTAAATCCTAAAAGACCATATTTTTGGATTTCTATAAATTACCTCATAAGTTAAATAACATCATGTTAAGTAGACTAATAAAATTAAAACATTATATTCAAAATTTTATCAACTTTTTATTTATCGTATGGAGTAACTTGGACAAACTAATACTTTGTCATAACCCATAATTAATAACACAATATGTACCTCATTAACTGTATCTTTGGCAGGCTTTGCTATTTCCTTCACCAAGCACTCTGCAATTTGATCTTTGTGTTCTTTGGGAATAGCAGCTGCTTTGTGAAGAAGTTCAGCACGCTTCCAGAGAGGGGTCTTTGCCCATGACTTTTGTGCACTTTTTGCTGAATCCATTACTATGTTAACTTCTTCTTGTGTACAAGCTGTGTCAATATCATCTTAGACCTTATTAGACACACTTATCATTTGTTACTTAAAAACTGAAGCTGGAATGAAGGGCTTTATATGCAATTGAAAGAAAAGGGTAACTACCTTGAACTTTGTATTGTGTCTTTCTGGTAGTTGGGTTGACGATAGAAACACTCTTCCCTGATGAACACTTTTCCATTCTCCATCAGAGTAGTACTCGTACACATCTCCATCCAAAGTTTCAGCAAACAATCCAGTTCCGGCCATGTTAATGCAAAATCTACCCTTTATACCAAAGGATATATAAATGAGTTATGGATTACAGAAGTGAAGGTTAGGACTTGGGAGTAGTATATGATTTCGTTTTATGGGTTATGTATGGCTTTGTGAGTGACCATAAGAAACATCGTTTATATAATGCAAGAATAAAATATATTTGTACTTCAAATTATATAATTTTCCTTATAATATATGAGAGAAATACAACGAAAAAATATAAGTTTAACAATGTGACCGAAAGAAATTGATAATTTGTACATTAAATATTAATATTAAATGTCAGTTTGAAACATTAAGAAGAAATTTTAATTTTAAGAAGAGTATTGGTAAGTTTTATCAATGATGAAAACTAGCGAACATATACTTGATATTGTGGCATAATTATGCAAGAAAAAGAATAATTGCATCCCATCCCAAGGTATGGTTTAATTAAGTCGAAGCACAACCAGACAAGAAAAGAAGGATGAATTGTTGGGAAATGGGATTGCCTGTACTTCATATTGATACCCAAACCAATGTTTGAAAGTGCAACCTGCAAAGCAATATAGCCTCCATTGTAGCTAAGGTTCACTAGTTCTAGTAAAGGACCACAATAGTGGTTTGACATTAAAATGTTAGTAGCATACTTTTCAATCTACTCTCTGTAATTAGTTAATTTTTTTAAATAAAGTACTTTTTATTATAAATTTATTATTTTTTTAAATTACTTTGACTTTTTAAAAAACTGATCAATTATAAAAAGTGTGTTAAAAGAGAATATTGAATGTAGTGTGATATTTAACACTCCTCTGTACCTTAATCAACAATCAGAATGGCTCAATTCTTCAGTAGATTTGGCTGTGGACCAATTTCGAATAATTGCATTCTGTCCATTTAGATGAAGACCTTGTAAGTAGACCACATAGACATTGTTTTGTGTTGAAATCAAACAGCATGGACTGCCATTCATAGTCCTTAAGCCCATCCCATGTTTTGGTCTTCAAATCATCATAGTAGTGGTGGCCCATATTTAGGGTGCTAAGATTAAAATTAAACTCTTCCTTAGAACAAAAAGAAAAAAAATTAAAAAATAAAAACACTCTTTATTTATTTTGTTCTGCCCGAATAAGATTTCCTTCAATTGAGGATACCTATGGTATAGACAAAAATACAATTTTTAAGTTAGTGTGCATTTGTAGTGTAGAGAAATGTAAGTGACAACACTCTTTTTAATAAATTTTTAGTTATTAATTAAAGTTTATTTAAAATCATAAAAATTATATAAGTTTTACCGATTTTTTTGTTCTTAATGTTTTTTATACTTTTAGAAATTTTAGCCGATATTTAAGCTACAATATATTTGAGCAACCTATGTCTAAGCTATTTAAATTTATACAGAGAAAAGGGAATGAACCAAGATCTAAAATATGCTTGTTTTTCCTTCCTTCAACTTTAACAACCTTAAAAGGTTGCCATGTTTGAATCCAGAACTTTGTTTTGCCACTTCGCATGTAGTTTGGCATACTCCATGATGCTTTTCTTCTATCTTTATACCTATTGTTACACACCTTTTGAAATGACTTAGGATGGATAGGCCCAAGTTTCTTGACACCAATATTAATGGACCCTTTCAAGAGCTTTGGCAACTCCTGAATTGTGAAGCAACGGCCTTCAATTAGTTATTGCAAGGATCAAATTAATTGTCATAAAGAAGTACTTAAATACTTTATGTATCTATCCAGTCAAAGATGATTGCAAATCATTAAGAAAACATTTTTTTACTGCAAATCATTCTGATCCTATAAATTATAAACGTCAGCAGAGACTTCTTAAATTTTTTACTCTGATTCTTAACTTTGTAAAACATCAATTGTTTTAATCCTTTCTGATGCAAAAAGTAAAAATTAAACAAAAAAAAGAGACTAAAATAAATAATTTTTTTACAAAACCATATAAAATTTAGAAAGTCAGAAACTAAAACCACTCATTATTTCAACAAAGGATTAAAATAAAAATTTGAAATAAAATAATACTCTAATAAGTTCATGTTGAGCTTCTTCTAACTTTATATCAGCATTTTATTCTTTCATCATCTTCAATTTTAGTTCCATCTCTTCTATTTCTTTCTCTCTACACTTTTCATGATCAACTCCCATCACATTCATACACTTAAAAACCTTAAGTTCCGTTTGAGTCTTCTTCTCTATCTCTTTATTCATGAAGATAACTTTTTTAATTTAAATATATTACTGTAGTATTTTCAAGTACAATTTTGAAAATGTAATGTTTTATCTTTACATTTTAAAATTTTGGTGTAAAATAATGAATAATTTACTTGTGTTCGACTTGTTTTTTTTTTTTTTATCATTGTTGTGTTACTTTTAAATTGAATTAATTGTTTTCCATTAAAATTTTCGTACTTAGGTGAGTTTATAATTTTTCACTATTTTCTTATTTGTTGTTTTATTATGATTTCTTGCAGCTTAGCCTGCTAACCCACCTTAGACATAGGCATGATGGAGCGAATTATTCCGATTTATCATTCTTAGTAAAACAATTTATTTGATTAAAAGGGCGAAATTGAAGAAAAATAAATAAAAGATACATTATGTAATTGCAAAACAAGAATTAAATAATAAATAATATGGTAAAATATCACCTAATAAACTTTGCTTAAAATGAAGATTAAACCGTGAAGTTATTTTTTTTATTTTAAATAATTTTTAATATAACATAAAGAACAAATATTAATTTATTGTTATAAAAATATCATATTAAAAATTAATTTTTAATAAAATTAGATACTTTATTATTATTACAAAAAATAGTTTATACAATTTATTAATTTATTTATATAATTTTGCTGATCGAACTTTTTAATATTTTTTTCCTCCTTTCCTTTCTTTCTTACATTCAAATGCATCGTTTTCCCTATATTGTTACTACATTTTCAGACCTCTTTATTCATTTTCTTCCAGTAAAAGAAGTATAGGTATCATTGCAAAGACACAATAACTAGCTTCTAATTCTCTGCTTTGTTTCAAAACTTGCTTCTGCTTTCGGGATCTTTGATTGTTAACGCAGCCAACGAACTTAACATTTCCTTTGAAAACAAAATTGTCACAATTTGAAACTCAAAAATAAAGACTCGATAGTTTTTTCGATAAAATTAGTTTCGTCAAATTCTAATAAAAAATTAGAACAAACACCTACTTGATTTTCAAGATCTTATTTGTATAGATCCAAAACGCTTGACGTGTTTTCCGAAGAAAAAAATCAAAGAACTACAAAAGGCATTTGATGATAACTTAATTTAAAGCAGTAATCTACTAAACAGAAATCATGTAGAAAAAACATTTTAGCAGCATGCATATACCCAAATTAAAATCTGAAGATGTAGCAGCGATCACCTCCAAAATGATTGATTAAAACCATGTTTGTTAGATGATGTTTGGAATGAAAGAAAAATAAGATTTTAAGTTATTAAAACTTATTCTTCTTTCATTCCAAATATCTCTACCAAACTTTGTCTTAAAACGAGTAGAAGTAGCGTGTCACGGCATGGATCAAAGCAACACCACAACAACGTTGGACAAACAAACAAACAGATTTCTGAGAGGATAAGATATTTTGGTGAATATTGAATGGGCAGGCCAAAAGCTTTTTGCCAGAGGGAGCAGCCGCAATGGAAGGTGCGTGTAGTTTCATTAACCCTAACTTCTCCTTTCAATCTATATAGCGGCTGAAGTTGGTCTTTTGCCTTTATGACATTTCTACCCTCCACAGTATTGCATAGTGGGTAAAAGGATGAGTGGTTTTTAAGTCATTTAACAACGAGAATATCTTTCTGCAGTTTTACAATTATGGCCTCGGAGGCTCCTTGTTTTTACCTAGAAGTACCTCAAATTGGATTATATTATGAGGAAAAGACCCAAGTTTATTATTATTATTTTCTTGTGCATGCAGTAAAATGTGTCAAATTGAAATTATTTTGTTCATGAATGAATATTAAACTGTTAATAAATGTGATTGTTATATTAAATTTAGTTATAATATTTTTAAAATAACAATGGCAATCTTTTTTGTCTAGAGATATATTCAATCCACCATGTGCATAAAAGTTACACTTTAGCATGGTTAATAGCATGTTTAGTTTTGATTAAATTTGGAAGATTTTTGTAAGTTTTCTTAATAGCTTGGTTAGTTATTTTGTCCTTAATTAACTTGCCAGTTTGATCTTTGATAGTTAAGTTCTTCAAGATAATACCAAAACAAGAGCGCATGAATACGAATGCAGAAAAAGAATATCAAACTATAGTTATCAAACATTACAATGCTTCTCAAAAAAATGAACAGTTATTTAAAAAAATGGCTTTGAAGTGAAAATAATTCGTTCTTGTTTGGGAAGCAAACCAGGGAAAACTTCTGATGAAATAGGACACAGAGACATGGGGCAGCACAACAGTGCCAAGGCTAGAAAGAATAAGTGCATGTCCGAGCACTGTTTACTCATGTAATTCACCACAAATTAGTCCAACAAACACCACTAAGTAATATTATGGTTCTTCAGCTGGAAATATTTACATGGTCTCTTTACCCTTCTGTTGGAGCACAGTTTTGTAAGCAACTTCACCAGCAAAATTTATATAGTAAGTTACCTGCCATGGAGAGATGCATTATTAGTGCTTTGACACGACTATGCAGTCATTTAGACCTTTGTGAGTTTAACCAGTTATGCATAACGTGACTCAACTTTTGTGCAACATTCACTCTAATGTACTAAATAGGAGTAAAGAGCTATGTCAAAAACAATTCTGAATAATTAAGACCAATGAAGCAAAAAAAATCCAAATCTTTTAGCATTTTCAGAAAACACATTAATCATAATTTCACAGTTTGCCACTCACAATTTGCATCGAGTTGACTCGGTGAAGAAGGAATCCATTAGCCAATTCTCTAGAAGGATGAAAGCATCAAAGGTTTCATAAGCTTGGTAACAGAAATTGTGTAAAGCGCAAAAACTGGGACTGAAAGTGAATACACTTACCTTCTAAAGACAGAATTTCCATTTAGGAAAACTGAATAGGAATCTATTTCAATCGAACTAGGATTTCCAATGTAAGCAACGCTACCCTCAAGAGCGTGACTAGTGCAATCTTGCCCACTCAGATACACATTCTGAGGAGAAAATACAATAATGAATGTCATATCAGAGTCAGTTTAGCGATCATGGCAATACTTCAGTCTGAAAATTTTCCCTATAGGAGAAGTAGTAACTGCTTTGTGCTTACAACTGAAAGATTTAGAAATATACGGTGCAAATAATCAAAAACTTGCTTTTTCTTCAATTGTTTCTTATTCTCTCCACAAATGACCAATGGTTGGTATCCAACAACAATGCGCCTGAAGTTACAAACGAGAGAGTTAATCAAAAGATTTTAATAATCACAAATGAATTTGAAATAGTACAGGTTGTTGAGAAATTGTTACATTTTGTAACATAATCCCATTAGATTTTGAAAATTTCAGACTGGAAAAGAAAAGTTTGATGGGCATGATGCCCATACATACCAGTTGCTACTGTTTTCTTCCAATGTTCTTATCAGCCAATCCAATTGATTGTTTCTGTTGCCACTTATTGATCCCCTCAAGATAGAATCCTTCAGTACCAGAAAAGAAAATAAATTAACGCAAAGACAAAGCAAATACAGCTAACTGATATTAGGCTAAATTCTAAAACCAATTAAAGGAATAGGGAGTGAAAATAAATGAGTTGGAGTCATGTTTGAGATGCCAGATTAACAATAAAAATAACGAAGATAGATTGAAATGAAGAAGGTACGAAATCCATAAGATGAGATTAGAAATATATATTTCTTAAGAGGCCACAGGAGAAAGAAAGCAATCACTTATTGAATACTCAACAAGTACACTGATCTTTTCAGTAGAACCTTCTTATAAACCTCAATTCACACTGCATTGAATAAGCCTCACATTAGATAGAATCCCATATTTCCAAAGTGTGACTCAAATCTCATATCTTGCAACAGGATCCTAATATATTTAATGAGTTTTTCCATCCGTTTTTTTTTTTTTCAATAAACAAATAATTTCTTAAGGAAAAAAGGAGAGATACAGATGCAAGAGGATAAGACATTCTCAAAGCCTATACCAAGGGAGAGAGGGAATACAAAACAAAAAAATCTAAGAAAATGAAACATGTAAGACAGCCTTTATTGATGCCCTATTAATTAACATTACTCAGAAAGGGGTTCAGGTCCCTGAGAATTGCAGTGCTGTGAACACTTGAGAAGTGGATGATGAGCTAAAGAAAGAATTAAGAGAATAAATCCTCATAAACCCCTTTACTGTTTTAGTTTCTGTATTACAGAAATCTAAACTGGTGATTCTTCCATTAATTGTTATCCACTCTAAACATTTTACTCTCTAGAATACCCCTTACAACTTCAATTTCCTATTTTGTAACAATCTATTCATATTCTCCTATCTCAATATCATCTCGTTCTCAAAGTAAAATAGTAGTTCATTCAGCAATAATATATATAACTAAATAATTAGTGTCTCTTGCAACATTAACAGCCATTGAGTTCAGATATGTAAGACCTCATTTCTTTAGGAGGATGAGGATCAAAATGATTTTATAGAATAGCATTGTCATAGGAGCAACACTGACATGTAAAGAATATGATGATTTATATATCACGCAAGATATGCTGCATGAATTTAAAAGTCAATTTGAACATTTTCATCCTGTCAAAAACAGAGCACCAACTTACGGTGGATCAAACAAAATCTAGGACGGTGGAAAAAAAACAAAACAATAATTCTCAGATAACCCACTCCCCCTGTTCTTTTTTGTCCGCTGTCATTGATATGTTTATACTCCTAGTGATACAAAACTGTTTTAAAACTAACAACTTAGAGTTTAATCTAGGATATTAATTTCAAATATTTTTCATACTACTTGATGTAACAGAAAAGTAAAAAAGGGGAAAAGAATTAGCATGCTTTTACAAATGTGCATATGAAATACAAACTTGAATGATGCAGAAAAACATTTATCAAAATCTTATCTTGCCAGCACAGAGCCACAGATAAATGGGAAGATAATAAATTGAGTAGTATTAGTGAACTGGTGGTGAGTGATGTTTAGCAAATATTAAAGCATTTTTATTGAACAAACAAACACATACTTGCAGTAATTCAGTATCCACACCAATAACATCTAAGGTTTTCTCATCAGATATCTTGATCTTCTTTGCAAAGCACCCCACTTCTTGTCCTTTGGGTTTTGAAACTGTAGTAGTATACGTGGTGTACCTGCAAACTAGTCTTTTCAGAACCATTCCATTAAGATGAGATGACAAAGTATAGTGATTGCTTCAAACAACACAAGGTAATTCAAATGTACCACTACAGATAACAAACAGATCAAAGGATGCATACCAGGGAAGTCCCAATGATGGAAAATATTGACTAGCCTGTAAAACAACATACCCTTTATCATAATTGTAAACAATGAACAATATGCCATTGTAATAAAAGCAAAATCAAACATAACCAACAGCACAAATTTATATGAGAGAAAAGAAAATGGTTTTGCAGTCACGGTATTGCATTACCGCTACTAAAATTTCAGAGAAGTGTGGCTGCAATTACAGTGGCTATTCTGATCCGCAATTGTAGGAGCAAAAACCCCTGAAATTCCTTTGTTTCAACATAAGAATTCTATTTCTACCACTACTATCATTTCAGTAAAATTCAACAGTAAATAGCTACAAAGGTCACCAAAACTATAAATAAAACAAAAACATACATTCTGCATAAGTGGATCATGTTCTCCAAGTTCACTGCTGCTCACAACAAAACTTGCCTTGTAAGTTCTTGCCACCTTTTCCATCTTCATCAACATTGAAAAAGCGAGAGAAGTAAGAAAAAAGAGAGCAAAATTCAGAACTATTCAAAGCATCGAACCAGTACAAGAAATAATACGATAATCTTTAAACAGTTTGTGAGTATCAGTTATTATCTTAAACATTTAAAAATAATACGATTTTATTTGAAAACATATTTATTACATTGCAATTTTGAAAATATTTTAATTCAAATACACTTTACTGTATAATCCAATCATAGATTACCTATGTACTTACAAATTTTTGTAATAATTACTTCAAAACTCATGCCTAAGATAATTTCTAACTGGTTTTGAGGGAAAAATCTTTACACTTAAAATAAACTAAAATTCAACTCTTTAAAAACATAATAAACAATTTTACAAAAAATACTATTTTTAATATTCAAACATAAAGGGTTGATATTAACATTTGAAAAAAAAAAAATGTAGGTAACGAGGTACTTCAAAGCATCAAGACAACGAATTTGAACATGAAAAACGAAAGAAAGAAAAACAGAAAGCAAATACATATCTATCTATACACACACATACATATATAGTAATAGTGTTGAGTTGATGAAGAAGAGAGAGGGGAAAATGCACCTGCTTGAGAAGATGGAATTGTTGGGAAAGGGGTCTGAAGCCCCCTTTGACACTGATGAAGTAAAGATGAGGAGGTTCACCATGGTCACTTGCATTTGTGTTGACCAAAGTCTGAGGTTGACCCAAGTTTAGAGCTATGTAGAGTGCAAAGCAGAGACACAACTGAGTTATAACAGTGCACGCCCAAGATGCTTTCTCCATTTCCAACACTTCCCCAATAACACACCAAGTAAGATGTTAGAAACACTTCACTGACTCATGTCAGATCTCATATTACACGCCAAAAGTTTCCCACCAAATATACAACTGTGTATCATTTAATAAGGTTGAGACGGATCCACAAAAATCTCAGAAAGTAATTAATATAGATTTATTATTAACAATATTTTTAATATATATATATATATATATATATATATATATATAATGGAATAATTCATGTGCTCAAACTCACCTGGGGATAAGGTTCGGTTGTTTTTCTTGTTGTATTGCAATAAAAAACCCGCGTTGATGTTGAAGTTGATCCCATTGCGCGTGTTTATCAGCTTCTCTGATCTGTGTCTATTACTCCCTCCAATTACTCTCTTTCAACTTGTCGTCATTTTAAAATGAAAATTGCTAAATCACTTTAACCTTCAGTTTTTAATTATATGTTTAGAGAAAATATATATAGAAATTTGTTAACTTTAATTTTTAGAATTAATTTTAAACATTAAAAACCAGTAATTTTTTTTAAAAATATTTATTACATTAAAAATAAAAAGTTTAATTAATACTTTTTTGATAAATTTTTATTATTATTAGTTATTTAAACCTAAATCATAAGAGTTAAAGTTAATTGTAAACTTTCGGATTTATTAAAGGACGTATCCTTGACCTTTAAATTATTAGTAAAATAGTAGTAATCAATATTGTTTTACATTTTTATATGAATAGATAAATAAAAAAAATATCCCTCTTAACAAATTAATAAGAAGTGAAATAATGTAATTTTAGCGGCTAATGATTGACATTTATAATATTAATGTATTTTTTAGGATACACGATAAGAATCTATATAAACCAACTTTTTTTTTTATTAATTTTTAATAAAAAAATTTAATATTTATTAATTTACAATGGGAGTTGTAGGTATGACCATTCTATTACAACTGGAGGACTACGTGATGATCACACAAACAAGGTCACAAGAAACTAATTAATAAGGAAATAATCTCATAACCTTCCCTATCAGCATTAAAAAAAATCACATAATAATCTCACATGCTTCAAGTATAGATTCATCATCAAAACATAATGAATTCAAAATCTCTCGTTATCATGATTTCAGTAGAAATATAGATACATTTTTTACAGAATTAGAATTGCGAAGTCTACGTCTCCTCCTAGGTTAGATGGTGAACAAGTGTGGTACAATTTGTAAATTTTCTAGGGTAAATGAAATGTAGCTACGTGATCTTTTAGATTGTGGAGATCCATCCACTCTTATAAACTATGGACATTCTCATAATTGACCAAAAGAGGTATGTTTTGATATTTGTCATATTGTAGAAATCATTTATTAAGGTACAATCTTAATGATAAGCATAGAGAAGGAAGTGTTTGACAATGTATTTTATATTGTTTTGGACAAAAAAAGAGAAAACAAAAGGCATGTTTGATTTCTAAGAACATTTTCTATTTTTATTTTCTGTTTTCACTTTTAATTATAAAGTTGCCACTTTATTTTTATTATGTTTCTTGTTTTCTAAATTTTGTATAGAAAATAGTGTGTGTGTCTGTCTATCTATCATATATATATATATATATATATATATATATATATATATATATATATATTCAGTGTTTACTGTATAAACATCTTTGAAAACATAAAACATTACTTGAAACCAAGCAGCCCGGGATACTTGGAATGCAAAATTTGAGACAACAGAGTTTTGTTGTTAAAAGGTGTTGCAGGAAGATCATATATTGCAAATGAAACACATTTCTATAATATTATGGAACCTGCAGTGCATATTTTTACCTGCTTCGTTGGATTGCATGGAGCTCTAAAAAAATTTTATTAGCTAAATTTTTCCTAATTGAGAAAACGTTTTTCTTTTGTTATTAGTAATCGAAGATTGTAACACATTTTTCATTGCAACAGCTAAACACGACTGGAAGTTTTCTAAAGCCCTTTCTTTTCAAGAAAAACAAAAGTACACATCGTCAAACACTCTTTATCAAACAAAATTAGTTCACCTGTCCTTCTCAATTTGTTTGTTAATGTCACGCCAAGAATTATATATTGCAAACTGGAGATTAAAAGATTTGGAAAAGGCAATAAATTATGCTTCTATTTTCTTTCATCACTTGTTGAAATTCCTAACCTGTAACTACATGTCATGTTGATCTCTAGATACAACAAAGGCTCATTGCTTAAGTTTCATGATTCCCGCGAAGAAAAGGAAAAGATGTTAAGGAAAACTGAGTAATCAGTGCTTGCTAACAATCTACAACAAAGAAAATAACCCAAGGCATCTATAATTCGATTGAAAAAAACACACGTTGTAGAAGCAGGCAGCATGCATTTCTTTGGATAGCCCTTTGCCAAGATGTTTCTTGTTTTCCAAAAACTTTGACCTGCTAGGCCTCACGTGGAAGGCACCAGTATCAGGCTGAATGCCTCACCAGCCATGCCAATGGTTTCTGATGTCACTGCATACAGCCTTGGTCACATTCACCAATAATCCTCATAACCTAGATCATCCAGGTAAGAGCCATATTTTGACACTCAAAATATGTGCCACCTGTAGTGACCAGTTCATGTTTTACATTTTACTTGTATATACAGTGTACAATAAATGTATAGGTAGTATGGTTACAAGATGATATAACTGAAGTACAAATTGTATCAAACCCTATAGATGCCATTTTCAACATTTTATAGGTACTAAGCATGGCTGGCTTGCCAGGGTTCTAAAATTTAAAAATTCAGGTTGAGCTGAAATTTTCCCATGGCCAAACTTGATAGACTCAGCAAAATAATGATGGCCTACTCAGTTAGTTATCCACCTTCTTTTCCGGGCAGGCCGCTCTTGTTTGACTTCTGAATCCACTGGATTTTCACTTTTGGCAGAAGGCAGTGGTTCACTTTCTAACTTCTTGATGGCCAGGGCATCTTTTTCACTTGGCATTGGGAGCTTGAACCGCTCGCTGCGCTTCTTCAACCTCTCAACTGTGTCAAGGTGTCGATCCCCAAATTCTTTTGTATCCACATCCCTACTCTCCATATCTGCAGAATCCCTTGCTTCAGTCGACAAGAGATGCTGATTATCAACATCAACAGTTTTATTGGGTTCATCCACAGCCTTCCCAGCTTCAGAAGATCCTTCATTGTTATCCTTATCAATGTCTTTAAACTTCAAGGAAGTAGAGGACTTGCTGATACTGAAATCTCTTTCCTTATGGCTTGTCCAGCGTTCCAATTTAGAACGTCCTCTGCGAGAATCTTGCTGTTCATCATCTGAGGAAATGTCCTCACGCTGTTTCCTGGACAGGCGATGCCCTGGAATTTCATGCTCAGCACGTTCTTCGTCACCAGATCCTTTCAAGCCCTTCACATGTAGAAACTAACAATTATAGAAAACAACACCAAATATCTAATAAATTTCCAACATCAGCAACAGCTTTCATGTAGAGTGAACTCAGTTTAAGTAGTGAGTCAATGGTTGAACAGGTTGTGTGTGTGTGTAAATTCTTCAATGGTTTTCCTACCAAGCGAACATATGAAGAAGTCAAGAATAGAAAGTTTTAATTGAAAAGGAAAACATTTATTATTGCAAAATCATTAAAATAACTTTTAATACATACCTGTTATGGTAATATAAAGTATTTAATAAGATATATTCAATGTTTCTTGACATGTGCCTTTGGGCACACACATTACAAAAACTGATTCTTTAAAACTAATAAAAATATCTTCATCATTTTGTTTTGGGAATCAAGGAAAAGAGAAAAAACCGCACATGCTATTTCCATTCAAGTTCCAAGACACTTTTTTACCTTTTCTCCACAACTTTTTCAGCATTCAAATTTGAATATTAAAATTATATGAAGCTCTTAACCACAGCAGCACTTTTTAAAGTTTAATATTTGAAAAAATTAGAAAAGGCACATTTCAGATTTCACTCGTATTTCAAATAGTTTCAGAAGTAAAGAGCATTTGGAGGACTCAAGACATCATTCATTATTTTAGTTTTCTCTCCGCTATTACTGATATTTTTTTCTCACAAGTCATCTCCACTTTCTTCAATATTTCTTTACCTATATCATTCTGGAGCTTTTTCCATAGCAATGAAAAATATGGAGGTCTTACAGTGTAGATCACCAATCTCACAAACTGTGGATCTCTTAGCTCAACCACCAACTCATGGCAGTGCTTTCTAACTATCACAGCGGCAGAACTCTCACAGTGCTTTCTGTGGTTTGCTATATTCAAACTCTTTTTTTTTTCATTTTTTATTTCAGGTTCAACATATTTTGAACAAGGGCCTTGTTTCTCTATAAAACATACATGACTTGTCTGGTTCACAAACAATTGGCTGAGTTACCGGTTTCCATGAAAACCAACCAAGTCATAATGGTCCCAACTGAGTCTCATGCATTTCCGGTCCATAACATTACTCAGACCAGTAAAGTAACCAGTCCGAGCCAAGTTTTACAACAATGAATTGAAGAGCAGTCCACAATCACTTTTTTGTTCAGCGGATGGGAGAAGACTAGTGCAAAGTGTTGTTAAAATAGAGTTGTCAATGATACAGATTCCTGTGAATAAGAAACAATAATTATTTTTTCTTAGTGAACAAAGTTGCAACCAGAACCTTGTGAACCAGGGTTGTTAAGATCATGATCTTCATCACAGGATTGCACAATTTTACAGTATTCTGGGAGGGTCAATCCCAATTATACAGACAAAAATGGTTTGGAGAGATCACTTTAGATTTGTCAGATGAGTTCATGAAATTCAGACGGGGTTGGTGGTGCTATGACTCTGCCTTGGTATCCTTCCTTTATTTTAACCCCCCCCCCCCAACATATGCTAGACTGAATTAAGCATCCATAATTTGTTTCTTATAAAACATCCAACCTGAGGATGAAAGAACAAATGATAACAATCTTCACCCTTGAGAACCCACAAAGTCTTGGGTATGTTTTGAGGTTTTGTTGTCTCATTGGTTAGTATTAGACATAGACTAGACCAAACTCAACCTTAAAGGTTTGTTTGGATTGGGGATGTAAGGTGAGAGAGAAGTCAAGAGAGGTTGTGTTTGGATGAAGGAAGATAAGAGAGGGGAAGATTGAATAAACTTTATTAACAATGGAGTGGACCCAAGTACCCAACTCAATCCAAAAGCTAGCTCAAGGAAAAAGGAGAGAATTGCCTAAGTCCTATAAGAAATATTACGACCAAATTCTTGACTAATGAGACATCTTAATAGAAAACATTTTACATCTTCTATATTATTATAAATTGCAACTATAATCTGAAATGTAACTTTATTATGGATTTTCAATTGGAGGTCAATTGCATTTTAGTTTGTGATTTGTTTGAAAACATTAATATTATAATATTTTTATATACATATAAGAATATAATTTTGTATTGTAAATAGAATCTCATTTCTGACATCCTAGTTACAAACAATTTTAATACAAAGGTGAATACAATTAATCATTAAGTAAATTTAAAGGTGAGCCTTCGATCTAACTGCTGACATGCCTTATCTTATCTTATCTTTCAAAGTGAAGTTAGCTACATAGATCAAATGATATCATAGAATTCTTATCAAAACTCATTTTCAATATCAATTTTGAGCAAGATCACTTTATAGTATCTCCTAAATTAGCACATTAATTGCAAGTAACTACTTAGAATTAACTCAATTGAATTGTTAATCCCAGTAAAAAGGTTCAACAAAGTTTTTTGTCAATTGCCAATTGGCTAACATAATCCTCCTCTTTTATCAGGTCAAGTTACTCATAGTTTAAAAAAAAAGTAAGATGAAATAAGCTTGTTAGTGATAAAAATATTATGCTGCGACATCCAGACAACAATATAGGATATAGCATAACAAGAACGTTTCTTCTAATCACCCGTCACTCAAATGATATTTCTAGAGCAATCAAGCAGTGTCACAACAACAATCTCCATAGCTCACAGATAAACAGAATAACATGTAACAATCTTAAGTTTAAAGCTTGTCATAAACTGTCAAGATACTTAAAGAGCTGCTCCCCATAATGCAGTATTTTAACATTCCTATTAAGAGTCGCTGGATTTATTTAGCCTCATCATACACTTTGCTTAAAGACCACCAAACTACTTTCCAGAAGTTGTCTTTAAAGTTGACAATCCTAACAAGTTAAAAAGGAGAAAATCATGCCTCAAAAGGGCACATCTTATAATTTTTACTTCCTTCCAACATAAGAAGTTGGGAAGGAGGAACAATGAAAATGCAAAAGCTAGTTATTCATGATCAAGTGTGCCCTTGGCATACATTATGTGGCTTGAACCCACACTTCAAATCTTATCAGACACTAAATTGTAAACACAGTATAATTCTAGCCATGCATGATTCCAGAGTCACACACACACACACACATATATATATATATAGAGAGAGAGAGGACTTAATTTCATGTAAAATGATTATTTTACTCCCCCGGTAGAGTTCACATTTTACATGCAAGTGTAAAGCATACCTTCTCATTGATTGGACCACTTTGATTTTCTTGACTTCTCTTGGACAGCCCTAAACTATTAAGATCACTAACATCACGTTCTTTGCTTTTCCTTGAGCCCTCTCTATGCTTTCTCTCAACTTTTTGGTTATCAGAAGCATTAGCAACACGATCACTACGACTACTTGATCTTTCCTGCCTAGATCGCCTTTCCTCAGTAGCATATTGATTTCCACGGGCATAAGCATCATCACACCCCTTATGATGTAGACTTTCATCCTGTATTCGATCCCTCCTCTTCAATTGGTCATTGTGTCGCATTGCTTCTCTTGATTGGTATTCCTTCTCAGAAAGTTTATGTTCATCTTTAGCCCTAACATGGCCAACCCATGCTTTTTCTTCAGCTCCTCGTCCACTTCTTACAGAACTGCGTCCTTCTTCTCTTTCACGCTTGGGTAGGAGTTCTTCATGGGACTGTTTCATCCGATGCCACTCCTCCCTATCTCTCTGCCTATCACCCCTCTCCCTCAGGACCCAGGCCTCCTCTTTCTGCCTAGCAGCATATTGGTCATCAGGGTTATCTCTAGTTCTTTGCAGGTCATCCCTCTTTCGTGGATCCAATACTTCATCTCTTTCTCGTCTGCGCCGACTAGCATTTTCCCTGTAGCCATGCAGAATTTCTTCTTTGTCAATGTGCTCCCTCCTAAGATATTCCTCATCCTTCCTCCTCTTGCTATGATAATCCTCCGCGCTTTCATACCTTATCCTCAAGCTTTCATCTCTTTCCCTGTGTCTTGAGTCTCTAGGCCCAACATCCTTATCATAAGAAGCCCTGTAACTACCATTATCCACCTGTTTTCTAGAATGAAGGCTGTCTTCTTTGTCATTTCTCTCATTTTCTCGAACCTTAGCCCTATCCCTCTTTCTAGGCTCATCATTTCTAACCCTTCTGCTATAGAGATCATCATCTCTTCGCACCCAATCCATGTCAGAATTATCCCTATCCTTTTGCCCATCAAATCCATCTGTATTTGTGTGCAACTGAGGGGCTGAGCTAGGATGCCGATCCTTGTATGGGTAAGATCTCTCTCTGCCTTTAAGTATCATGCGATTTCTTTCAGGTTCTTGCTTTATATCATGCTCTCTTCTATAAAATCCCTGCTCAATTTCATCAGGGTGCTGTCTGATGCTACCCAGATGTACTGATCGTGGATCCTGAATTACTTCCTCCTCAAAACCCTCCCGCCGCTTCTGGTTATCCCTGCTGCTTGCTGACCTTGCTTTGCTGTTATCACTGCTTCTTGCAGCTTTTGAATCCTCCCAATCATTAACTTCATCAAGCAAAGGTTGCTCAACTTGAGATGGTAATTTCTGCCGCTTTGCCTCCTCATCGTCAAGGGTATTTGCTTTGTCTGATGTTTCCTCCTTTTCCAATCTGGAACTTCCATCAGCTGTCCCAGTGTCCTCAACCTCTGTTTCCTTTTCCTCTACACTGGACTCCCTCATATCCTTAATGACAGGGGATGACAAATGTGTACTGTGTCTACCTTCCATGCTTTCAACTGACTCTTCTTTTTGATTGTTATCAGCTATCAATTCTCGAATAGGAGAAATAGGAGGAGACTGACCACGCCCTCTTTGCATCTGCCTGTAAATACAAAAAGAAAATATTATAGTCATAAAATGCACATGAAAAATTAGAGCCTATAGGTCCACACACCAGTGTACCAAATAATGCAATGAAAATACTCCAGTTCTTTTTATATGAACCTTTCAACAAAATCAACATATTGAGAAAAGTTGTTGGAAGTAATTAATACTTTGGTTTTTAAAAAATTAATAACAACACTCCAAGTTTACCCCTAGTTAAAGTCAAACTCCAGTATTATATTCACTATTAATAAGTTAGAAATGTTCAATAATGAAGGACAAATAAGTGAACAAATAATAAATGCTCCTAAATCTTTGTAAAGTGTCGTATATTAAAGACCAACAAAAATCTTTGAAAAGTTCTTATAAAAAGGACTAGAGAGTAATCAACTATGTTCTTAATAAATAAGAATTTTGATAAGTACACCAAAGGGTGTACACATTATAAAAATTCCATAAAGAAAGAAAATGTATCTGACAAGAGGGATGATATTTTTCTTTTCTTTAATATATTCTTGAAACAAAAAATCTGCTTTACTTATAGCATTTGGGTAGTTGCATAATCTTTATTAGATTCAGCCTTCTTTTTTTCCAAGAAAAGAAATGCTGAATTTGTTTCATTATGATTCAAAATTTTCAAACATTTTATGACAGTAAATTAATTTAAGGCAACATCACTTTAACCTATTGTCATCATCAGACTCAGACATAATCATGTTGTCCTGGTTTTTAGAAAATCCCATACCAATTACAACAACCCTTAGCACCAATAAACCCTGATATTTAAAGTCCTCTAGTTCATGGTGGTTGCAGCATACAAACTTAATTTCTTGATAAAGACCTTACAGTGGGATATATTTCAGAGTGTTGAATTTAGTGAGCATTTGCTGATTTATGGATGCCCATTGAATGAAATTACTATGAAGAACAAAGTAAAATAGCAGTGAAAACAAACGCATACAGATAACAGCTGACATTTTTAAATTATTTTCTTATGGAATATAAACTATAAAGTACCTTTCATCACGAGAGGAGCTAACATTGACAGCATACGATCTAGGGTTTTGGCCCCTCGAACCAGAGTACTCAATTGGCTCTTCCTGTGGGAAGAACAAATGTTCATCTCCATTGGGTATGTTAGCAGGACTAGAATTCATTAATGGCACTCTTCTTCCACCAAGCTCTTTCTTTCGACCATTATAATCCTGTCGAAAACCATCAAAATACTCAGGCTCCAACCTTGGAATTTCATCTCCAGGTACATGGTCTTCTCTAAAATCTGCTCTATGGGGTTCTCCACCCTCTGGTGGATCTTGGACAACAATTCCTGCAGAGGAATCATCTTCCGTATCCTGTAAAGCAATCTGTTCACAAAAATTTACAAAAATATTTAGTAATGTGTACACTGCCTGTGCAGGAAAAAGGATTATCCCATGAGAGCTTTATATGACAAAATCACCAAATACCTCAATAATTGCATCTGAATCACGAATTCGAGGAGGACGGGTATCAATGGAAGGAAGTCGTTCACCACAGCCACCTTCCACCTGTATTGCTCTACCAGTTGGCTGGTAGGAAATAAATTTATTAGAGCCTAGATACTGAATTAGAGAACAAAGGGCAAAATATCAACCACAAACATATTATGGTATAGACCAGAAGCATGTCACTTGATGATAAGTATATTTTCAATATGGGCTTTATATGAGAGAAATGACTATAAAACCAATAACAGAAGTATATTTTCAATAAATTATTCATCAAAAAATAAGTAGAAAAATACATACTAGTGGGGGTCGCACACGTCCAGTCCCAGAACCTTTGATAACATCACTGTGACCAATATCTGATTTTAAAGAATTTGTGTTTTCAACAGGAACATCATGTATGCCAGTAGCTGCAGCTAATTCAGGGGGCAAATCTGGATCATACTCCTGGAATGAAATAAACTTCATGATTAACTTAATAAAAGAAAAATATCACTACATGAACACAGGGAAATTGATAAAGAACTAAATTTAAAATGCAAAAGCACCCCTACCTGCTCTGTTCGACCACTCTCATAAACACGGATCTTGCTTTGCATTGTAGATTCCAGGCGTAGTTGCTCCTAAAAAGTCAAATACATAGATTTCAGTCTACACAAATTTCTGGAGAATATTCAAAGTATGTTAATAATTTTACCAGTTGTTTGCAATAATCTTTCCAGCTGTCCTCATTCAAACCAAAGTTGAAAAATTCTGATGTATCAACATTTGGATATTTCCATGGTTTCTCCTCAAAACTCTCAATATCAACATCAAATATAGTCCTGAAAATAATTGGCAGGTTTATATAAGCACTGGATGGGTGAGGCATAAATGAGGATTAGTTATATTTGGATAAAAGCATCCAAATAATGGAAGCAAAAATATCCTGCATCAGAGATGTACTTTTATTGTAAGATTCTAACACAAAAATAGTTCGGTGCATGTAATGCTAGACTCAATATATCAAAACTTATTCATCAAGACAGAGAACATTTTCATTTGAAAGAAATCACACTGATACATCATTAAAATGTAGGAGTGAGCAACTATATTCATCTACCATCAAGATGATAAACCACAAAATAAAATTACAGGTTGTTGGAAAAAGAGATGGTGATTAATGTGTCATTGGGAATTATGGTAGCTAATGCATCATTGACAAGATTAGGGTTATAGGAAATAGTATAATTCTTTAATATTGCTCTTGGAAATGTAAGATGTATTTATTCTTTTGAGTACATATTTAATAGAATGCCAAGTGCTATTCACTCAAGCAATTAACAAAATGATAAATCTTGTCTAGCATGCATAGATCATAAGACAAAAGAAGAAACATAAGTCCTGGAGCTAGCCGCTTTCGACTTATTATTCATGTGTTTAGGATTAGAGACACTTCTCTCCTAAGTTGCAGTTCTACTTGACCACTAAAAAACGCCTTCTGTGATGTGTTTGGGAAAGCTTATATAATTTGAAATAATCTTTTTTTTTCCTTGAAGAAACAGCTTTCTCAGTAAGTTGCCAAAAAACAAGCACTTATTTTCCCAAAATAAGCTAATCTAAGTCACTTCAAACCTAGAGTCCACTACAACTAAAGACAAAATAAAATTCAGTTCATTAAAATTTAAAATTACTTGTGAGAAGGAAGTGTAAATTCCAATCCACCACCAAAACCCCTCCCCGCACCACTGTTGCCCCAACCAGGTACTCCAGGACCTGCATGAAAACCTTTTTGCATAGCAGCAGCCCCTTTTATTCCAGGTGGTCTCCAGTCCCCTCTGCCACGACCGGCTAAGTTAGCAAGTGGACGAATCTGACCAGGAGGCCCTCCTGGAGCAGAAGTAGTAGCTCCAGGCATTGGTGCTGCACCAGGCCTAATATACTATGCAACCATAAGAAAACAAATTATTAGATCTTTTCCATTTCAACGAACCACAATTTATCATATTAATATATAAACAAACCAAGAACTATCATGAATCAGCAATACATGAATGATTCAAACGTCTAAATGTTCCCACTTGCTAGGATCAAAGAACTTCATTTGAAAGGTCCAGATTCAATTCAAGCTGTAAGCAATCCCCCTTGATGAGCAATTTGAAAAAACCACAGTAAAGCCATCAACAAGGCTTGTGACATGCCCTAGACTTTGAATTGGGGTAGCCTCCCCTCCCCTTAACTTTTTAATTACTGATTTACTAAAATCATAGCATTCAGCAAAAATTAGGTTATCTGATTACTAATATACAAAGACTAGATGAAGACAGAAGTCAATCTTTGTTCAAGATCTAAAGATGAAAGAAATGCATACAAGCATTCCGTTGTTAACAAAACTTGCCAGAATAGTAGGTAGTCAGGTTAAACAATAAACCTGGGGGAAGAGGGAACAAAACTTTTGGCAGAATTAAACCTTGCTTAGATTAAATATAACTAAAGGTTGCCAAGAAGCCATAACCACTGGAAAGTAGGCAATGAATAATTTCACAATCAAGAATAACATTCTTGACTGGCACATAAAACATCCATTAGTTTAAGCAATTTTCTATTGCCTAGCTGCTCAGTTTAAAACAAATAGTACAAAATACAGGGAAGATACGTATAAATGATTATTAATGCAATTTCCATGTATAAGCACAAAAACAAATTTACAGTGCTTCACAAAAACTACTTATCTCTCTCTCTCCATCTTTGTTTACATGTGTGTCTGTGTATAGCTGCTGCTTCAAAGCAGGGAGATGAGGTCCAGAAGTCTGGCCAACAAACTTATTGGGTATAACATAAAAGGCATCTTTACGCATCACTAAAATTGGTTTGTCTTTGCTTTTCAACAATTCAATAAAATTGTTTAAATGATATCAAAAGCTGAAGGAGGCATTTTCTTGTTCTCTTTTTACCCTCTTTCACGGAGTTTGTGGGTCACAAATTATATGTAAAATTCACAAGTAACACCATAAATTTGTCAAAATCCCATATTCAATTTCCACAGCTCCTCCCAAAGAAAACAGTTAAGAGGTATCAAGAAGTGTCAAATCCACACAATCACAAAGTCAAAAAATTAATCGATGTGATATAAAATAATATTGATCTGGCAAAGCTGCTCCACACCATTCTTAGAATGATCATTCATTTGTAAAGAGACTCAAATAAAATTTGAAAAATGATTTAGATTTAACCAAGTAACAAGCACAGACAAATCTTTAGGAGTATCAGCCATGGCTGTTAAAATTTAAAATTGCATTTTAAACTAGTAAAATCGTGTAGGATCTTGGGTGCCCAAATCGAGTTAAATCGCATGTACACTCAAAAGCTGGTGAACTTGGTTAAACTCGTATAAAATCTGCTAAACACATGCGTTCACTACCAAACTTACGAGTTCAGTTCACTACCAAACTCGGTTACGCTCTCCATGCGTGTAAACCCTGCTAAAATTTTTAATCACAGAAGACACTGTAAAATCATCTCCCAGGCAAAAGTTGATTAGACAAGCCAAATAGTATCACTAACATCCCACAAGGAATCGACACAAATGTCAACACACATCTTTCCAGATTTCATTACCGCACCATTATCAACATCAGACTGGTTGCTATTTGTCATAGCCATTCATCTTTTTCAGCTTTTCAGAACAAAGGTGTACAAAGGAAACATAAAGCAATGGTGAGTCAAATCATCAAAGTTCATTCATTGATCTCATCTCCTATATCAAGGTGTACAATTACAAGGACAAACATACACAATTTTGCACTTCAATTAACACTTTAAAATCACCTAATACAAGTAATGCTCTTTCAATCAACACAAGACACTGACCTTAAACTGGGAATGAAACGGATGATACCCATGATTGCTATACCCAATCTTAGGCGGCGCCGCACCAGCGGCGCCCGTCTTGGCCAATTCAGCGGCATCCTTCCTCTCGCCATCAGAAGCTAGGGTTGCATTCTCACCCCACTCTTGCTCCTCCGCACCCTGATTCGGATCACCACCAGCCACAATTACAAGCCCTCCATCTTCATCATCATCATCATCCACACCCACATCATCATCCCCCATCCCACCCCGTTCCATAGCCATGTGGTTGTTATCATTCAACACTATCTTCAAATCATCCTCACTGTCGCTGTCCCAATCATCTCCCTCACCGCCTTCCTCCTCCACCCTCCGCAGCACCTCGCCGCCACCACCGGATAACCCCGGAATAACCGGCTCCGAGCCAACATCGCCACCGTCTTCATCTTCAATATCGAATTTCACATCTCTGTCCATCGGATCAACGCCCTCAGCGCCGACTTGGCTGCCGGCACCGACTTTTGAATCCTGCAAAGCCCTATCCGCGAATTCTGCATCGAGAATTTTAACACCGTCGGCTGATTCCTCTTCTCCGTGGGCTGGCGGCTGGGCAGGCGCATCGTTGTGGCTGTCGATCGGCGCGGCGGCGGAGAGGGTTGGTTGACGGGGTTGAGGAGAAGGGAGGCGATTGGGTGCAGGGGAATTAGAGTGGGGTGCATCGCAGGGGATCTGAGGGGTGTTGAGATCGAAAGAGGCGGGTGCAGGGGAAGAGTGGTGGGGTTGCGGCGCAGAGGATGAGGAAAGAGCGAAGGGTCGAAGAACGTCTGTGTATAAATCTCCGAACTCGTCTTCGTCTTCCATTGGTTTCGAGGGTTTTGACGTTTGGCAAAGTGTTTACTCTGCCAAGGCTTGCTTTGTTCGATGCCCTCAGCTCCTCTTTCCTCTGTCTTTAAATCACTTCTCCTTTTTCTCCTCTCTTAGGTTAAACCCCCATTTCACTTCTCCATCATCTACTCCCTTTAATACCTTCATTTACTGCATCAAATTAATCTCCCCCAATTTATATATGTTATATTAAATTACATTTTTAAAATTCTAGCTATTTAATTTACTTTTTTAGTATCATAAAGTGGGTGTTATTAATAATTCAAATATTTTTAAAATTTTAAAAATAGTAGTAAAACGTTTTTTTATTTGAATCACAAGTCTTCATCGCCTGAAACAACTAATCTCAGTTAATATACATGTCAGTGTATTAAATTTTAAATTTATTTTATTTTTAAAATTACAAAAATATCATTTTTATTTTTAAATTTTTAAAGAGATTATTATTTTGATACCTGATATTAAAAATAATGGCCACATTAATTCTTAAATTATTAAATAAAACATAAGATAGTTTTAGAAATTAAATTAATTGATACTTATAATTTATGATTTAATTTTATGTATTATTAAGTAACTTATATATTTAAATTTTTTAACGTCTGTAATGAGCATTTTTTATTTTTATTTCTTAACATATATTTTTGGACACATTAAAAATTATTAAAAATTAGTAATATGAAATTACTTTTTAAATTTTTTAAATATAATTAAAAAAACCTTAAAGTGATTTTGTAATATCTTACCTTTTAAAACTTTACTGTTTAAGTATTTTGTTGTTAAATAAAATGCTCAGATGTATTATTTAAAATGTTTTTATTAAGTGTCACTTGAATATATAAAAAAAAAAGTTATTATCTCTCAAAAGTTTGTTGGTTCATAACTTAACTAATTGAGAAATGATAATTATATGACAAATTTGCACAATATTTTTACAACTTAATTTAAATAGGAGAAAAGTGATAAGAATAAGATGAATAATATAATGGAAAGATAAAGAGAGATTTGTTATTTAAAATTTTATTTTAAAAATAATATAAGTCTAACTAATTAAACTTAAGCATTGTTACAAAACAAATAGATAAGATTGGTGCGATAGGAAAGGCGATGCAAAAGATAAGGACAACAACTCCATTTGCCATAACTTAGGAGAAGTTTAAGTGAGGAGCTCACAGTCACAGAGAATTTAAGCTAGGTTTTGAGAACAATTTTTATGTTGATTAATATAAACAATTATAATATGTATATAGTATTTATAGGGATTCAAGTTGTAATTGCTCTATGCATATCATTTATAATAATTTTGAAACTGTTATAATAACATTTTAAATCACTCACATTAAGATAAAGATAGAAATATTTTTTCATTAAACTTCACTTAGTTAAACTAATTTGTGTCCAATTTAAATTTTTCAAAATTTTAAATAAAAAAAGTTGAAAAAATTTATAAAATGTTATTTTTTAAAAAAAGAAAGACATTCAAATTCTCTATAGGTTATTCTTCAAAATTCAGTTCATTAGAATACTTTTGTGCACTAGTTATTGTCAAATCCATTCTATATAATATATACAAATTAAGATATCGTCACAAAAGAAGATGAAAGATAAGTGAAGAGTTAGAAGTCAATGCTAAGCTAGTATTTTACATCAATGGCCAACAACTATCATAGGAAGTACAAAAAGATTGTCACTAAGGAGAGACTTAAACTAAAAAAATTTGCCCAGGCATTTGAAGGAGGTGGTGGACGGGTAGGTGCTTTAGCAGGATTAGTTCTATCCACATTAACCACTGCAGGAAGTGGTGGATCAACAACATTTGCAACCTCTAGGGGTGGAAGTGGTGCTTCTGCTGGTGGTAGTAACTCAGGCTCAATCGTGCTTTGTAGGTCACCAGGTTGAGCTGGTAAGATGGTTGGCACGTTGTGGGTATCACTACATGGGCTTCCTGTGTATTAGATTAAGGCAACCAACCATATCAACTTTTTTTTCTTGATGAAAGATCTGTTACTTAGATAATTTGAGTGAAATCATGTTTGCTTGGACTAATTAAGAAAACATAAGAGATTTGAACACTTAAATATGTTTTTAGCCTTCTGTAAGATTTTAGTTTTAATCTTAATTTTCTTTTTTAGTCTTTAACTTCTCTAAATTCAAGAATTTGGCACCCTTACAACTATGTAATATGGCCTCGATTATTTTTTTAGGAACTGAAATTAAAATATCACAAAAACGTGGGGCCTAAAATATATTTAAGCTAAGATTGAATTACTTACTCATATATCTACTAGAAGTGGCTGGAAAATCAGTCACTATTCCATCAACCTTGGCAGAATGGATGTATGTAGCTATCTCCACATTAGGGTCTGACCAGTAATCAAAAGCCAATGACATGTACTCATTTCTAAGAGTACGGACAAATACTGTAAGGTTTGCATCTTTCAACTCTTTAACAATATTTGTCATTCCTGTTAACAAGGAACCAGATGCTTTGATAACAGATGATTTTGGAAGATTGACTACTTCTGCATACTTCTTGATTTCATCCACAGTTTGCTTAGGCGTGTCACCTATTTTATTTTCAATTAACAATACCCTTTTATAAGATGGGATGTCCTTATACTTAGATAACACTGAACTATCATCAGATTGGATCATGACTAGTTGTGTGGATTGCTTGTCAAAGGTGGCATTACTTAAGGCAGTGCTTACAACACCAACAATGTCGAGACCTTTTTTTGATGCAAGGTAAGCAGCATTCTATAAGACAAATAAAGAGAATTAGCCACAATAGAAAAATTTGAAAGTCAAATATTAAAGGAGAAGGGATTAATGAATGTTGCTCACCTTAATATTAACCAAAATTCCAGTAACTGCCTTTGCCTTAGCTAACTCTAAAAACTGAGAGAAGGTTATAAGTTTACCACTAGTTTTGTTTGCTGGGTTTCTCTGGAAGTCATTGCCAAGAGGGCTAACAATTTGGGCTGAAACAAGAAACTTCATACCATAAGTTCTCTGTTCAAATCTTAGACTAATAGATCTTTATGTACGGTTTTGATGTCCCTTAGAAATATTTACGTTGCAAGGATTGAATCTCATTCCATGTGAGGTCAAAGGAGAATATCCCATTATTTGGTTGAACTTCAGGAACTTTGGAAGTTCGAGACGTGAATTTAGTCATTGCAGTTGTATCTGTCATTAGGTCTGCAGTACTTGAGCATAATGCAATTCCATCCTTTGTCATTTGAACTGAGCAATCAATAATGTCAACCCCATCCTCTATTGCTTGTTGATATGCTAGATCAGTGGAACTCGCATAAACACCACTTGCTCCATCGTTGCTTATGATCAAAGCTTTCCCTGCAAAAGCAAATTAATGAGCTTATCTTATTGTTATGCTTTTACATGTCTTGTCTATGGTTCTATGACTGAGAATACTGCAAGAATTACAGTAGTACCTCTTTTTGGTAGGGTGTTATTACGAGCAAAGCATGCTGGAAAAATGAGAAATTCATGAGAACTAGTTTGAGCAAAGCATGCTTTTAAAAAAAAATGAGAAATCCATTAGAAAATAATAATGAAAGAAAAGTTCAAGATTGTAAACTCACCTATGGCATTTGATGCCGTTGGAGCAAAATCAGTAACAAAACCATCAACAGAATCCCCTTTCTCTATAAATTGCAAGTACTCTACTGTAGGATCATAGTTATAATTATAACTAGAAAAGAAATCATTAGCAAAACCAGAAGCATACACTTCTAGACCTTGTTTGTGGGAATCAGGTACTAGTGTTGTTGGAGGCCCTAAGTACTTGTTTGGTTTAATTGGCCATATGTATTCCTTTGGAACCATTATACCTGATGCAAATGACTTGATTGTAGCAAGATCTTTCACAATGGTGCCATATAGTTCCTTGGTTGTTGGTTCAGCATCATTAGTATTAAGAAGTTGAAAGATGACCTTCGTTGCTTTCTTTGGTACTTTCCCATTTATTCTCCTTAAAAAACCAATCTCTGGAGATGACACAAAGTCTACTTGATAAAGTCTCAATATTTCTAGAACAATATCATCCAACTTTACTCCGTGTTGGTTATAGAATTCTTCGTACTGCAACAGACCACACAGTTACAACATATACAAGATTGATAAAGAAAGAATAACCCCATAAAGCTTAAGGTTTTCAATTTTCACAACATATATCTATTATATATTCAGTTTTTCTTACGAATAATATGAGAGAAAGAAGAAGAAGAAGAAGAAGAAGAATAGAGAGGAAGAGAACCTGAACATTCAACCAAAACCTGGGTGGAGATTTACCACCTAGTATACCATCAACATTAAGTACTGGATACATGCCATCATAAAAACTGGGTCGAGAAAAAATGGCCTGATTCACTGTAACAAAATGAAGAGCAAACCTTAAACTTCTAATTCTTCAACATGGGCATTATCAATTTTATCCATCTTATATTCATAATTCTGTGTGAAGTAAGCAAGCCTAGCTTAGATATGAATTTCACAAATTTTCAATTGTAAGAATTTTAGCAATGAAACATGAGTAATGAATTGCATGTATAATGTGTTTTTTATTTTCTCTAGTCGCTCATAATTGGTTACATCTCATTCTAATTCATATATTTAGTTATGCAGATCTTAAATAAAAATGGTTTTGATATAAAAGTCTTGACCAAATTTGCTTTTGCAAGCAATTAATTGACTACATTAGGAGCAAACTAAGCTCGTGTGACATGATTAATATGCTATTAACATCAGCCACTACCAAGAGAGCCAACAAGCTCTATAGTTTGTAGTCATGTACTTAGTATAGAAAAGTTTACAACAACAAACATGCAATCAGAAATTAAATTTGATATATCCTTTTAATAAACTTTTCTAATTAAATGATTATATGCTAATGTGTCTTTTCAAATTCTAAATTGATCTTGTCATTATTTAACCAGAGATCTTGTCATGAAAGGAACTTGATCTAAATTTTCGATCTTGAAGAAAATATAGTTTTGTCCAAGACATACTCGACACATTTTGATCAATTTGAGAACCAGTGTAATCTACTGCAAAGTGTCCTCGCACTTCTTGCCCATAAATATTGTAAGTTTTCTCTTTTGGATCAAACATTGCTATATTTGTTGTATTGTCAAGCTTAATTCCTGTCACACAATAGGCACCACTATCTTTTGTGAATTGAACATTGCATAGAAATATGCTAATATCCTTAGATATGGCAATTGCTTCGGTGCTGCCTTCAGGGAATAGACCCGTGAACCCACCACGAGCTATTACAAGTGGCTCGTTGCCTACAAATAATGACAAACGATAATCATAGAGAACATTAATTGTCATAACAAAGAGAATAGACAACTTTATAGAAACATATCTCATTTTTACCAACCGCTTAAGGTGGACCATTTTTTGGGTGCAGGGGCAGGAATTTGCGGAGTTAAGGGTAAATTTCGACGCCCAAGTTTTTGGGATGATGTTACATGGAAGAACAAGAAAACGAGAAACAAGGTTTTGATCATCTTTTTTTTTTCCTACAATAGTTTCAAACTCATAGTTAATAAGAATAATAACGAACAAAAATACAAAGAACACAAATCACATTTCCTCTGTAGCTAATCATAATATTTTGATGTATAGCAGAAAGCCTTCAGTAAAATGGTTAAGGTCTCGCTTGTATGTTAGGTCAAATGGAATCAAATAATTGAAGAAATCTTACTTTAAAAATATACTAATATCTCAACATGATTTTTTATCTTAAGAAGATTGTAACTTTTGCTGTAAAGTTAAAACAAATAGAGCCTAATTGTTTTAAAAACCAATGAGGAGTGTATATCAAATTAACCTTCAACCTTCAATTTTGCATTTTCCTCAATTACTTTTTCACTACTGATTAATCCAATAGTTCCCAAATATTTGTTTCGATTTATTGTAAAATTCAATACCCCACTAGAAAATAATAAAACAGTGATCAAATATCATATACGTGCGTACCCAAAAATCCAGAGCCATATTCATATCTATTAGACAGATGAAAGAGACATTGCCTGTGAAGCTTCTGAGAAAACCCTCAAGGGAATGTAATGGAAAAGGCAAAGAAAGAGTATAGAGAGAGAGTGAAGCAAACTAATTGTAATTGATCAGTGGGATTAATTACCAGAGATTGGGTTTTTACTATTTACTTCCACACATTTTCCCGCATGAATAGCTGGTCAACATTTCCTCTCAAAATAGAAAATCAATTCACAATGTCATTTTAGGAATATGATTTTGTTTATTGTGCAATTTCTGTTATACGTCATTAATTTTTCAAAACTGAAGCTTTTTGCAACTGATTTTGCATTTTAATAACAAGTCGTATAAATAAATATTGAAAACACGTTACTTTCTTGTTAAAACGTACATAATATAACTTACTGAGAAAGAGAGTGTGATAAAAGCATCACTCTAAAGCAAGATATTCTGTAATCTCATAAGAATCACTCTTACATCTATGACACTATTTTGGACCAAAATAAAATAAAATTGCATCGTAAAAGCCAAGTAGGGTTAGTGATTCCAATACTTTAACTTCTTTATTAATTCAATTACTCATACCATTCCTATTTTTAATTTTAATATTTATGATAACAGGTTTTTATTTGATAAATAAATATTTTATTTTGTTAACCCAGCCCTTAAAAGTTCATTTTATCATTCAAAAATAATAATTTTATTAAAAATAAAATATTTATTACACTATAATGTTTTTAGTATAATAGATAATTAATTTTTAATAAAAAATACTATTTTTGGTTGCTTAAAATCAATCCTTAGGGTTGGTGTTAACATTTTTCACAAACATTTCATCCATATTTATGTTAAAAGTTTTTATAGAATTGAAATTTGTAATAAAATATTTTTTAAAAATGCTTATTAAATGATTAAAATAAAATAGTATAAATACATTTATAGTATTACATATAAATTATAAGAATAATATTTATTCCTAAAGATTAATAATTACATTTACTTTTTTTGTGTTACATGTTTGTAATAATTTTTAGATACATTTTTTCACATTATATATGAGAGTGTGTATTAATTAGGTAGATTTTTTAGAACACAAACATATTTTTAATTTTTATTTTTAGTTTTTTGTCTTTACTATACCTTAATAACTTTTTCACTTCAAAGTTTTGAACGAAATTTTGACAACAAAATTATTTTTTTTCAAATGAGTTATCTAAATTAACTATGAATTTATTTGGCAATTCGTTTAACTTTTACATGAGATTCGTTTCAAAATTTTTCCAAAGAAAAAAACCATTTCAATTTTAATTGGCGTTTTCTTATGACCCCCTTTTTTTTTTCATTCAATAAAATAATTAAATCTCCATCATAGTTTAAAAAAAATTCATTTCATTCTATATTTTGACACAAGTTTTTTATTTACATTATTATCTTATACACTCACACACTACTATTAATATATACATAATTCTAATCTATTATCAATGAAATAGACACAAAAAATATCATTAAAACTTGCAAGAAAGATTAAAAGTTAACAAATTAAAATTTACAGATAAATAAAACATAATATTGAATGAATAATATATATACTAATACATATTATTGTATTTGAAAATTATCCACCTTAAAATATTATTTTCTAATTTACTTTAATCTAGCATGCATTTGATTACTGTTGTTTCAAATTATAATTCTTTTAAACTCAAAATTCAATTGATGCTATTGCATATAAGAAAATATAATGAGTAAATATAAATTTTATAATTTAAAATTGAATATCTTAATTTTTTAAGAAACGTAATTGTTAAGACCAACTCAACACGTACAATCATGGTTTTATTTGTTGACTCTTACAAACATCTTTGAGTACTTAATTACTTTTCAACTTAGTAAAATTTAGACTCCACTAAAATAAATTTGATTAAATAGTAAAATTTTATATCTAAATCTAAGGTTCCGTTTTAATGGATAAAAATATGATAAAATAAAAATTGGCTAAAATTTATTGATTTATTAAAATTTTAAACTCGAAAAGCTTAATTTTTATTAGCTATTATAATAAGTATAAAATAAATAGTATTTTATTGATTTGTAAGACGACAAATAAAATTTCCTATATTTGTATTGTTTAAAACACTTGATTAAAATAAATTTGTTACTTTTTTAATATACTAAAAATTTTATATTTTTTATCTTCTCAAGATTTAAATATAAACAATTGAATAACTTTGTCTCGAAATGAAAATAAATATTAATAGGTAAAAATATAAGAGTAACTTTGAAGAAGATGTGTTTAAATTGTGAAAATGAAGAAAATAAAACTTATGATAAGATCCATAATAAGAAATTTTAATGAGTACTATTAGAGTTGTTTTGAAGTCAATTTTAAGTAATATAATCTATGTAGGTGATAGATAACATTGATATTATATTTTTAATTTAAATATTTTATTTTACTAATTTTCATTTTTACTAAAATATATAATTTTTAATTTATCTTACTAATAGATGTCCTGAAAACTTTAATTATAAAATTAATAAATAAAAAAATTATTAAAAAATAAATCACATTTAAAACTTTGATAAAAAACCACATTTAAAACTACAATAACAAATATATTAATAACATATTTTAATTCCTTAACAAACGTCATAAAAGCATCGTTCTCGTTTATTTTCTTATGGATCTAAAGATAGCCTTATTCTAACGCGGATCTGATCCCACTGTTAATTTAGAAAAATAGTATTTTAACACCTCAATTTCTTTTATGAAGGCAGAACAAAAACATGATAAAATAAATAAATATAAAAATTGTTAATTTTTGTTTAAATTTAAAGATTGCGAGATATTTTAAAATTTTTAAGATTAATTTTTAACTCATAATTTGTAACTATCGTTGGTCCAATAAATAAAATATAATTTTTTTAATTTATAATTTGTGATTTTCTCCGATAAACACGATAAAATTTAAATTTACGTGCCGCTCATGATAAATTTAATAAATATATTTATTATTATTATTATTTATGGTTACACGTTAACATTTTGCTAATTTAATTAACTTAGATTTTGTTTTGGCGTTGCACGCTTCCTTATTAGTTTTACCTTGCCGACTGGGAGCGAGCGAATAGAAAAGAAGAAGAAAAAGAGGAAGCGAAGGTTGGTTTGGAAGAGAGAGAATTTAGAGAGAGAAAGAGAAAGGGATGAAGATCACATCGCTGTTGGTTCTAAAATGCACGGGTGAGGGTTCCGATCCCTCACCCGTTATTCTCGCCATCGCTTCCGACGTTAGCCACTTCGGTTACTTCCAGCGCTCAAGCGTTAAGGAGTTCATCGTCTTCGTCGGTCGCACCGTCGCCAAACGCACCCCTCAGGGCCAGCGTCAATCCGTTCAGCACGAAGGTCCTTGCCGAATCAACCCTGCGTTTTCAGTTATTATGTTGTCGTTTTCGTTGATCCCGATTCGCTTTCTCGTTTTTATGAATTTGTTACTTTTATCTCTCTCTTTTTCCCCTTGGAATAATAGAAATCGTAATTAGTTGTTCGAAATCTGGAAACGCGATTCATTGTTTCGTATTTTGCAGAGTACAAGGTGCATGCTTACAACAGAAATGGCCTTTGCGCGGTGGGGTTTATGGATGATCACTACCCGATTCGAAGTGCCTTTTCTCTTCTTAATCAGGTGAGAGTTTGAGCACTGCGTTTCGGTTCATCGTTGTTGTATTTACTGCTTGTTACTGCTTCCTTTGTTATGAGGTCGTAAATCGCAACTCTTTATCTCACTTTTAGTTATTGCATCGATGTTTTTCCTTATTTTGCGAGATGATATATTACTTTAACATCTGACAAATTTTGATTTTTTGGTCGGTTAAATTAAATGTCGATGAAACCACCAGTTAGAGGCATTTCTTATTAGCTGTTTGAGTCATTCTGGACTATATGTTGTTGGCCAATTTTTCCGTTCACTGAAAAATTGTTTACTAGGTTGCATGATCACTATGCCTCTGGTATTGCTGAGGATGATATTGTAGTTAGTGTAAGGGATTCTGTGATTTAGCTGTCAAATCAATTATGATAGCCTTTTTAATTTTAATTTATTTGGGTCTAGGTCTAAGGTTTTAATTATATCTTTTACCATTATGAATATTTTGTATTAATTCCAAATCTGTTGACGTCACAAATCACGATAGCAATTGGATTGACAAGAATGGTTCAGTTTGCTGTTTAAGTTCACATAATATTTATGGAAAATGTTAACCTCAGTCCTTTGTGTTTAAGCAACTAATAATGGTAAGATTTTATTGAAAAAATAAATATTTATTATACTTTTTCATCTTTAATATAATAAATATTCTTTCTCAATTAAATTTTACCACTTTTTGATGCTTAAACTCAGGTCAATGAAACTCTATTATTATTTATGCTGTTTTTTCTGTGCACCTTGGCCCTCATGTGAGACATGCCCGATTGGACCTTTTATGATTCAGTTTCAGCAGAATAAAATTGATCCATTTCTGAACATTTTTGTCATTTTTGTCTCTGTGTGTGTGTGAGATAGAGAGAGAGAGAGAGAGAGAGAGAGAGACTGTCTATGCTCCACGGTGATCTTCAGTCTGCACCATAACTAAATGATTAGCTTCTTAAAGCTATTTATCCTCCATAATGCTCAAATGTCTTGTTTTAATGAGAATTCCCAGTAAGTTTCCATATGTGTGTTGGCAGACAAAAGGGTTAAGCATTGTGTTAAGTGAGCAAGTCACAAAGTATTTGCCTTTTGGACTCACAAAACTTGAAGTAATTGAAAAAAATGACAGTAATTAAATGTCAGATTAGAATAGCTGTTATATCGGATGGACTGACTCCGATGCTCGTTATTGTATTGTTTTCTTAGAATGGTAATTAAATACAATGTCTTGCAGGTGCTAGATGAATATCAAAAAAGTTTTGGTGAGTCATGGCGAAGTGTTCAGGAAGATGGTACTCAACCATGGCCCTATTTGAATGAAGCGCTGACAAAATTCCAGGCATGAAAATACCTCTTCTTTGTTGTATTAGCTAATATTCTAACTTGTGTTAAAGTTGTTTTTCCTTTCTGCTAGCCTTTTTTTACAGAATTACTTTGGACTCGGTCTGAACCCCTTTTTATTTTTTCCTGTCAAATCTTCAGGATCCTGCAGAGGCTGACAAGTTGTTGAAAATCCAGAGAGAGTTGGATGAAACAAAAATTATCCTTGTAAGAGCATTAATTTTCAAAACTGTAGATCTTCTAAATTTACTTCCCTTTAAGACATTTTGTCATGTAGTGATTCAATTTTAAACTTGACAGTGATGTGCTTGGTAATTTTCCAAACTAATTATTTGTTTGTTTGAGAATTTGGCATTGGTTCCCAAATACATTTAGCTTTAGATGACAATGCCAGTGACATGCAAGTTAAGCATCGCTTTAATGAAGCCAAATGTAATGTTCTATTGTAAATTTATCCTTTCTTAGCATCATGGTGTGATATCCTAGATTTTATGTGATGCCATCAATAATTTGGTTGGTATTCGTTTTTAAAATTTTTACAAATATGTTCACGTTTCTTATTTACATTCATTTGGTTATATTAAATTTAATTTGGTAGTCTAGATTTAGCTACTCTGTGGGTTGAGGGGTTTCGTTCATTTCCTCCTACACAAAGTGACACACACACACACACATGCGATGGAATGCTTGTCAATGACTGACTTTATTATTTTCTTTCACCTTATGATGTTTTTCTGTTTATGACAGCATAAGACTATTGATAGTGTGCTTGCACGAGGGGAGAGGCTGGACAGTTTAGTTGAGAAGAGTTCTGATCTGAGTGCAGCATCACAGGTACACTATAAAAGATCCTGTTTTACAACTTTGTGTTAGGGATTAGTACATGAATGAATGCATATATCTAGACATCTATTATTTGTGTGACTCTTATTTTCTGTTACTAAAGCGTTGGTCTATGTGATTATGTCATCATCAAGCATGCTTGATGGATGTTTTCCTTACTCTTGTGATTAATGTTTTTCATTATAGAAAAAGGTTTAGCAATGCTTGATCAACCATGTGTGATAAAATTTTAGCATACAAATTTGGGATCTCGTATAAATTTTACAGTAGACATCTGTGCTATTGTCTTTTTGAGACAGGTACATTAGAATGTGCTTTCATCTAAGCTGCTATAACATATTCCTTTGTGAGGTTATGGTCTTATAAATGTTGCTCACGACAATTTTTATCTTAAACTGCTGTCTGTGTCTTGATTATCAAGTAGTATATATGTTGTGTTTATTAAAAGGAAGAACAGGATCTTCGGGAGGGTAATGGATATTGACCCATACAATGATACAATATTCAACGGTCTTATCTACTTATCATATCCTAACTAAGTGAAGAGAGGTATCTTAGATTGAAATTTTGCTTCTTCACATGCTTTTATGTATAATTACATCACAGTCACATACCGTGTTTTTGCCACTATTAAATACTGAACAAAAATTGGAATTCTATTGGTGCTAAGCATCTGTATCTTGCCTTTGGTTTGTCTATACTCTATAGAATACTTATAAGGTCGGGTCCAATATTTTTCCTTTTAATGATTTCAATTTTTTCTTTTTCATTATTTATTTTGATATTTAATTATTTATCAGTAATCAGTTTTCTGGTTGCAAATTAATAATTCTATTATTTCTCTGAAGGAGTATGACTTGTTTTGATACCATGTTTATGTGCATCTTTGAAAGAGAATACTTTCAGTTAACCATGATTGGAAATTTATTCCCCTTTAGTTTACTGACACGAGAACCTGATGCTGGCGTTTGAAACAGATGTTCTACAAACAGGCAAAGAAAACCAATCAGTGTTGTACTGTATTGTAAGCTTTCAAGACCAACAGTATCCAGTGAGCTCACTAGAATCCTTTTCCGACATGGAGGCTGTTGGATAGGAGAAATAGCTTCATATGTCTATATCACTCCATTGTTTGTTTGGTGAAATTATGTGATTTCCCCGATATATGTATTGCAGACGGGAATTAAATATTGGCTAAAGATCTTGCCGTGTTGACAAATTAAAATTCTCATTTACCTTGTTTGTGATTTTTACTGTGATGATTTATATAGTATGCATAAATTATTGTCTTGGTAAAGTCATTCCTTGTTGATCTGTAGTTGGATGTTGTCATGTGTCCACATTCTATCATTGCCATTGCAATGGTGTTATCTATTTTTGTGGTCTTGGAGCGGTTCTTGCTTACTACTTTTCTATCCTATCCAAACAACAATATACTAGAGGTAACTCGAGCTTGCATTTAGCAGTTAGTCACACCATACGGCGGGCTAGCAATGTTGTCCCCTTGATAGTAACTAAATACCCCAAAAAATGGATAAAATTTACTTTTAACTTTAATAATGTTAAAATTAAAATGGCTGGGAGGTGAGGTGCTATTGCATGTGACACGAAGCATCTCCTGGAGATTCCATATGGTTTGTTTCAACCCCTTTAGCCAACAAAAGAATCAAGAGAGCAGAGAATAATTTGTTTTTGGTACAAATATGTGGTAAAATGTTCTTCTTAAGAGTCTTTTTTTTCTTTCCGTTAATGAATGTTCTGATACTACCTAATCCCAATGTTAATATCAATTTTTATTTCCTTTCTTGCTGTTTTTTTTTTTGTATAACGAAGATTTTCTATTTTTGCATTCTCATGAATTTTTTTAAAAAATTTCTTGGCTTGTTTGGAGTTTTTTTATTTTTTTTGAGTGGATGCTTTATTTTGTTTTAAATTATTTATTTTCTAAATACACAAAAAAATTATTTTTGTCATTGACTATAAAAATAAACTCGGTTTAGTTCTTTTAATACAGAAAAATGAAAAAAGGAAAAAGGAAATGATTGGATTGAATGAGTTTTAGATAAAGGTGGAGATTAAAGTGAATGATGTTTATAATTTGATGGACTAGGTGATTATTCACTCTTTAATTTTATTTTTTTATGTAGTTTTTTATCTGTAAAATTTAAATTTAAAATATGCAAATTATTCATAACGATGATGATAAAAGTAGATACGGTTAAAGTTACCAAATAATAACATGGAAGAGTGGTAATAATAGATATATGATAGCAGTGATAATAATAATAGCATGTATAAGGTGGAAATAATAAAGACAATTGTGAAAGGTGGTCAAGGTGACAAAAAATAATAACTAATGATAATTAAAAGGTAATGACATATTCTCATTTAATTCTAATGAAAAGAATAATTAAAACGTTGAACCTTGTAACTAATAATATTATCAAAACATTCTCACGCCAACTTTATTTTTATTATTATTTTTACGAATTACAAAAGTTTTAATTGTCAAGCGAAAGAGTAGCGAAACATGAGTGTATGAAGCAACAGCACACACATAACAGGCCTACGTGCCTTGAAGGGATTCAAACTTAAAAGTTGTTCAACTGAAGATGCTTAATTTCTCTATTCACAATATGTAATGAAATACTCATAACCTATTTCCCAAACAGGGATTTGAACCACCAAAACCCCTTTGTGTCTTGGGGGCCTTCTTCCCCTGGTGGTGGAGGATCGCTCTGAGGAGTCTTGTGGAGTTTACTCACATCATATCCTTCTTCCTTCGCCTTCTCAACTAACTGGTTGTAGATTTCATCTTCCAGATGGGTCTTCCTACATAATATCTAGCATTGAAAATTGACCAAAGTTATCCAACATCTCATAAATAAGATACAGCTCTACTTTTAATTGTGAATGTGATGCAATTATGAAGAATTATTAAAAAATTTTACTGGAGTCCCATTTCGCTATTTAAAGCCATAATCTGAAGAATATCAATTGTGTGAATCACTCTAGTAAAACTTGTGTGTCTAAATATATGTAATAATATCGATGATCCACAAAATTGATACGGTTAATATTAAATAGTTCCATGGTAATATTCTTATACCCTTTCAAATGAAAAGTCCAACAAAACCCCAATAAATTCTTACATATTATATATAAATTAGATAATTTAATCTTTAAAATTTTATTTTATTTTTATTAATTTTCAATTTACAAAAGGTTATTTATTTATTTAAATAATAAACAAACAAATAAATTCCATAAAATTAAGAAAGAACAAAAATAGTCGGTAACCAAATTTTGAGTGTAAAATGAATAAAACGAGGGATAAAAAATTAATAATAATAACCGATATGATAAAAAAGAGAGAGAAGACGATGAATATAAAATAAGTATAAAAATATTAGTGTTGATTAAAAAGTATTGAGACTTATAAAAATTTATGAGAAAATACACGATTTTTTTCTTTAATTTACTCAACATGAAACTTAGAGTGAAGAAGATAACACAACAATGACAACATGAAAAAGTAGAAGCTAGGTAAATTGACTTACCCAAAGGTATTTTCTGGTGGGTTCTCCAATCAAAGCAAACTGATATTGATCATCAACGAACAAAACCCAGTAATTACCAACAACAGGAATGATGGGCAAGAAGGGAGGAAGATAGAACTTGACCTTCAACTTTGCCTCATCAGAGTTGGGGTTGGCCTTATAAGCAGTTCCCTCTATGGAACTTCTTTTGCCATTACTCCAGGTCTCGTTCAGCACATGCACAGTTCCATCACTATTCAGTTTGTATGTGGCTCTTGTGTTCACACCATCCTTTGGCTGAAAAAATGATGGGAAAGAAGCTATCTCATACCACCGCCCCATGTACCTTTCCAAGTCCAAACCCTTCACAACTTCCATCTCTTTTTTTGCCATTGCTGGTTTCAAAGAGTATATTACACAACAAAGAACAGAAAGAAGCTAGCAATGATTTGGAGGGTTACTTTGTTGGTGCTTTTGAATTATGGGTTTGATAAGGTTTCCAAAGTGGATTTATATACAAGACAAAAAAGGCTTGTTTGGCAATTCTTCAATTAGTGTGTAAAGATATTGCTGAAATTAATAATTTTCATTAATGATTAAATTTATTATTTTATGTTTTTCTATAATTATGTTTAATTAATTTTCAAAATATGTTATTCATTAATTTTGCTACTTAAATGCTCAGATAATGAATTATGTTATCTACAATAAAAATTTTGCTACTGACATTAGTCTTATCAACTGAGATAAGATTATCTTTAATCTCAGAATAAGAGAATACACATAATTTAGAAAATAAATAAATAAATGATATAAAAATAAATTTCTATGTTGATTGTAGCTATGCACTGGATTAAGATTTTTCAGAATAATGGAGCAAAGTGGTGTGGTGGAGTTTGGACCACGTACACCATATGAATAGGATGGGAGTTTCTAGTATGAGTAATGTCAAGGTCAAGTTGCGTTCTACCTTTCAAGTAATTTTCCTCATATTAATACAAGTATGGAAAAAATATAGCTTTCAAGTTAATGATTTTTACTGATACTGTAGGTAGGTATGTTCTAATTAACGAGTTTAATTAATTTTAATACATCGTTATTATAAACTAATTATATATGAAAATATCAGTTATCTTGAAAATTAATTATATTTTTTTTCCTTCTTTTTTGTTTAAGTACAATTTTCACATTTCTAAAATAATAACTATTGACTAAATATGTATTTTTTTTATTCATATTCTTAACAATGGAATTATATGTCTTCATTTAACTTCTCTAACAAGAAACCAAAGAGAAAAGAAAAGAAAACTTTGTAAATGAAAATTTATGTCTCCTTCATGAAAATACCATTTTTAGTTTTCTCAAATCATATTATTTCTATATAATATTTGGTTTGTTTGAAAAATGCCAAAATTAGTCTATTCTAGAGGCCTGAAGGTCTAAAGCTTAACAGGCAAGAAAAAGCGTATGGGTTGTGTCCATTTCAATTGTATGTTTGGAGCTCAAGACACAGCTGAGACATAATAGGAAGACAAACCCTGTTTTTCAAGAACAAAAATCAGAAGAAAAGAGAGTAAAAATATTTTTTATCTAAAAAATAAATAAAATTTGTTTGTTAACATAAATTTTATTTTCATTTTCTTTTTGAAAACAGTTTTTTAAATTTGTTTTAAAATATAATTTTTAAAAATTAAAACAGAAACAAACCCTAATTTTTTTTTACTATTTTTCTTTCCATAACTCAGCAATTAATATAGAGCTCACATATGCTTATTCATATTTTTAATTAGTTTTTTTATTAAAATTTAAATTATTATAATATCGTGTTATAAGTGATAAATTGAAATAAAATATATATATATATAACAAGTTTGAACGTAAAAGCCAACTCTCACAATTTGCATTTAATTTATCCAAGAGTTTTAAATTAAAAAAAAATTCAAACACTAGACAATAACAATTTAAGTAGAATGCATTGATATTATATAAAAAAAAGAATATTGTCATTTAGTTATAGATAATTAATATTAATAATTATAATATAAAGTTAATGAAGAGCGCTTTTAATGTGCAAATTTTATTATTTTTGTTTCGCTCTTTGATTAATTTAATAATTCTTTCATTAGTCATTAATAGAATAATTAATAATATAGATTTATCAGAAAATCATAATATAAATTATTTTCATTATTAAATTATATATTTAATTTATTTATTACCCATATTAATTTGAATAGAAAATACACTAAAAATAAATAGAAATAGAAATAAAATATTTTAAATTTAAGTATATATTAATTATTTCATCATGATTATGTGAATAAAATATAATCACTGATTTCATGAATGAAAAATTGTTTAAATAAAAATATAGCAGGAATTAAAAGAGAGCTAATTTGTCCAAGTTTATCTAGATAATTTCCTTTACTTTCCTCCTCCCAGTTGGAGATTCCAATGCCAGTAAACTATTTGCAATATTTTCAGCTATTGATAGAAATTTTAATGGCAAAAATCTAAGATTCCATAATTGCCTGCAATTCTTTTTTTCTTTTCTTTACATCTTTACTGTTTCACCTTTAGTATCTAATTGAAGTGTATATTTTAATTAGTATCAGTTTTTACATGTTTATTTTATTCACTTAATTACTAATGAATATGTGCTTTCGTTTTGTTTCTACAATAAGAGTTCCATAATTTCTCAAATTATGATTTTTGGCCTTCAATTTTGTTTTTTGTAAGCATTCTTTTTTACACACTAATTGTTGATTATGTAAATATGATTTTCCATTAATTGTTGATTCACCTTGCTTTGATCCTTTTTGGTGTTGAACAAGTGGAAAACATTCAAGAAATTGCAGCGACTTATTCATATGCATTGAGAGTTTGCTATACTCACCGATGGTCCTTCCATTTTGATTATGTGGTAATTTAAAGATAATGTGAGTTTATAATAATAAAAAGATGGTCATAATTTTATAATTTTATAAAAGTTCATCTTTTTAGTTTCATCCCATTTCATCAATGCTCTTATTCTTACATAACTTTTACATCTTTTAACATTTGTATGTCAAACAAGTGAGATATTTTTGCAGTGAAAGGCTCATTCAAGATGCAATAATCAAGATGGCGATTTTCCAGTTATATATGAGAATATAAGCTACAAAATATTTAGAGATGATGATCAAATGAAGGTCATTTTTAGCTTGCACTCTTTGCATCACAACTTTATCTAGATTATTTTTCCATACCATTCATTTTGGGTAAAGAGAAGAAGTGCTGTCAAGTTTAGTGTCATTGCAAAGATGGAAATGTGATTTTGTTAACATTAATGTTCTTCATGATTTACCAGCTCTATCATTAAAATTTTTCAAGATTCGATGATTGATGTGGGTACTATATAGATAATAATAAATTTTAAAATTAATTTATTATTGATCATTTTATTGGTATTAAAAAATAAAATATAAAAACACAAGACCATGACATTTTTATTTTTAAAAGTAATAATAAAGATTAGTTTAGTTACAAAATATTATTTTCATGGTGATTTGTATTTTTCATTATAATTAATGTTAATAAGAAATTGATTAATAAATAAAATAAAAATATAAATTAAAAGTTTATTTTGTGTGAATAACTAAACTAAAATTATTTTTATTTAACATAAAATTCATATAATATGTCATAATATGAGGAATATATAATTATACAAAGAAAAACATATCTAATTGATAATTAAAAATGTACATGTTTATATAATATTAAAATTTTATACACATACACTTAATTATTTATTTTTTAAACAAAAAATTTATGATTTTTTAATAAAAATTCAGACATTGCACAAACTGCTAATTAGTTGTATTATAAAGTTAATGAAGAGAGTTTTGAATTTTTTTATGTAATTTTTTTTATTATTATTATTTTACTCTTTGATAAATTTAATAATTATAATGAATAAATTTTTGTTAATTATTTCTATAATACATTGACATCAAGAGATGTACTAAGAGAGCAATAATAGTTTGATGAAGCTTGAAATAGTGGAAACCCGAGAGGAAGAATAAAGTGTGAGAAAGAAGATTATTCTAAAATTTAGAAAAATAAAAAGCTAATAATTTAAAGTATAGTAAGATGCATTTTAAAAAAATACAAAAATTATTAATCGAGTATAATTTTTATTTTTTATTCTTGCAAAACCAACCCCTAATATAACTGGGTAAGCCATAACCATTTCAATTATCTAACATTTGTGTAGTAGGCTTAGTAAAAGGTCTAATAGGTTGGTCTCAAGTGATAGGCCCAACACATAATCTATAAGAGAAGACCATGTATGTGAACAACTCTAATGTTAGCTAACTTATATTCCACCATTACTCATGAGGAGACCTTGTCAAAGACCACAACATATATTTTTCCCATTTTACCAAGTAATTTTCTTTTAGAATATGATCATAATTCACAGGTTAAAAGTTCTCACAAATAACAAATGAAATCATTTTTAATTACATTAAGGGTTGATACAAAATACAATAAAATAAAATGATATTTCAAAATGGATAAAATGAGGAAAAACTACAAGTAAAATACTTTACAAAATTTCACCAACTCCATCCTCCATGTTAAGTTTTCTATGCATTATGTTTTATTTAAAATTATCACATCGACAAGTTAAAATATGTTAAGTTTTTTTAGAAAATAAAAATATGTTTTTGTTTCTAAAAATTCCATTTGGGACCAATAATTTATTTTGGAAATCCATTTTTCTTTCTGATCCAAAAGTCTAAACATAAAAAAGTAATTAATAGCAAATAAGATATCATCTCGAGCAATCGAACAAAATTGCTTCAATCTTTTAAAATAAAATTATCAAAAGTATTTTTAAAAAAGAAATTATTTAAGTAACACTAAGAGAATGGTTTGTTAACTAAAGTGGGTCTTATCCCACAAACACAGAAATCTAAGACAGTGAACTTGAAATAGGGAAAAACGCACTAACGAACCACATCACATAGTAAAAAGGGGTTGGGTAGAAGCGAAGAATAACAACGCAGATCTGTGTGTGAGAGAGAGATGTCACGAGGGAGATCTGATTCAGGAGGATGGTGGAGATGGTGTTTAGTGGTATTTGCAGTGATATCAGCGTTGGTAGTGTGTGGGCCAGCCCTCTACTGGCGATTCAAGAATTCGATCACTTTCCCCAATTCCCATTCCAATTCCAAACTCTCTTGCCCTCCATGCCTCTGCCATTGCCCCCCTCCTTTGTCCCTCTTCCACCTTGCTCCTGGTACTCATCGCTGCCCTCTGTTTATCATTTTATTACTGTGTTTTATTTCTATACTCATTCGTTTCTCTCTTTCTTCCGCAGGCTTGGCCAATCTCTCTGTCTCAGGTTTCATTTTCATTTTCATTTTCATTTATGCCTCTTATTATTATTCTATGTGATTTTACCTTTTGGCTGGACTTCAGGTGTCGCTATTTTGTTTAGATGATTAGGGACATGTTGGTTAGATTAGCTTTTTTTTTTTCATCCATATGAATTTGTTGAAACTAATTTCCATCGTGCTTTGGATTTTACCCTTTATCTTAAAAAAGTCCATTTGCTCCTCCTTTCATTTGATTCAGTTGGTGCTCCTTTAGTATCTATGTCTAGTATGGATTAAATTGACAGTAGTGACCATTTTCAAAACATATGTAAGTATGGTAAGTGTTTTGAAAACAAAATACAGTGACTAAAGCCCCGATTGGGTAAACTTTTAGAGAAATCTTTACAAGAAAAAAAAATTAGTATAAAAAATTAATAAAATAAGTTAAAACCAAATTATTTCCTCAAATTTTAGCGAAGTTAATTTAGAGAGCTTCTAAAAAACTAGAAGCTTCTCTAAATTTAGAGAAGCATAAGTTGTTTGACAATGAGGAAATCTAAATCTGCATGATCTCTTATTTTTTAGTTTGTTTAATTGGTATCATGATGAATATAAGATTGTCCCAGCCATTAATCAAGTTTTTCAAATTGTCATTTGCAAACTTTCTACCTAATTTTGCTGCTGATGACTGTATAGTGCATATGGATGACATCAATTGTGCTGATCAACAGATTGTGGAGGAAATGACCCAGAACTAAAGGAGGAGATGGAGAAGCAGTTTGTGGACCTTCTCACGGAGGAGCTTAAGTTGCAAGAGTCTGTTACTGAAGCAACCACTCGGCACATGAACATAACTTTGGCTGAAGCAAAAAGAGTGGCATCTCAGTATCAGAGAGAGGCAGACAAATGCATTTATGCAACTGAAACATGTGAGCAGGCAAGAGAGCGAGCTGAGGCCATACTCATCAAGGAGAAAAAGATGACTATTGTGTGGGAGCGGCGAGCACGTCAAATGGGTTGGGAAGGAGAATAACTTGCTTATTATTTATATTCTTTATGGTTATAATCTTGATCATGATTTTGTACAAGCATGCAAGCAAAATGCAAAATGCTTGAGTTGTCAACCAATTTAGTTTAAAATTGATATGCTACTGTGTTTGTAACCTATATGCTTGTATCAAACAATTTTCACCTCAGAGATGGTACCAATGCATAAGCGTGCACTATTAGTGTATTACCACGACACACTCCCCTGGGCGCTTGAAATTCTTAAAATATGTTCTTGGATTTGATTATATTATACACCATAATTATTTAGCTATTTTGTTCTATTTCGAAGTGCACTTCTAGCCTTTTTTTTTTTAACCATTACTTACAGTACCAAGTTCATGGAGATTAGATTTCGCAGATTTAACCTTCTGAGAGATGCCTTATAGTTTGCAATTTGGAAATTAAGATCAATTTCTATTTTAAAAATAGTTTTTTGTAAATTGTAGTATATTTTATTCTTAAAAACAGAAAATTATTTTTCAAAATAAAAATCAAACATGCTCTAACTGTTAACAATTATTTGATTTCGTTGTTATCTCCATTTAAAGAAATCCAGTACATGAAATAATCGTTGGCTCTGCTTGTCTGTCATCATTGTATTAAAACTCTTAAGAATGTAGGTAACAAGCACCATAAATAACTTTAAAAGATAAAAGGCCTTGACAAAACACTTAACAGTTGGTTTTCTACTATATTTTTGGATGTCTAGCTGAAGATATCATCAATATAAAATCTTTAGTCAAGGACGATTACTGATGATGTCAAGTGATTCTCCAGAATCATGAACACGCACATGGGCAAACTTAAACAAAGATTCTTAGCAGGTGAAGCACATATGATCTCATTTAATATTGTGATCTCGATCAAATGGTGTCGGTTGCCCCTCACTAAACTTTTTGTCAAGCTTTTCTACGTAAGAAAATTAAATTGAAATCCCAAAATAAAACAAAAGTTAATATGCAATAGAGTAGAGAAGACCTAATCCAAATGTTGCTGTAAAGTTTATGGTCCTTGTTGTCCTGAACCAGTGAATGGCACTGACCGTTTCTCATCTCTTAAATGTGTACTGTGTCACATTTTCGTGGCACCAAAACATTAGTATAGGCTACGCTCATAGACAAATGTAATTGGGTTACTTATACAGGGCTAATTCTGTCTTATCACCAACACCCCCAATAAGAAAGTCAAAGACAAATGAGACACCAAAAAACGCGGTTTCAATTTCCATTTTCCAACGTTCATGCACACATCCAATCCAGCTGTGAACTTCAATAATATCAATTATATATTCTAATAGAAGGAACCTCTTTTATTTTTTTATTTAACAAAAACTACTTGTATATTCATGTAGATCTAATCTACAGTGTCCATTTTTTTGGTCCTAATCTTAGATCCTCAGTTGTCAAACTAAAGAGACAACCTTCTCTGCCTATGTGTTTACGAACTCAGGTTTAAAGTTTAGTTCCAAGAATTTTACCAAACTGTTCTACGGATCACTAAGACCAAATTTCTAAACATAGAAAGTATCAACAGATATCATTGGGATTGGATAAGTTTCTAGAAATGGAAAGTTCCAAGAACAATAGAGTGGAGAAAAGAGGGTATGAGCTAGTTGAGGAGGTTGAGGATGCACAACACCATCTAACTCAGTCAAAGAAGCCAAAACTACCTGGTTTAGCCAGGTATTGCAATACAGAATCGTGTTTTAATTTAGTTATTAGTTATTTACTTCAAAACTAACGTGGAGTTTGGGTTCTGTGCAAATTCTACTAGCATTCTAATCTTGTTACAGTGCAAATTCAAAGCTAACGTGTATGAAGTTTTTATTTTTTATTTTGGTTTCTGACAATCTTGTTACTTGTTTGGATTAATTTCCGTTTTGGGGTGATATTGTTAAGATGATTATTGCATGATGTGCTTGGGATTGATGTTTGACTTTCTGCTAGATCTTTGATAACATCATACCAGGTGTAAGATTAGTCTTTTGTGGGCTCTTAATTGTGAAACTCACTAGTGCAATGGAAAAATTGCAATTTAATGCTTGATGAATATTAATCTAAGTTGGATTTTACAACGAATCTCATTTATTGGAATTTCTATAGAAGTGAAGGTGGCTTTGGATATATGCATTTAAAGTGTTTTCAACTTTTGAGCTCCCAAAACCTATTTCTTGGTGTTAGTTGTCTTCAATTTGAATGTGTTAGTTTAGTTCTTTTTGTGTATTTTAATGCAAATTTAGTGACACTCAACTCCAATTTATTACTCGAAATGTGTACAGTGTAATTGTGGAAGCCTTAAAGGTGGATAGTTTGCAGAGACTTTGCTCATCTTTGGAACCTCTTCTCAGAAAAATTGTGAGTTATTTTTAATTTCTTTGTAGAATGGTTAATCACTTCTCTGTATAATTGTTGACCCTCTGCTTGAACACTTCACAAAAGAAGTGCATCAAAGTACTTTGTATAAACATTTGATGACAGTCTGTTTTTTGAAATTATGGGTTAGAAAAAGAAAACAAAAAGATAATATGAGATGTTAGGCCTTCCAAAACAAGAAGTAAAATAAACTATTCTTTGTCGTGAACCCAAATGTAAATTGTTTGTTCATAACCTTATTAATGCTTTTGTTAGAGTTTGATAGTACAATTTTATGTTTATTGCTTTCATTAAATGTAGCTATGTGTAACTGAATCATCGAAGAACCTATTAATCAAGATCTACAATGTATTATAGGTATTCTGTTAATCCTTCAAATTCCATGAACTATAGGTCAGTGAAGAAGTGGAGCGTGCTTTGGCAAAATTGGGCCATGCTAAACTGGTCGAAAGGTGTGTTTCCCTTTCAAATTAGAATTTTGAGTTATAAATGCTTGTTCGGTACAACAATGATGACTGATAATAAATTGAATGAATGTTATATTTGAGAATGTGCAGTTCTTATCAATAAGATGTAAATTGGTTGGTGAAAATTGATAAAATTATGAAGATTCTATAAAAAAATAATTGTTTGCAATGATTTCATCAATTACATGTTATTTACCTGTGTCAGATCATCACCTCCAAGAATAGAAGGACCAGGGGCAAAGAATCTGCAGCTTCATTTCAGAACAAGAATGCCACCACACTTGTTCACAGGGGGAAAGGTTGATGGAGAGCAAGGAGCAGCAATTCATGTTGTCTTGCTGGATCCAAATACAGGCAATGTTGTTCAAGTTGGACCAGAATCAGTTGCGAAATTGAATGTGGTAGTACTTGAAGGTGACTTTAATGAGGAAGTTGATGATGATTGGACAAAAGAGCACTTTGAAAGCCATGAAGTAAAGGAACGTGAGGGGAAAAGGCCTCTTCTAACTGGAGACTTGCAGGTTAGCCTAAAGGAAGGGGTAGGAACCTTAGGTGATCTTACTTTCACTGACAATTCAAGCTGGATCAGAAGCAGAAAATTCAGGCTTGGGGTTAAGGTTGCTCCTGGATATTGTGAAGGGACTCGTATTCGTGAGGGAAAGACTGATGCCTTTGCTGTTAAAGATCATAGAGGAGAATGTGAGTTCTCTGATAGTTAAGACTTCGTTTTTGTTTTTGATAGAATAATTGTGTTTTGTCCAGATTAGGAGAAATGGGATCACTCAAATTATAATTGCAAGGCATAGACTCCAAAACTTGTTAAAAGAAAAGAGATATAAAACTAATCTTTTTCCTTCACCTAACTTAAGTTTTTATGTAAGTTGGTTATTGACACTTGTATTAACTTCCTTGACATTTGTATTAATTGTCTTGGAAAATCTTCACATTTACATAAATTTTCTTACAGCTAGAAAAGTATTCCTAATGAATTCTTTGTGGGATTAATAATTTAAGTAATTTTGCCCTTAAAAAGTAATTTAAATAATCTAATTAAGTGGTTAATTTGATAGATGAATATAATCTTCTACATATTAGCTTCATGTTCTGCTTGAATTGAGTCTATTAAGGAAACAATGTTTTCAACATTCAGGCTTGTGGCAAATCTTGTTTGATGAAGTTTCTCTAAACAATTTGTTTTTTATTATTTGCAGTATACAAGAAACACTATCCACCTGCTTTGCATGATGAAGTTTGGAGATTGGATCGGATAGCGAAGGATGGGGCACTTCACAAAAAATTGATTCAAGCAAAAATAGCAACTGTAGAAGATTTCTTACGTATTCTTGTTCGTGAGCCACAGAAGTTAAGAAGTGTAAGAATTCACTGCTATTTGCTCAAAATAATTCATATCATTCTTACCAAATCCAGTTTTTCCAAATACTCGCTTTTGCAAACTTCCTTTTTTAACACCTTGAATACAGATACTTGGTAGTGGAATGTCCAACAGAATGTGGGAGAATACTGTGGAGCATGCCAAGACATGTGTCTTGGGTGGCAAGCTCTTTGTTTACTACACTGATGGAACCAACAGCGCTGGCATTGTGTTCAACAATATATACGAGCTGAGAGGCCTTATTGCTGATGGCCAATTCTTCTCTTTGGAATCACTTACTCCAAATCAAAAGGTCAATTTTTAACACTAATTGAAAAATGGAATTCCTTGATCAATTTGATATCATGCTTAGCTTTGATATGTGATCAACATGTGTGTTTATGTGACTAGTAACTACATTAGCTCATTTATTGAGAATTTGAATTACAGATGTCTGTGGATTCCTTGGTGAAGAAAGCATATGAAAATTGGGACCAAGTTGTAGAATATGATGGAAAAGTTTTGAATTCTCTTAGTAATTCAAAAAAGGGATCAAGATCTGTAGCTTCTCATACAATATATCACAACAGTTTCCAGGAGCAGCAGTATACCTCTGCAAAGAACAGGATGTCATATGTTTCCTCAGAACCAAATCAACATTTGCAAATAACAAATAACTATGCATCTGGTCCTGGTTTGAGTGATTATCCATTTGGAAGATGCGATAGTCAGATGGTAGGGACATCCTTAAATAACTCTCAATTAGCATTGCCAGGCAGCATGAATTACATGTCAAGTGAAAATCCTGAAATTGAAGGTCCTTATTTTGGTGGCGATTGGTCCCGGCCAAGAAATGAACAAGGATTAGAAGACATTGTCGCAGAAGAACTCCGGCTTAGGAGTTCAGAAATGTTGGAGAGTGATGATATGCAGAGGTTACTTAAGACAATTAATGCAGGAGTTAGCATGTCAACTAATCTTGGTCATTCTAGTGAAAGTTGTTATGCTTATAGCCTTCAGTATGAGCCTCAAATGTATCATTCATTTGGTGAGCATCATGGGAAGTCTTCAGGGAAAGCTGTTGTTGGGTGGCTTAAGCTCAAAGCTGCTTTAAGGTGGGGCATATTTATCAGAAAAAGAGCTGCACAAAAGAGAGCACAGCTCACTGAGTTGAATTGAGTTAAATGCTTTGAAGTGGACATTTTCAACTCATTCAAGGTGTTTGGACTAAAACTAAAAAAATCTAATGCAATGCATACAAGACTTTGAGACAATGTAGAAGATATATAGCATTTCAAGTTTTCAACAGTGGGTTGAAGTTGGAACTAATGCATAATGTGTCTACAAATTCAAAACTGCAACCTAGGACAGGCTGAGATTAAATATTTGGCAGCACTGTCTTGTAACAGGCTCTCTTACTGTGGCATTTTCCCCCTTATTATTGTGTAATTTAATTATTTTTTTATTTTCATTTCTTACTGTTTCATTTACTGATCAAAAGTTTGTATGTAATGTTTCTTGTTTTTATTATTTTATGATACTGTATCATGAAATATTTCTGAGCACTTACCATATGTAATAAAATAAATTTTAATGAAGAAAATTAGACAATTTATGTTTATATTTCATTAGACTGAAATGTGATACATCTCTACCTAATAAATGAGAATATAAAATTTTCTTTTGACGGATACACATTCTCATTGTTTTCTAGCAAAATGAGTTGAACGGTATCTCCTATTATATGTGCTGCAAAATTTCAAGCCATTGTATTCCGCTAATGTTTGTTCTTGTGATTCATTGAATAATAGACAATCTAACAGATTTTATTTATTTATTTTTGTCTCCAATGCATGATTTGCAATTTAGCTCGTCTTCTAATTTTTGTTTCAGTGGACCAATATTTATGATTTTGCTACTATTCAGTATAAAGATAACTCAGTTGGAATTTCCTTTGATAGTAGTCAATCTTCAGCTAAGTTCTGCATATGCATCATCATATGTTACCCTATCTCTGTTTGAGAGGAGAGAAAATGAAGGGAGAGAAAAAAAGTTGAAACTTAAATTGAAAAAAAAAGTGAGAAGAAATTTTAATTTTTTATCATTTTTAAAAGTCAAAATTTCTCTTTATTCATCTTAAAACTAAACATAGGAAAATACAGGTTTGTTTGGATCTCCGTTGAAACACGCGGTAACTAAAATTGATTTTTTATTTTTGGAAAAATAAGTTTAAACTTTCTTATTTGCTTTTCTCTCGTTCAAACAAACCATGAGAGTGACCCACTTTAATCACCTTGCCATGCAGAATAATGTCCAAGGTTGATGGTATTTTTATCCATCTTGGGTCTAGGAGAAAATTTTCAGCTTTTGTACAGTTTTCTCTTATTTTTATGCACAAAAACTTGTAAATAAGGAGAAAATAACCAATACATATGTTAAGCGTCATCATTTTAAGGGAAGGAGTAGATAAATATGAAAAAAAAATCGTGGGTCTTGTTTTTCTGTGGTGAAATATTGAAAGGAGAAATTAATTGGCAAACCAGGAAAAGAAATATATAAAATAATTTTAATAATATAAGATCATTTACCTCATAACCCAGCACACTTCGAGGGAAGGATGGAATATCCTTCATGTTCAGCTGATAGTACCTTACTAATTCCTCATTGAAAATATCACAATAGATAATTGCCCTAACTTCATTTTTGGTAGATGTAATTCACAAATATCATACTGGGGTTAAGTCATAAAGTATTCTTGTAAATAAAAAGGTAACTCAGAAAAAAAAGTTAAAGACTTTTCTAGTAAATTAATGAAAAAGTAACTTCCAAAAGTAACTATAAAAAAATATGCCACAAAAAGAACTTTACCTCAAAAGTCGGAAAATCACTTTCATGCTATTGATATAGTCAACAGTCACAGAATATTTCCTTTCCATTTTTAACTTTTCCCATTTTTATATGAAGTATCAATAAAATAAAATTTAAATTTTTTCCCTTAAGAAAGTAAGAAAGACCACTAAGAACTAAGAAATACACATTCTTACAATTATTTTATATAGAAAAAAAGGCAGAAATTTTTTATGTGGATACACTACAAGAATGAAGAAGAGATGAAACGGATCAGTTGGCTGACAAGAAGTTCATAAGGGAAACAACAAAATGTTGGCATAAGAGAATAAATTTAGTAGCAGAACATAAAAATAAGTACATCAAAGAAACTACACAATCAAATCAGCTCCAGAGGTAGGAGTAAGTTTCACAATCAGAATACTAGTTGATTCTTTCTTTCTGAATAAGAAGAGATCAGCTACATGATCCAACAGGGTAAGCATCAAATCCCATTTCTCCATCCATCAGTGTCAACTCATTTTGCTCCTGTATCATCATCATAAAGAGCCTTTCATGAAATAACGGAAAAAACAACCAAAGTATTTTCTGTCATTAAAGACCAAAACTAAAAGCGAACTATAAGAAACCACACGAGTTATTTTTTGACTCTATACATACACACCCCTATAAATTATTTGGGAGATAAATTTCAGAAAGAATTCAAAGGATATCTCTAGTTAAAAACTACTCTAGTAAAACAAAAAGTCTTATCACTACCTCGTCAAATCAGTTTATGATTCTGACATTAGAGAAGCTTTCAGTTCATGATTCAAACATTGTTTTCATAATTAAATACATAAGCCAGTTGATATATACGTTTCAACAACAGAACATTTACAAGAGAAGAAAACAAAATATATCAAAGAAATCATATGAATCAAACTTTCTATGTAACTTAAAATTAACTCATGCATCTCAACCTCTTAACTTTACTCACAACTTCTTCATAAGTACCAAATAAATTTAAAACTAATGTTGTATAATTGAAAATCCCGCATAAGCTAGAAACTAATCCAAATTGAATCTAAAAACACTTGATAACATTAAAATAACACAGTATGAATTTTTTTATCAATCCATTTATAAGATCTTGAAAAACCTGTTGCACAGCCCCTCCCATACAAGTGAACATAAAGACAATTAAGGTGTTGTTTGATTAGTCCATTTTCTATTTTTATAACATAGACAAATTCTCCTTAACTTGTGAAACGAGAGGGTGTTATTTTAATTTAAACAAATTCAGGGGAGTAATCCACAAAACCGCTTTATAAAATAATGCAGCAATTATGACTGCAAAATCTGTGTCTATATTTGGTAACATTCGATATATTGATCAATTACTTAACTTCTCGTGTACTGTTTACTGAATTGTCATTTTTACCTTCACTTTCCAGGATTTGCATCACCAATTTATTCCAATAGTAGCAATAACATAATATTCAGAAACGAGTTGCACAGTTAAAATTCCTTTTTTTCTAATAAATGGTGTTGAAAAACGTAGAAGAGATGACATATGACTAAATCTAAAATCTTCTTTGGTTGTTAAAAAAATCATCGCGAAACTTCATGTGTTAAAAGAAACTAAGAAATGGCATCAGCATATAAAAGAGAAACTTGCCAATTATGTACCATTTGTTTTCATAGGCTAATGAATATCACACGTTATGGATATAAAAAATATATAGAACTAATCTTGCATAATTTCTGCAAGGTATATTTCTGATAATAAATTAGGTTGATGACTGTTTAGAACAATGAGAAACAAAACCTACACAAACACCTAAAAGCAACAGCAAATTCAAAGACGGTTGTGCTTACATTATAAGTATCTAAATGTAAATTTATGCAACAGATCCAACGCAATTCAATAGTTTCATGATACCGTTGCAACCACAGAACCATTTAAAAGAAAAGGGGTAGATGGGGAGGGGTGAAGAAACATGTTTGTTTGTTTTTTTTAAGAATGGAACCAGCAAAAGTAGGCTATTATATCATACCCTTTTGACCATTGCACCCATTATGTCATCCAAGGTCCCAAAAGCATTCGGCATAAATCCATCTTGGGACTTCATTTGCTCCAAAATGTAGGCATCATTTGACTTAAGTCGAATGTCTGACGAGAATTTCTCAACCTCAGTGCACCGGGCAATTGATGGGGAAGCCCCATTTAGTTGACCAACGAAAGATGCATCAACTCTGTTGCCACAAATTGTATTATGTTGGTTTAAACTATGCCCCATAGAACTTGACACTCCGCTGGAAGAAACATGAGATTTTACAGGATTGAAGGGACGAGTAATATTCTGGTTGTAATCCAGTTTATGTTGTTCTTCCCACCTTTGTTGTGGTGTGTAACTCGAAGGGTGTACAATATTCCCGATCAAGCCTTCTTGGCATTGCAGCTCATTTCTGGCATCCTCCAAAGGAACAGGAATTGGATTTCTGGAAGAAAAATCAACTGGATTGTTACCAATATGAGTACTTGAGTTGGAAACATTTATGCTAGTGCGAGGCAATTGCTCATTACTGAAAGCCTCACACAGTGGTAAAGAATTGGCAGGATATTTAGATAACTGGGCTGCACTCTGCCAATTTTCATTACACCGATTATAATCCAACAGATTAGAAGAACCACACATGCTGATGTCAAAAGACTCTGTACTCAAGGAAGGCGCTCTAACAGAAGGCTGAGTTCTAAATGGTCCTGGGTTATGAGTTTGTGGTGGATTTCCTTGTAACATCATGTGATTGTTTGCACCATTAACAGTGGCTCTGCTGTCTGGGAAGCCAGAGGCAACTGCAAATCCACTTGAGTCAACATGATTTAACTGTGATATTCCTGTTGTACAGTTGCCTTGCTTAGATTGGTCAAGCTCAATTGATGTTGGAATACCTGGTAATAAACTTGAGCTTTGATTTGCTGGAAACATGGAAGGCTGAATGTTTCCAAGTGTGTTTAAGGAGCTATTAATGTTTTGTGACTGAACAGGCCGGATTAGTGAAGAAGAACTAATTCCTCTCATGCTCAAGCCAGATGGTGAATTCAGCCTACCAAAAATTCCACTGGATGCATATGATGGTAATGTGGAGCTTGAGATCCTTCCTGATCCAGGTGAAGTGCAAAAATCTCCATATCCATCTAATGAACTCATACGTAGATAAGAATCACCACTACCTAATGCAGCAACCATGCTAGCTTGCTGGGTTGCCTTTTTCAGATAGAGTCTATATTTCTGCAATACATAATGACAGCAAGCTTAATATGCCACAATAAAGTAAAGTATACTTTGTCAAGTAAAAGGAACAGCCATCCCCTAGAAAAGCAGCACATCTCTGCTTAAATAAACAAAAGATAGTCAGAGACTCAAAGTAGATCCAGTAACCAACCTATGCTCAGTGGGACTTGAAAACTTGTGTCTGAAGTCTTAAGCATTTCATTATTAACAAGCCATTTTTTGAATATGAACTATCCTATTTTATTCAAACAAACTATTACAAGACATCTAAAATATTATACTAGGCACATTCTCCAAATGGATGTGAAGTTTTTACCCCTTTGATAGTTGATATTGATAACCACTTTGAAGAGCTTTTAATTCATTGGACAAACTTTCTTTTCATCATATATCCGTTAAATAAAATTTAAAGAATCATCTTACTAAAAAGGTTTTCATTCAATGATTTGTAAAAGACAGAATAGAACAATTATGAAAACTATAAAACCAAGAATTTATACTTGTAGATGGCTTGCAACGTTTTCCCTTGTAAGCCCATCGACATTCATCAGGTCAAGTATTTTCTTAGGAACAGCCTCTGCAATAACAGGTGAATAAACCTGGTATTAGGAATCATAGTGCTCATGTTGAGATATGAAATGTAATGTACTGAAGTCAAAAAAATTAGGAACATTAAGTTTGTGTCATCAGAAACTCACTCTCTAGGCCCAGTTGATTAACAGCAGCAACAAATTTTCTATGCAGCTCAACAGACCAAACTACACGAGGTTTCTTCGGTGTTGAGGGATCCTCCTCATCTCCATTCCCTTCACCATCTTCTTCATCTTCTTCACTTTGGTCCTTCCGTTTTTTACCAAGCTTTTTATTCTGGTCAGCACTGTTATCTGATTTGAGGCCTTGACTACCTTCCCCAGCAGTAGTAAGTGCCCTTTCCTCATTGGAAGCTTTATTCTGATCCCTGGAATCAAAATTCTTTCTTCGGATCACATGTTGCCATATGTTCTTCAGCTCTTCAATTCGAACAGGTTTCAGCAAATAGTCACATGCCCCATGTGTAACACCCTGCATCACCAGCTTTGTATCACTGTGTGATGACAACACTAGAACAATGTAAAAACAATAGTTTAGGTCAGTCAATCAGTTCAACCCATTATTCTGAGACAAACAAACTTCTCTCAAGTTCAGTTTTTGTACAATAATTAATTCTTTTAAGGATAAATCAACTACTAATTTTAGTTAAAACAAAAAAGAACATTGTGTAAACAAGTTGAATAATAATTAGGATAATCTTCATAAGTTACATAACAAAAACCTGAGAATATGGATAGGTAAAGCTCAAGTCAAATGCATGTCAAGACAAAAAGTGTATGAACTTACTGATGACAGGTAGGTCCATTTCAAGTCCCACCAATTCAAGGAGCTTAAATCCATCCATGTCAGGCATACTCACATCACTAATAACGAGGTCAAACTTATTTCTGTTTTCCCTCAACATTTTCAGCGCCTCAACTGCCTGATTAGTTGTGGTAACTGCAACAACAAGCACAAATCAGATATTAAATTCACCCCATAACCAAAGCCCACACATATTGTTTAATAGCTCTAAAATAATGTAAGACCGAAAAAATCACAACACAAACACACATATATATATTTAGACCAAAGCCTTCAACTTTAGGAAAAGTAAGAAATTTCACATACCATCAAGAAACAAATTTTGAATTGGAATTTGAAGGTATTGTATACAAGCCACCAAACACAATATCCATTCAGAATGCATCCAAAAATATAAATTAACTGGGATTTACAGGTCTAATTAAACACAAGACTAAATTTATACAACTCAAAGCTACCAACATGGCTCTATGTCAGTACAATTGTTACATATATGAATTTTTACTGAACCAAAACCCATAGAGTAACTAACCCTGATACTGGCATTTGCGAAGCAGGTTCTCCAACACAATAAGGCAAGTTGGGTCGTCATCCACAGCAAGAACACGCATACCCACAGGAAAACGGTCACTGCCCCCATCTTCATCCCCCAAATGACCCCTTTGGTTCTCCACAGCCATATTGAGCCAGCAGAGCAGAACCAAACACACCCAGATGAGAACACCAAGTTTTGGTGCAGAGATCAAACCTCACAGAGCAAAAAGCTTCAATTTTGGAAACGGGAACTTTGTCCTCAAGGCCTCTATTTCACCAACAACAAAAGGATATGACTAAGAGAGAAAAGGAGAGACTCAGGAGAGAGAGAGAAAAAAATGTAGAACTGGAAGAAGGTTACGAAACCTGTACAAATTTGACAGCGATGGATTTGTAGCCAACAAAACAAAACAGAAATCTTTTAGTATTTTAGTGAAAGTTCTCTCTCTCTCTCTCTCTCTCTCTCTCTCTCTCTATATCTCTCTTCTCTGTTATTTGTCCTTCCCTTTTTCTACCAAAGGAACAGGAAAAAAAAAGCCTTTGACTTTAATTATTTGTTAATCGCTGATGCAAAATACAATACAATAATGCAGCTTGCTTCCACCCTCTATAGTTTTTTATACACCACATTCTGTAATTTCTCTCTCCTCTACACGCCAATGCCAGTGGAACATGTCCCTAATTAGACCCTTTTGGGGATTGATATGGTAATGCTCATGTGCCCAACCGATCAATGCAAATGGCACCCCCACAATCCCTATGCCCCACTCAACCAAAAACAGTTGACATGATTTTGGCAAATGATTTCAATCATGCCTACGATGAATGTGTCCTTTTATTCAAAATTTTATATATATGTTACTAGGTTTTTTGGTGTTTATTGAGGTTTTATGGAGTTTAAATTTTCTTAAATTGTATGCACAAATACTATAATTATACAATATAGTCAACTCAGGAAAGTATCCTGAGAAGAATTTAAGGAAATTTCTAAAAAGAATCTGGCTAATTTGATAGTATGTTATTGTTTCCTGTTAAATGTATATACCATTAGAGTTCTCTATACAGGAATATGGTCAAAAACTTTTCAGGAGAATATTTTCCTTTAAATATAATTTTTAATGCCGTAATTTTAGATAACCATTTTTTATATTTTGTAAGTTTAATATGATTAGAAGGCAAAGTTTTCATCATTCAACTACTTAATGCTGTTTGTCAGCTAAGATGGGGTGTTGGCTCGGTGTTGTCTCTTGAAGTGCAAGTTAGTGGCTAGACCCCCACAGATGGAAAGTTCTTAATCACAAATTTATTCCTTTGGCATATGCTCTTTAAGAATTTGTTAAACATATCTCAATAATGATGATCAATGCGTGTTTACGCTTATTTATTATTAATAATTCCTAATTTTCAAATTACCTATTAAAGTAAAAGTTAAATTCATACCTTGTTGGTTGTTTTGCAATATTCCCATTTTCAAAATGTTGATCACAGACTTAATGAGCGAGCAGCTACCAGTTTACCGCGAGTTCTTGAATCTTAATTTTCTCCCTTATCTTTCGTGTTGAGAGTGTTTTAAGGAAATTAATTAAGATAATACAAATAATTAAAATAAAGTATTGAATACTTTTCATTTAAAAAATAAAAATATTATTAGGAGACTTAAAACTATTTTAATCTTTTTTAAAGACACTCATTGACATGTTTTAATATTTTATTTGTTTACTGTTTAAACAATATGTCAGCTGGGCCACACTCAACACCATCTCAAACCACATGTCCTTAATAAAAATTTTCAAACCGAAATATTTTAATTAATAGCGTGATATTCTTGTACAACAACTTAATTGATTAGGTGTAATTAGTCTTGAACCCATGAATTAATCCATCTTAAGAAATGTTGTTTAGACTACAAGGTACGTACACATCGCATTACTCAAAGTCACAAGATGCTTCTGGTCAACATAACATGGGATTATTTTACATCATAAAGTTTTGTAAATTAGAAGATGAAACATAAACCTAGTTGTATTAATTAAAAAGTTTAGAATCATAACAAAGTAATAGCTCCTCTAAAATATACATAAAGGTTGGCACACATAGCTTAATTTGCAAACAAAAGTTTGATATGAATTGAAAGTGACAAGAACATAGATAGGAGGGCATGCACATAGACAATTGTTGGAGAAGAACAAAAAAGCAAACACATGTCTTGGACATATATATTTAACGTGGTTGGTTATATGTATTGAATCTTGTTTCCTTTTGGGCAAGGACAAGATAACCAATAATTTGCTTTAGATGCATCAGCATTCAGCATTCAGCATTCAGCATGCAGCATTCAGCCCAGCACAAATGATGCTTTCTAGATACAAGAAGATAACGAAAGGACAAACAAACAATCGCAAGACGTTTACCAACCACACCACTAAACTGGTAGATGGAACCAAGATCCATTACTCTAAGATTACAAGGGATGTGTGCACCAATCAATGCTCCATCATTTCTGTGAGATTAATCAAAGCTAAAGTGAACAGTACGTTTCATTCATTAATTGCTTTCTTTATTCTATTCATATAATATCAATTTGATCTCATATTCTTTTCATATTATTTGGCCACCAGAATATCAGACTCGGCTTAAATTTGTTTCTTTTACACTTCTGTTGAAAGAAAATAAATGTGAGGGGACTAGAAAGATGATTTTCTTTTAATTTTATCTAGAAAGTTAGAAAAAAAAAAGTATTTACAATTGGAAAAATTTGGAAGAAAAAGAAAGCATATCTCTTTCATGGATATATAAAAACTTTTGTCATCTTTATTTCTTGTGTCATTATATCTTCATGCTTAACTTCTAAAATTATTATTTTTTATATATTTTGGTCATATATAAACATGTGTGTATATAATAATAATTTTTTTCAAGGAGTATCTTAGAGATATTTTTCTGTGTGTAAATTAATGGTAGTTCTATAGAGTTAACTTTACATATTTAAGTAGTAATTAGTACTGTTACCATAATTAACGTTGTTAGAATTGTTACTGTAATTAACTTGATTAGTACTATTATGGTAATTAGCTTGTTTACAGCTAAATTGAATCACAATTATATATTATATTTAAAGAAAATTGATTTATGATACTTTATTGTACTTTTAAAAACTGTATCTTATGCTATAACTAAATAGATGTGTGGTATACATTTATGTTGTACGTTTGCTTGTAGCTATGCGTAAGAAAACAGAGAAATTAAATCTAATCTCACAGACGATAACATGAAGGTATTTATATGTACCTTTGGTGTGGAAATATAAAATTTAAAAATAATAATAATTAGTTTAGTAATTTGGGAGACCAATATTTTATTTTAAAATAAGAATACATATAATTTAATAATTAAAAAATAAATTCTATAAATATAAAAAATTATAATGTACTATAAAGATTGGAAGATGTAAAAATTTAAAACTTTATATAATTATAATATTAATAAAATAAAATATGCTAATAAAAATTAAATGATGTACATCTCGATACAAATATATTTTACATTTATAATATTATGTAAAAAATGTAAATATAAAAAGTACATGAATTATATATATATATATATATATATAATGATATTTTAATAGAGAAAAAAACTTTAACATTAAAAATAAGTTTATTATAATTAAAAAAAAATGTAAGAGATAGAATTTCAAAACAATGTATCCCACGGTATTTTAAAATGTCTTTAAAAAGATAACTCAAAAGCTAAGGATCAAGAGATTTGTAAGGTTTAAAATTGAAAGCAACAAAGACTGAAGTCCAAATTGGTGTCCTCTAAAGAACAAAAGTGATTTTTAAAAATTTTAACAACTTCATCCTTTAACCTATGAAACTTATGAATTGTATTCTTCTTCTTTCTAATAATTGCTTGGATATGAAAGAAAGTAAAAGTTTGGTTGTTCTTGTTTTGATTTTTAATTTTTTTAAATTAAATTTTTAAAATTTTTTAAAATAATGAAAATTAAACTTGTTAACAAACTAATATTATTTTTAAAAAATATTTTTTTAAAAAATAAAAAACAAGGAAACTCTAATTGTTCATGTCTCCAAACTTAACTTAATTTTTCGATTGTTTAAACCGCAAAATATTCCCTTACTTAAGGATTTTCTAATACTAACCTTAAAGCATTTTTTGCAAACTCCAAAGAAAATAGAAAAAATTATCAATAAGACTTTGTTGAATAACATTAATCTTCTCTCAATCTTCTTTTTATTAGTAAAAATATTGCTAAAAATATCTATTAAAATAAAAAAAAAGTTTAATTATGAAACTTATGAATTCCCATTAAATGATCATAATTTTGCTTTACTCAATAATTATTTAAGTACGTCTTGTGCTCAATGAAAATATTAATTATGAAACTTTCTCCATCTAAATTATGTAGCCTCTTGTTTTTCTTTTCAAAGAATATAAGGAGACATTGTGGCCCAATTTATTTATCATGTGGACCTTTAAAAACGGTTTTTCTAAACAATGCAAATGAGTTTACTTCCAAAGCATTTTTATGATTACTGCATGTTAATAGGAATTGAAGTTGAATATTCTATTAGGCATGTTGAAACTCAAAATATTTTAATTGAATCTTTCCTAAAAAATTTATAATTTATTGCTAGTCTTGTTCTTATGAAATAAAAACTTCCTAAGTCTACTTATTTATGATAAGATGTACAATATCTATTTTAAAACATTAACTTATTTAGTTGTTATAAGAACAATATTCTTAAACTAAAAATTTGAATAGAATATCTATTTTTTATATACTCTATCATTTTACAAACCTGTAAAATTCACAAGATGCATTACTAATTATTAATAAAAGCGATATTTTAATTAAAAAGACACATATAGTAGGACACCTGCTGTAATTAATTGCTTTTTTTTTTTTTTGAAAGCGTGATTCATTAATAAAATTGGCAAAATACAAATATTAAAAATTATTAGAGTAGGCTATTCTACAATAAAAGTTATCTTAAACTAATTAAATAACTTTTTTATACATATTTAATAAATTATTTTAAAATTTACTCGATCTTGAACAAAAATGCACTAAGACGCAATTTAAAAGTTACTAAATATAATATAAAAAATAAGTTACTAAATAATAAGAAGGTAAAAACACTTTTAATCAATAAACGAGAATATTGAAAATTTTATTGAGGAGACTAATGAAAAGAAGATAATGTGCCAAATGTGGAATTGTCAATATTGCAGATGTGGAAGCATTATATCCCTCAGGTCTCTCTCTCTATATCTATCTATATATATTGATATAGTTTGCTTTAAAATGAATAATTAATGATCTCTGTGAAGGCATCACAAATTGTCTACACTGTAGATAAACACATACTCAATCATATTGGTTGCCTCTCATGCCCTAACTAAATTTTTTGGGAAATGAACATTGAAGAATCTATACTTGTATTGCTTTAAATTCAGCATCATATTTTGGATTTATTAACGGGGTTTTAACATCAAAAGGATCATTTATCTCTCCTCAATCCGAGGCAAACCTACAGTGCCTATACATAAACTCAACTTTGCTAGATATCATCAAGTAATAGACTAGCTTACAAATCTTGAACCTACTAGTGATGGCACCAATAGTCCTTGTGTAAATGTATATCAACCTTCAATATGAGAGTCCAAAACCTCAAATAGATTCAACTATCTTTTACCAAATCTAAGACATTTGTTATGTTTTGATTCATGAGTTATACTAGGATTTTGAGTGAGTTGTTTGCTTGTCTCTCCTGTGATTATGAATTTCTCCATGGCATTTAGGAATGTGCGCAAGTGCTTAATGTACTCAGGGAATGTCTCAAGGTTGCAATGGCCCCCACCCTTAATCCACAAAGGGTCGTATTTTTCCTTGGAAAGTTCCCACAATCGTTTTCCATGAGACCAATTAACAATGTCATCATTAGTTCCCTACCCATAATACACAAGCAAACAAACAAAATTACTATTAGAACAGTGGAAAGTGCATTATCCAGCAAAAGATAAGGTGTTTATCAAGACTGTATACTAAATTTATGAACAGTGATACAAAGCCGGGACCCTAACAAAAATAATTTTCTTACTAAAATTTTGGTTACAACTATAGTGGAGACTGGTAATTATGCTGGATCTAGTTGCCTTGTATACTATAACAAAACCTAAAATCTCTTCTGGATAGAAGCCTAAAGAAAGAAACTATTCACCAAGTTTAAAAATTGAAAGAAACATAAATGCAAAAATTAATAAGAAAAATAGCGGGAAAGATATACATACATGTATAACTAAGACTGGACAGTCAACATGTCTTATTTTGTCTATATTCTGAAATTGACAAAAGAAACCTTTGTTAATAAAAACTCAGGCATAGATAAAGAAGAGGTTAAGAAGTATGAAGAAAACTCGGACAAAGCTTACTTTGAATATGTCAAACCAAAATGTCATCTTGACAGGATACAAGACCCTTATCCCTGAAAGGATGGCACTGTGAAGAACAACACCTCTCAAATTTTGTAGCTTACAAGCCAAGTGTATAGTAGGCCCACTACCAACTGATTGACCGTACAAAATCAAATCTTCTGGCTTAATTCCATGCTCACTCGTCAAACAATCATACACGGCCTCTATGTCATAATATGTGTTGAACTCACTTGGCTATTGTAGTTCCAGAGATAATCAGGCATAAGACATCCATGTTAGATTGATGGAGTAGTTTTGTGGAAGATATAGAATTCAAATGGAATCAATAATGCTGCTTCCTTATATCATCTTTCATGGTATACACGCTCCCAAACATCATAACATTCTACATTTCTCTAGATTTCTTTGATTTTAGTTGAGGCTCTCAAAAATTTTATTTGGGGCTTACATAATAAAACTAATTTGGAAGCTTATAGATTATATAACTTATATAGTTGATGAAAATTTATATCTTATAACTGAAAGTTTATAACTTTATAAATTATGGTTGATAAAATTAATTAAGATGTATTAAATGACAGAAAAATATTTGTAATATTGCATTAATATAAATTAGAATTAAACGAATGGAAAATTTTGAGATTTGTATTTATGTAATTTGTTTAGAAAGATAAAGATACATAAGATAAAATTTATGGTAATTAAAAAATTGAGATCACTATTTTATTTTTTTAATAAGAAATAAACTCGAATTAGTAAATGCAAACTTAGAATCAATTCTATAAAATGACAAAAAAACAAAAAAAGGCAAGAGGAATCTGAGGTGTTACCTTACCTGTGGACCCTCCATATCCTGAATAGTCATAGCTGCATAGTAACAAAAAGTTTCAAGAAAAAATTCAAAAGGAATCTTATTGAACTCAAAATTTTATGACCTATCTATGAACAAAATAAACATTATGTACCCAGAAAAGAAAAGCAAAATGTAAGTTAAGAAAACATATAATTCACAAAGTCTTGATCCAAGCCAAAAGACAACCTTTCCCCTCCTTTATCTGACAAAAATTAACTGTTCCATTTTATCATATTCAAAATAAAACCTTATTCCTTCTTCAATATAATACAGTGGCTAGTTATTGAGGAGGTATACCGTAACACCATGATTGCTCAATTTCTGATTCTATAATGTTCGGCCCATTGGGCTTTTATCTTTTTCAAAAGAAGAGGTTCTTCTAAATAAATTATAAAAACTCTACTCTCATTTTTCATTAGAAAAAATTACTTTACTTTTAATATTTTTCTTCTTCTTTAAATTGTATTTAACTCAGTTGCAAAAAGAAAAGAAAAAACACAGGTACCAAACTCAGAATTCAATAAGGAAAAGAAGTTCACAGGAAGACGGGTTTTAAAACGAAGACAAGAAATTAAAAACACTAAAAACTTTGCAGAACCATGAACAAAAAAAAATAAAAAAATCATACATGACAATCTATACATAAATTAACCAAAAATGGAAACATTGACAAAGCAGCAACAACAACAATGATGATATATTTAAGGAAACATCACCTCATGATATTGACACGAAGATGAGCCCTGAGCTCAAGGAGAAGTTCTTGCATCTGACCCAAGTCAGCGGCATTGCCATGCGAATAGAGAAACGTGAACCTCGGAAAAGGGTGTTTCCAGAACATGGCAACGATATTGTTCCCACCCTTTGTCTCAAGAACATGAACATCAAAGTTCTTGTCCACGGTCACTCCCGAAATCACCACCTTCCCATCTTGCTTCCTCGAAACTCCGTACGTTGGTGGGTTTGGCGGGAAAAACGCGAATTTTGCGGCCACGCTTGCAGTTGCATTGCCCATTTAACAATACACACTTTGTTGTACCTTTACAATGCTTGGTCAGATTTCTTGGGATACCATGATCCCTTTCTTTTGTTGTGTTTTATGTGTGTATGAAAAACAAATTTGTTTTTAGAACTTTTGTTTTTGTATTTTGTGGAAGAGGGAGGATGTTGTTGTGCTGGGTTCAATTGGTTTCAATGATGGAAAATAGTTTTGTGTGTTCCAATTCCATGTGGCGTGTGGTGAGATGAAACCAAAGAAGGAATGTGAAGAGCGGTAGAAAACAGATCCAACTTCTAACCTTGAGAGAGAAAATAAGGAAACAATAAATGATAATTTTTAATGTGCACAAGTTTTATACTAAAATGCTTTGTTTGTTTTCCTAAATGTATCTTGATGATAATTAATCTTTATTTGAGTTATCTGTATTATGTAATGTTTGAATGCATGTTTGATTTAGTTTATTTTAAAGATATAATTATTTATTTATTTATTTATTTTTGAGAAAAACTATAATAAAAGTTGTTATTTTTAAAAATAATCCTTTTTAGACATTCACTAAATCACTCATATTTTCTTATAATTAATGTTAATTAACGATTAATTAAGATTTAGTTATATTTTAATTTGCTAATAATGGTTAAATCTGCAATTTTGTGAAGCCTTTCGTTGCTGTTATGGTTTATTTTTTATGTTGCATATTAAGTTATGAAGCATTTTCCTTAGTTTTCTGTTTAAGAAGGTTTTGTAAATTGTAATTTGTCACTCCAAACTCAGGAGGGGGAGGGGGTAAGGGAGTAAGCGACTCTTTTAATATAGATGCAGCGATAAAAAGATTTTGAGAAGCTGAAGAATGTTGCAAATGGTGACGTCAATGAAAAGGATAATTGTACATTTGCATATCCATCTTTTAGAAGTAATAGTTTTGACTATTTAATGCTTTTAAACATGAGAGTAGCATTATTTTCTTGCTAATTGAATAATCTGGATCTAGTAGCATTGTATTGTTGTAAAGGAAAAGGCTTATAAACTTTCAGGAGATACAATACACAATTGACCATTTTCTACAAACCATGTAAAGGTGTCTTTTTATACTGCAGAGGAAGTTAATGTACCTCCACTAACTTTCAATTACAAAATAGATAAACTTTTTATCAGCTACAACTATAGGTTTCATCTAATCTTACTAAAAAGAGGCAAAGAGAACAAAATTCTGAATGATCCATGAATCCCAATCCTCAATCTGAAAGGGTAAAACAAATAATATGTAATAATTTGGGACTACTTTTAAGACAATTTATAACGTCATTAACATGCAATCATACAAAATAACATTCCTAAAGATCATGTAGCATTAAGCAGCATCCAAGCGGAGCCAAGGATTCCTTATATTTATTTTAAAATATATTAACAAATTGCATTATTATTATTATTATTGGTTTGCTTAGATGACATATACATGTACAGTAGTATAGACCATAGACTGTAAAAGTCTCAGCAATATACTCATTTTATGTCAGCATCCATTCTTTAGAAAAAAAAGTTACCACTTGTGACTTGTTAACCCACCACCAAAAAAAAAAAAAAGACTTGACTTGACTTATTAGCTTAAACATGTAATGATGTTTTTTTGAGAAAAGAAAAGGAAAATATCAATTACTTTCGTTCATGTTTTTAATGTCTCTACGATTATTTTTCGTAAATACATCTAACTCAACATGAAAAAGTCCTCAAGTGAGAATTACTTTATTTTTTATAAGTTGTATTTAACTATATCTTTACAGTTAACATGATATTTTAACACAATTTTTTATGTTAAAGATTAGACATATTAAGCGTGAAAATTATAGAATTTTTTTATTTATTATTACATTAAAAAAGGTACCAGAGGTAAGACAAGGTAGGTTACACTGAAAGAGCTTATAAATAGATTATGAAAAATAGCTTCTGACTTTTATAAATATTTTTAGTTTATTTTAAAAATAAAAATTGATATAACTTACTAAAAGAAGTCAATTTTAACTTATTTTTAATAAATTTCGTTATTAAATTTATCACATAAATTATTATTTTAAAAAATTATTAAATAAATACTTAAATTAGCAATTATTCGAACACATTTCATCAGATCAACTTAATTATAAGGAGATAGATAGTTATTAGAGTCAAGTTTTTCTTTTCTAAGTATGGGTCACCTAATATTGAATTTATGATGAGATATAATATTATCTTAAATTTGAACTTAAAATTAATTCAACCTTAAAAAATAATTCATAAATAAAAATTATTTTTATTTTTATAAATTTTACTTTATCCATGTTCATAATCCAAGAATCTCAAAATTTTCATAGAAATTAAAAAGGCATACATGTGCCTTGTTTTTCTGTGTTTACGATAACAAGCTGAAAACTTGATCACTCGTATATTGTTCCTCCATGGTCTCCAAAATTGCCATTGCGCATGTTCTATTCCAGGTTTTTCTCTGCCAAAAGTTTCAACCTTTAGAAGCACAAACTTGGGTACAAGCTGGTTATTGGTATTCTGGGAGTGGATTTCCCATTTCAGATATCAACTCAGCTCTATATACTCACCTCATATGTGCTTTTGCTGAAGTGAACTCTTCTTCATATGAGCTCTCTGTCTCCCCAGATGATGAGCAATCCTTCTCTTCATTCACAGCTACTGTCAAACAAAAGAACCCATCCATCACTACACTTCTTTCCATTGGTGGTGGAAATGGTAATTACACTGTCTTATCATCAATGGTACGCAGTTCTTCTTCAAGGAAATCTTTCATTCAATCTTCAATAAAAATAGCCATGCTTTATGGGTTTCAAGGCTTGGACCTGTCTTGGGCTACTGTTGAGACAAGTTCTGACACGAGCAATATGGGAAGGCTTTTTGAAGAGTGGAGAGCAGCAGCAAAATCTGAGGCAGAAAATAACTCTTCTACTACTGAGTTGATCTTAACTGCATCTGTTCAATTTAGACCAGTTTTGGCTTTTTCATCTTACCCGGTGGAGTCTATTCAGAGTAACTTGAATTGGGTAACTGTTATGGCCTTTGATTACTACATGCCCCAGCGGACAAATTTTACTGCTGCATTTGCAGCCTTGTATGACCCTTCAAGTTATGTAAACACAGACAGTGGTATAAAGGAATGGATTGGTAGTGGAGTAGCAGCTAACAAGTTGATTTTGGGGTTTGCTTTCTATGGATATGCTTGGAAACTTAGAAACTCCAAGGAAAATTCAATAGGTGCATCAGCAACAGGTCCAGCAATTACAGAAGGGGGAGATATGAGCTATAAGGATATTAAGGCTTATATTCAACGATATGGAGCTATAGTCCTGTACAATGCTACTTATGTAGTCAATTACTTCTCCGTTGGATCAACTTGGATAGATTTTGATGATGTTGAGGTCATCAAAATTAAGGTGTCTTATGCCAAGGAAAAGAAGTTGCTTGGTTACGCTGTGTGGCAAGTTCCTTATGATGACAATTGGGTGCTTTCTAGTGCTGCAGGTAAAGCATTGAACCCATGAGTTGACTATAGTTTTCTCTTAGTGCCAACTCAAAAGAATTCATGCTTGTTTCGGAGCTGAGGAACTTAATTAGTTCTGATCCGTAATTATTCTTTTGTGTAAGCATTTGCTCAAGCCATAGAAAGAGTGTTCTAATGTTCTTATTTTGACTAAGATTATAGCTATTTGTCTAACGCAGGTTATTGATAGCAAGTATTCCATAAAAGCACCATTGAAAATTGTCATCCATAGACATTGCAAACTTAGAACAGTACATGCCTTGTGTGGGTGTCACAGAAATCGAAATATTGAAAATAAATTATGGAATTGGCTTTAAGTAAACAGTAGGAAAAATGCATGCTCCAATGAGGTATTTAAATTCCATAATTATGTGTCATAATATTTAACCTTAATAATTTGTATCCTGGGTATTGTCTCAGCTGAACAGGTTGACCAAAATAGACACCATAGTCGGCGATTATTAGTGATAATTTTGATCACAACCTCTCTGTCTATTCTCCTATTCGGCATCTTAATTTACTACCTAAGGAGGAGATTCTTCAAACCAACAGGTATCTTCTTCAAGTATATTTATTGAACCGATATTGCTGAATATAGATGATGCTCATGGTCATGGTTGAATACTATGATATTTGTTTATTTAACTGCTATTTAATCTGCCCACAGTTAATGCATCCAGAAATTCAAGATCTAATGTGAATAAAGACGCTTCAGAACTTTTTCACGGCAATGCTCCTGATTTACAAGTTTTCAGCTATTCTGATATTGTGCTGGCTACTGATGGATTTTCAATTGAAAAAAAGCTTGGCCAGGGTGGCTATGGTCCTGTTTACAAGGTACAAAATGAAGTAAACAAACCCATTTTCATGGTGTCTGATACTGTTATGCTTCAATCAGGGACGGCCCAAGAAGGAGGCTCCTCCGTCTTAAGGCCTCAAAATTATTATATTATATTTAAAAATATTAGTAATAATTAATTTTTTTTTAAAATTATTTATTAGTGATGGGTAATAATTAGAGGTGATTTTTTTAAAAATATATACTCTTTAAATTATTAAAATTCTTTTCTTTTATAAAATTAATTCTTTATCTAATAAAAATAAGCCTTTTATGCCTTAAAAAAAAGACTTCTTACTAATTAATTAAAAAATATATATTTTATAATTTACTTTAGGCTTCCATTTTTATTGGGCTGCTGATGCTTTTCTACTCACTTCCTTCAGCATTAATTTTCTGTGCACATAAATTTTAAGATAAAGACGAGCAATAAACAATTAAGATAAAGTCTTTTCGACTTAGACCAACACATGTTGGTTACTAGAACCAATTTATAGCAAATTTATTTGCAATCCCTATTTCAAATTGGTAATTATGAATTAGTGGAGGAAAATGGAATGCATTCTATAAAATTACCTTATCCAGTCCAAGATTAAGATACTAACCATAGGTTCCTATTTGTCCAGGGCATCCTACCTGATGGTCAAGAAATAGCTGTGAAAAAGCTATCTAAAGCATCTACACAAGGATTTGAAGAATTCAAAACTGAAGTGATGTTAACTGCTAGACTTCAACATGTGAATCATGTTCGGCTGTTGGGTTACTATATTGACGGAGAAGAACAAATGTTGATCTACGAATACATGCCAAACAAAAGCCTAGACTTCTACCTATTTGGTCAGCAATTTTCACAGTTCTAAATTTTAAGTTCTTGCATTACAAGTTGAACTCTTCTTACAATGCACCCCATGCCTAATGAAGGTTCTAATAAAATAAAAATGAACTTTTTCTCACCCTTTTGTGGGAATAGCTTTTGCTCATCAATACTCACTGCAACGAGTTAAAGATATCTATGCTGTTATTTTTCTCAAAACTGCCATAAACCTACTATTCCAAAAGCTTAAGCCATTAGGTAAAGGGATATTAAATGGTTTTATTTTACATATCTAATGTGCACCCTTTACACAAGAGCCTTTTTTGGCTTATTAAAATATGAAAAATTACCATTTTCATGGACCAATAATCCAAATGTTTAATATGTTAGATGAAGACACATAAATGGTTAATTTTACATCTATTACAAACTTTATATGACTTTTAGTGGATCCTCCTCAAATACAATAATTAAAAGACTATGAAAATATCAAATTGATCACAATTAACCATTGAACAGCAAAAGACTGAGTTAGAACCCATGATATGAAATTCCCCAATTGTAGTTTGTTGAACCATTTCGGTACAATCAAAGGAATTTCCGCTAACAGTTAAGTGATTTTGACACAGACCCTATGAGGAAGTTCCTTCTGGATTGGGGAAAACGCATAGATATCATTGAAGGAATTATTCAGGGGCTTCTTTATCTACAAGAATATTCTAGATTGACAATAATCCATAGAGACATAAAAGCTAGCAATATTTTGTTAGACAGTGAGATGAAACCAAAAATCTCAGACTTTGGTATGGCAAGGATATTCAGAAAAGACAAACATGAAGCAAACACTAGCAAAATTGTGGGAACATAGTAAGTTTATTGAAGCTTCATGATTTGAAATTTCCTCTACATTCTTCTCTATACATCTAATTAGTAATCCATCATGTTGGTTTTATTCATCTGATGCAGTGGTTATGTTTCTCCTGAATATGTTATGAAAGGCTTGTATTCTACTAAATCCGATGTGTACAACTTTGGGGTTCTACTTCTACAAATTGTAAGTGGTAGGAAGGTGGCATGCCTTTATGGTGAACATGAAAATTTAAACCTTATGGAGTATGTGAGTAAAATCTATACTTTTGGTAAAAGTAGTGTAGAGTTGCTTTTGGTTATTGGAAGAGTCCATGATGAATAATTCTTATACACAACAGTTTGTTTTTCTCTCTTAGGCTTATGAGCTTTGGAAAGAAGGGAAAGGCATGGATTTTACGGACCCTTCACTTGATGACATGAGTTCAACATGTAAACTATTAAAGTGCATGCAAATAGCTCTATTATGCGTGCAAGAAGATGCAAATGATAGACCCTCTGTGAAGGAAATTTCTTCAATGTTGAAAAATGACAATATTCAGACAATTCCCAAAAGGCCTGCATTTTCAACAAATAAAGCTCCGAATGAATTTATTATGCATCGAGAAAAATGTTCAGTCAACGATGCATCAATCTCTGAAGCTGTGGCTCGATAGTATTGTAAAATTGTTAGCACGAATAACTTTCCTTCGGTTTTTTTCTCTTTGTGACTATAATTGTCCTTCCTTTAACGTTTAAAAGGTAATGTTCGTATTCACGAACGTTGAATATATTAATATATTCGGATCGGGTAATCATAAGGTTACTGAGATTATTGCCTTAGATTTCAATTTTTTTTCATGTTCGTATTTGTATAATAAATGCCAATAAATATTAATTTATTTATATTATATATTTCGTTAATTTTTCTGAAAAAATGAGTCATTTTCTTTAAACTCCTGGCGAGTGAAAAAGGCTACATCTTTTTCACCAATTAACCGCTCTTTCATTACCTTCTTAATTATCTTTTTATTTTTAAAAATATTTATTTAATATTAATGGTTGATTTTATGCAACTAAAATTAATAATTTTTAATAAAAAATATTATTATTTCAAGAAAATAAAATTTAAAAAATAAATTATTTTAAATACTATTTTATGAAATTCAAAATAAGTATCGAGACTAATACAATTAGTTTATTTTATCATTTGAAAATTAAAAAGAGTGGTAAAAAATAATTTCCAATGATTAAAAATCAGAAAGTAAAATAGTGCCACATTTAAAAGTCTTACTTTTAAGATTCCATCTACCACAAAACAAGTAGTAGTTGAGTTGGGACATGAATAGCTGTGATGGAGGCAAGCATGGGCGCACTCAAAGCCATGACAACGACCCTTAAAAGTAGTAAAGCAGTGCTTCATTTTACGTTGTTTAAAGGCCAAGATGCCATGTTTCCCACACAAGGCTCGTTGAGTTGCAACAACAGTATCGCACTCAAATCACCTTCTGTTGATGCTGATTATAAAGTAAAAACCCGTGACCCATTTCATCACAAACAATTTTGAACAACTAAATCTCATAACAGTCTATCTCTATCCTCAGCCATGTTTTCATATCTACGCCAAAATTATAGACATGATTATACGACGGAAAGGTGAAAACAAGTGGCAGACCATGACATTAAGTTATCATTATTTCAAAACACGTGTTATCTTGTAGTATATTCAATTCTCATTTTTTTTCATCTTTTTAGTCCCTCTCTTCTTTGAACCTTTACACAAAATTGAGATGACATTCATGATTTTCTTAATAGATTTCCTTATCTTCAGACATCACACTCCTATCCCAAGCAGATAAGATAAAAGGAAAATGATTTTGTAAATAAGAGAAAAGGAAAATTACTTTTTACCATTTAAAAGAAATATCGTTAACGTTTCTTATGATACAATTCCAATACTTAATGCATGCACGTGGCCATGGCTAACACACTAAACACAATCAACAGACGTTGTTGAGGTGAGGAGTATTCAGCAATGGGCAAATACAAAGGTGTTGGGGCGAAGGAACAACCAAATAAATAACTGTAAATTATCTAGAATTGACAATTTACAATGCAAATAACATACAAAGATAGAATCCATAAGAGAAACCAAATTGCTTGACTACTTACTACAACATATATGTACATGCAGATGCACATGTTGCATCTAATCTAGTACTTCCAATTGTCTCTCCTGTTATTCCTGAATGCACAGCAACCAATAGAATACACAATAATGAGACAGACGAGGAATATGATGTTGACAACAGCCACCTTCTTCCAATCAGTCTTAAGGTTTTGCAATAACCCAGCCTTGCAAGATTGGCAATTGAAGCACAGAACATTGGGGTCATTATCCCAAGCATTACAATCAGGATTGGAATAATTCACACCTTCCGTTTTATTCCACTTAGATGGACCCTCGTACACAAAATTGCAATCGTTTGATGGCTTACAACACCCAGACTGCACCACAACACAACAAAACCTCAAAACTTCGTAGCCAATTTAAGAATCAAACAGCTTAATCAATTGTTCAAACATATATGCCAAAGCAAATTTATTAATACTTCATAATCAATTCAAGGGATTATAATTGCAGTTTATTGACACATTTATTCACATTCATAGCAAATTAGTGGTAATCTCAGTTCAGAAGGTTCAAGAATATTTATGAAAACCATACAAGTCATGAATAAAAAAGAAAAAAAAAACCGTACCCATGCACCACATGGAACCGAAGACAACTAATTGGAAACACAAGTGCAGTTGAAAAGCAATAAAAAGCAATTCACCTTTTAGCCTCACAACACCAGCATGCATCCATGACACCTTAAAAAATTGACGAAATGAATCGGAAAGTATTCTATTCTGGAAAAGATGGAATATAAAATTACACGCACACCCCTCATGCCCACAAGCTTGATCCGAGCAATAAGTACATTTTTTCCCTTGCAAAACTTCTCGTTCTTGAATTAGTGTTCAAATATTAGTTGAATTCGATTTTCCAATAAAATAAGTCAAATAAAAATGCAGACTTTATGATGAAAAGAGGAAATAAACATAATTTCAACGAAGCGAATGAGCATTTAAAGAACCTGAAGTGCGGATAAGTTTTCAGCATAGAATTGTTGGTCAGTGTCGTTGGCGAATTGGGCTTGGAACTGAGAGCAAAGTTTTCCTGATTGAAGACAGCTCCTAATCCTGTTCCAGTTGTGGCTGTTGTTGACTCTCTTCTGCAACCAATTAGAGTAATCACCGAGCCTGTACTCCTTGTAGCCTCTATTGGAAATGGCTTCACCAGCACCCTTATTGGTCACAACAAAAGTGAAGATGGTGAAGGCAAAGACAACGATTATGAGAAGGAACATAACGAAAAGGTAAAGCCAGAGGAGCCATGAGACACGGCAACACGCGCCCACAAGACCCGCGAGGGACACCAGCAAAAGGAAAACGCCCAACACAATGAAGGGTCTCTCGAGCCATCTTTCGCAGTCGGTGTTGACTTGTTTACTCAGCCACACGCCAGTTATCAGAATCGGAATCGACAGAAGAAGGGTCAGAAAATTCAGTAACCCTATCAAATTGTTGCTCACTCGAACCATTTTCTTCTTTCTCACCAACAAAATCCACTCTCTCAGCAATTAATAATACATTTTTCGGACGTTAGCTAAACTTTTAAACTCACTCTATAAAATTAACAGAAGTAGGATTTCTCCAAACTTTATCAAGAAATTTATGAATAGTGCAAAAATACTAGCAACGGTATTTAACACATTTTAAATTATTTCTTTTATCAAAAATTATAAAAGTTTTATTTTTTTTATTTTTAATTTAATAGTTTTTTGCATTTATGAATAGTTTTTTTATTATATTGTTTACGTGAATTGTGAGATCTTTAGATTTCATTTATTCATTCATTATACTTAAGCTCACTTAAGTGCTATTTAATGCTTAAGTTAATTAAAAATCTAAGTTTATAGCTAGTTCTAAGACTTCTACTTCTTACCTTACTTAATTAAGTGGGCTTAATTTATTAAATTTCTTAATTATAATTTGTTTACTAAGGCCAACTAAGTATATTATTACAAAAATAAGCCACTTGAGATTATTTACTAATTTTTTAAATTCGACTTAACTAATTATTCTAGTCTCTTAATTCTATACTTATGTAAAACTAAGTCAATTCCAAAAAATTAGTCTAAGTGATAAAAAAAATAGTTACTCTATTAATTAACTACTACTCGGTTCAAACTGAGAAATTTTCTTTTAAATTCTCCGGTAATCCAAGTGTTAATTACTTTTCAAAGTCCAATCACTGCATCAACTTCTCAACAACATTTAACCCATTTGAACAAGTACCCTTCACTTCGGGCTTCGCACAATACATTTTACAATCATGACTATTGAACCCAATTCAACCAAGAGGTAAAAGTGGTAGGATGAGTGCTTTAAGCCTCCTTTTGAGTTCACCCTCGATCTCGATCAAAGCGTTAAGCTCTGACGCTTTCAAGTAAATCAACTTCTTTTCTTAGGACATAAATGGTGTTCCTAATAAATATATATTGATCTTCAGGATACTCTTATGTCGTGGAATAAAGTGATATCCTTATCAATACTGTTAATTTTTCTTTTGTCTAATATAAGGAGAGTGTACTTGCAAAATATACTCCAATAATAAAGTCAGATATTAGTTTAGGTAATATATATTATTAAATATTTAAAAGTCAACTATATTTATCTGTATTTTTTATCTTCTTTTTATATACAGTATTATAAGCTAATGGACTTTTTGTGAGTCACCCTTAATTTTGACTCTCCAATTAAATAAATAATGATATAATTATTTACCCTAATTAATTTAATTATTCTTTAATTTATTTTTAATTTAACTGAGATGGTACTCGAAAAGAGTTCTCAGATTCTTTCTTTTATTATTGAGATTAAATAGTGTCCTATTTACTACAGGAACGATCATAAACAGATAAAGTGAAAAAAGAATGGAGTATGTTATTCTCTTATAAAAGAGAAAGTGATGAGAATGGGTTAAAATGGAAGAAAACAAACTAAAAGATGAAAATGAAAGATCAAATAAAGGATGAAGATGAAAGAAACTTATAAGTTAGTTTTAGGCAGATATATATACGCATGTATGCATGTATAATGTTAAAAGTTTAAATATTTATGTTTTTAAAAAGTAAAAACCAAAAAATTAATTTATTTTAATTCGTTATGGATTAAGGACTTATTTGTTTTAACTTTTAAGAAAATTAACTTTTTAAATATATATAATAAGTGCTTTATTTTCATAGATTTTATAAAAATTAGGAGTTACTTTTATCAATTATAATTATAAAACGTACTTTTTATTGTAGTGGCTAGATATAATTATACTTTTTTTTTCAGAAGTCATTCAATTATATAAAATCTATATTTAAAATTAAATTTATGAAATAACACAATAGATAATCTATAAAATTGAATGAAATGACTTTTTGTATTATAATCGATCATATTATATATACAATGAACAAATAAATATTGGCGCCTTGATATATAAATTGTGATATTAATTATAGAATAACATAGTCAGGAGAATTTTTAAACAAAAATATTTTTAAGAGGAATCCCAAACAAGATTATTTTTATAATTTTTCTTTTATCATAACAAGTAATTTTTACATTATGTATTTATTTTTATTTAATATTTTTTTAATTTAAATATTTAAATATTTAATTTTTAATATTTCAATATTTAATTTTTTGCTTATTCAATATAACAGAATTTTTTTTTTGTTAATCATTATTATATTATATTTTTAATAAAATATTAAATTTAAAAATAATCACATAATATATCTTTAATTATGTATTTAAAAAAATTAATTTAACAATACTCATACGGAAAAATGCTAGTTGATAATAAAAGGTTTGATTCCCTATTTTGAAATTTATTATTAAGAGGTGTGTTAAATAATTAAAAATTTAGTGTGTAAATAGCTTTATTTTACATAGGGATGAAAACAGGTCAGGCCGCCTGACAGGGGCCTGTGGCCTGACCTGAGTCACCTGACCTTTTTAATAAACAAATCAGGCGCAAGCCTTTTTCAAAGTCTGTTTAAGTAAACAAGTCAGACCTGAGCTGTTTATAAAGCCTGTTAAGCCTGACAGGTCGGCCTGTATAAATATATATATATATATATATATATTATAATTTAAAAATAGAGCTATCAAAATATATTTAAATAATAAAGTTATTTCATAATATATTTTTATATTATTAATTCTGTTATTATTAAATTAATATATTATGTTATAATTTTATTTATTTATTATTATATTTGAACAATTTAAAAAATAGTTAAGTGTTTGAACATGAATAAGACGTAATCAAAATTAAACGAAATAAAATTTAAAAATAAAATAATAAAATTATATTAATATATTTTTTATACTCTTAATTTTATTATTATTAATTTAATTATTATATTAATATATTATGTTATAATTCTTTTTATTTATAATAAATAAAGATTGCTTAAATATGAATTATATTTTATTTCAAAGTAAAAATTTATTAAAAAATAATAACAAAATAAAATAAAAAACATATTATAATATATATATATATATATATATATAATATCAGACTATGTAACAAATAATATAATTATAAATAAATTATATAATAATATATATTTTTATAACTTGCACATGTTTTAATTAAATTATTAGTCAATTTATCAATTTATATGTAATTTATAAGTATGTGTTTTAATTTATTGTATCAGTAATATTTTCTATATTACATTAATATTATAGTGTAGTTAATTTTACATTTATTTGTTAATTTAAAATAAAAAATTAATGAGACAAATAAAATTAAATATTTTGTAATTATTTTTTAATTTAATAGTTATTATTGTTTTTATTTTATATATATAGTACATTAAGTTAAAATTTTTATATTAAGTTTTATCACATATTTTTTAATTAAGATAAAAATTTAGAAATATAAGTTATTTTAATTTAAATATAAATTTTAATAATTCTTCCTATGCTCATATGTTATTTTTCTTCATCTATGAATTTTATAATATAAGTATTTATCATCTACAATTTTTATAATGATGATATTTATTTAATTTTTATAATATAATAATTTTTTTAGCTGATTCAATAAATTTTATAAGTGTTATTTTTTGTAATTATTTTTTTAATTTAATAGTTATTATTAATGTCATTATATATATATATATATATATATATATATATATATATAATTGCAGTAAGTTTAAATTTATTTTTTTAAAACATATAATTTTCTTTTAATTGATTCAACAAACTGTGTGAATGTTATTTTTTTTATCAATTTTATGTATTTACTATAACTTTATTTGTTGAATATAAGATGTCTTTAAATAAACAAAATATGTTTCTAAAATAAAATTAAAATATTTACTATTTATATAATTTTAAAAAATAAATAAATAAATATAAATATAAATTTTATTAATATTAAATTTTTTTTCAACAAGCTTTGTTAACAGGCTTTAGGTCAGGTCAGGCCACTTAAACAGGTCAGTCCAGGCCTAAAATAAAGTCTTTAACAGGTAACAGGTCAGGCTTAGGCCTAATAATTATGTTACAGGAGGTCTGTTTAGAGTAAAGTCTGGCCTGGTCTGGCCTGTTTCCATCCCTTACATGACCACAAAATATCTTCGTTTGACATGATCATTCAATTTTAGAATGTGATTAACGTCATCGTGACGATTAAATAAAATCTTTAGTCATTTTCAAACGGAGTCATGACCGTAGGTTGTTTGTGGTGTTCATTTTTCTCATCGTTAATTAAATTATATTAGTGAATTTTACGTGTACTATTTGCATATTATAAAAATAAAATAACCTTTTAAATAAAGATTAAATATATATATATATATATTATATAATTATATTAAATTTAATAAATTAAAAATATTATAATCATTAATTATAAATATTTAATTATATTAAATACACCCAAATTAAAAAAAATAACATTTTCAATTTAAAAAATAAATTGTACAGTATTTAAAATGAATGAAAAAATAATATTTAAAAACACTCTAATTTAAAATAAATACTAAAAATATTATCATTTGAGAATAACAATTCACATTTAAAATATAAAGGTAACAAAAAGCATTTCACAAAGAAAAGAAATCATTTTAAATATTATTTTTAAAAAAAGATCATTTGGGCTGAACTAGTGGAATTGGCTAATCCTTACAAAATAGGATATGCTAAAAGTGGTGTCTTTAATATCTGACTGTAAAAAGTTCTATTAAACTTTGACATATGCAAATATGATTAGGGCATTCTATAAAAGGGTACTGATTAATTATGGAATTAAAAATAAGTTATATACTAATAATCATAAAAACATGTTAATCTTTTTGACAAAAAATATTAATTAGTGCGTGCATATATTAGCATTGACCATAATAATATTGTTTATTATATAATGTAAACTAATTTGATATCTATAAAAGGAGGTGCATGGTTTATTGTCTTGTACCAACTACAAATATCCCACTACCCAATGCAAGCACACCTGCAATAGTGCCTTGTGACACCAAAACATGTCTGCATCAGAAGTTCCTCTTGTGGTGCTATCCTCTTCCTCCAACCATAGAAACATGCCAGTGATTGGACTTGGCACTGCTTCGGTGTCTTCCACCAGCGATGCCACCAAAGAGGCAGTGTTAGAGGCTATCAAACTTGGTTACACACACTTTGACACTGCTTCAATTTATGGGACAGAGGAGCCCCTTGGAGAAGCCATATCTGAAGCACTTCAACTTGGCCTCATAGGATCAAGAGATGAACTCTTCATCACTTCCAAGCTCTGGTGCTCTGATAATCATCCTAATCTTGTTGTTCCTGCTCTCCGCAAAACACTTCAGTAAGGACCAGTTATCTGCATACATATATGAGTGTGTTTTACTGTTAAATATCAAGTTAGTTTTTAACTTATTTACCAACTTATCAATTTGTTTGACTAAATGGCAAATAACACTTATTTGTGCTAGCTTATAACTCGTAAGTATATAATTTATTTTGTTTCTCTTCTATTTTCACTCTTCATATTTTTATACTTTTCTTTTTTATTACCCTCTTTACAATTTTGAGTAGCTCTACTATTAATTTATTCATTTTTAATGAATTTTAGGATATTATAGTTCACCAACTTTAGTCATTTTTTCAAGCCTGTAGTACCGATTTATATCCTGAAAATCATCTAAAGCATAATTTAATGAACTTGCAAGTTATTGCAAATGAAAAGATATTAAATTTAATAAACATGTAAGTTATTCAAAAGGAAAGATAAAGAACATTACTGTTTAAAAATTATTATTACAAGTATGAGATTAAACAACAATTTTTAAGACTACATATATCAATTTATAAGTAGTGTTAGAAAGTATGAAAGCGAGCAACCAACTTAGTTCTGTTTATTATTATTATTATTATTATTATTAGTTAACATTATCAATATCTGTTCTTAAATCCTATGAGATCATTTTCGACTGTAGTATATAATACATAAGTAGATAATAATTATTTAATTATTATTTAAAGAAACAAAAATATGAAGATAATATTTGCTTTCTATTAGATTTTAAACATATATGAAACATTTTATTATTATTTTTAAATAAATTAATGTGCAATCATTATTCTTGTTCATATATGACATCGTGTGTGAGCTATTAACCATGAGTTTATTCAGAGTAATTAGATTTTAAAAAACTTTTTGTTTATTTTTATGTTTTGGGAATAGTTTTTCAATTGATGAAAATAATAGTGTTCACTAAAATCTAAAAATATAGTAGTATAAAAACTCTAATTAGTATAAAAAATTGATATATATGTCAATATATCAAATATTAACATAATATTATAATAATAGACTTAAAATATTAATATTAACAATTTAATTTTCATTAAATAAAAGTTATAAGAAACAAAAAACAATTATAATGCACACATCTTATTTTAGTGATCAACACAAATATTAATATGTGGGGTCAAAACTAATGCAGGTCACTAAAATTAGAATATCTGGATCTTTATTTGATTCATTGGCCCATTGCTGTGAAGCCTGGAAAATGGGAATTCCCTTATCTTGAAGAGGCTCTAACATCATTTGACTTAGAGGGCGTATGGATAGCAATGGAGGAATGCCAAAAACTTGGCCTTACAAAAAGTATTGGAGTCAGCAATTTTACTTGCAAAAAACTTGAAAATCTGCTCTCATTTGCCACTATTCCTCCGTCTGTCGATCAAGTAAGTCTGTAAGCTGATATTAAAGATGATTTAGCAACATACTCTCTATTTTTTATTGAAGTTTATTTAAAAATTACAAAAATTATATGATTCTTACTGTTAATTTAATATTTTTCTCTCGTACTTTTATAGTTTTAAATAAATTTTAATGAATAATGATAGAAGTGTATTAAAAAAAGTGTGTTAGATAATTAATTATTAGAATTCCTCTCTAGACCAATTAAACTTGACCATAATTGTAATTGGTTACTGAAAAACAATCAAACAGGTTGAGATGAATCCTACATTGCAACAAAAGAAGCTGAGAGAATACTGCCAAGAAAAAGGTATAATCATAACTGCATACTCTCCTTTGGGAGCAAAGGGGTGCCCTTGGGGTTCCAGTAATGTTATGGATAACGAATTGCTTAAGGAAATTGCAGAGACTCATGGCAAATCAGTTGCTCAGGTAAAACTTTTTGAATGTGTATTTAGTTCACATTTTGGTGATTTGGTGAAGCAAAATAATATCCTTAGGAAATTTAAAACTAAAAACAAAATGCACTAATGATCATGTAGATGCAGCTAAGTAATTTTATTTGGTTTAATTTATCTCAGAAAAAAGACATTTTTTAACGAGAAATCTTTAAAAAAGATTATTTCTTGAAAGACTAACGTGTGGAAGCTATCTATCCAAGTATCTTTTCTAGATTTGACCCATCTCATTTCGTTTCAAGTGAAGTAGAACCACAAAGAAAGGCAGAAATCTTCTATGGAGATTTAATGCAATTGCTTTTAAGATTCAAAGTAATCAAGTAATTTTGTGAAAAGGAAAAAATGCTATTTATTTTTCTTGAGATATTTGTAAATTTAAAAATTTCAATAAATGATAAACATTTAAACACTACTTTAAACAAGACATAGCTTATAGCTAACTAATAAAATTATAAACAAGACATAGTATATTATTATTAATAATTGTTTATGCTACCTACCAATCTACTTCCTATTGTTGAGCCCTCACTAACGCAATTCCTTCTGGTGTAACAGATATGTCTAAGATGGTTGTATGAGTTAGGGGTAACAATTGCAGTTAAGAGTTACGACAAAGAGAGAATGAAGCAAAATTTAGAAATATTTGCATGGTCACTTACAAAAGATGACTACGAAAAGATTGACAAGATCAAACAACATCGTTCAATCAAGAATGGACCAGCAAAATTCATTGTTGATCTTTGGGATGGAGAAAATTAACACTCTCCACGAATGTTATTCACAACATCGTTGCAAAAGGTTTTGGTCTCACTCAGGATCGTTATTGACCTTTTTGAAACCTCAGGTAAAATGGAAAATTAGAGTCCCTTAAAAAAATTATAAAATGTAATAAATAAAATAAAAGTATATATTAATAATTTTATTAAAATAATACTTTTTTTAAGTGGCTATAATTTTTCTAATAAAATTATAGAAAAAATATTTTTCATTTAAACAACTCTTGTATTATAATTAACTACAAAAATACAAAAAATCATAAAAAAATAGTTTTTATAAATATTCTAAGATGTAAAATTATTAATGATAACATTAACATTAATATTTTTTTAAAAATTCTTTATCGATTGATAAAATTATAAGATCATTCAACGTATTTATGACATTGATAACTTTAGGTAGGTTTTGATTAACTTTAACTCTAAAAAACTTCTTTCAGTTCATGATATAATCACTGAGACCGTAAAATAAATTCTATAAGTGATTAAAATATTTAGATAACAATCTGAAGATTTGACAAACTCAACAACTGTTTAATTTTTTTAGAGAAAACTAAAATTCTCCATGAGCTTTAATGTTAAGAATAGTAAAATTTTATAATTAAATGAAGTTTTAAGTTTCTAAAAGTCAATAAGTCGAACGTTTATAGCAAGTGAAATGCGAGGAATTAGAAAGTTTTTTATGTTTTTTCTACTTTTTTCAACTGCAAACTATAAGAGCTGAAATTTTTTTCAAGTAAAAGTAGGACACGATTTTTACTTTGAGCCCTGTTTTAAATTTGGGCTCTAAGCGATCGCACCTATAAACTATCCTCAAAATCAGGCCAGACCTCACCTCAAATTTAATCTACTTAGATATATCATAATTTGAAGTATCAAAAAATTTGAATTTTATACTTTCAAATTTAGTCATTGTAGTCATTTGAAGAAGTCAATAAAAATCTTGTTCTCTTTAATTTATGTTAGAACTAAGAATGTCTAATAGGCCTTGATAATTTTAATGATAATACAAGTTTAAAATATGGACAAACTATATAATCTATTGTCAAGTGTGTAAATTCAGATGATTCTAAAGTCTCAAGAAAAAAGACGTGACAAAAATTAGTACATCTCCTAAAAAATAAGGAAGAAATTAAAAAAATAACATTTTTGAAGCAAAGCACATTATTTATTTTATTTTTTGTCTGCAAAATTAAAACATTAAAATAAAAATGATTAAATTTATAATAATCTTAAAGTTTATTTTATCTAAAAATTATGCTTGTAATTTGATATAGCATACTAAAATGTGAAATTTAGAACAATTAAATATAATTAATAGTGTTTAAAAGGAATAATAAATAAATAAATCTGATTTGATATATGACTTTCATCATTTAGTTCTCTTTCATGTTTTGTTTTTAAATTATCAATTGTAAATACGTTGATCTCACTTGTAAATTAGTTTTATTAAAAAATTAAAATCAAATACGCTGGATCTGCTATTTTTTGTTCTTATTTATTTGAATTGACTATGAATATGTCCTTTTTAATTTTGAATATTTTTATCTGATATGCTTTTAATTTATATTTTGCTTCTTTCTAAAGTTAGAAAATAATCATATAACGAATCCTTTGAGCTATAAATTGTTTTATTTAATTAATTTTTAAAAAATTTCATTAAATTAATTAGGCCCAAAATAAGAAAATATTCACCTGATTATTTGATGATAAAAATATTTTTTATGTGAATTTCATTAATCAAGATTGTTATAAATAATAAATGACTGGTGATTTAATACTTTCATATGATTTAAGGAGTCTTGCTCATGGTATGAATATTATTAAATTAAAATATATTTTAAAACAAAAAATTAAAAAAATATTTTGGGATTATTTTTAAATTTAACAAATTTATATATTTAAAAAATTATAAATATTTTAATTATAAATTAAACAAGAATTTTTTTTACTTTTCATTTGGACTGGAAGAATTTCTTAGATAAAAGAATATTAAATAATGTCAAAGTATACTGTCTCCTGATTAGATTGAAAAATTTAAGAGAAATTGCTATAACCTCTATCAAGTAAGATTAAATTTGCAAGATAAAATTTTTAAAATTATAAAACATAAAATAAAATAAAATTATAAAATAAATATTTAATACATGAAAAGTTATATGAAATAATAAAAAATAATCAAGTAATGAAAATGTTCTCATTTAAAATAACTCATTATTGATAAGTTTTATTTCTTTCATTAATTTTTTTCACTTATGATATTACAATTTCATAATTTTTAATAATCTTATTACATGTAAAATAACAAAAATTAACCACTAAGCACTATAATTAAGCGATAAAGGATGGTGCTAAATTAATTTTCTCAAGTAAAAAGTATTTGTAATTTAGATAAGAAAAATATTAAGGACAAAAAAGTTAATAACATAAAATATTTATTTACAAAAAAAGAATTAAATCAATACTCTAGGGGAATAATTTAAATCATATAAATATTCTACTAAAAGTAATTTTTTACCAAATATAATTGGATTCAGTAACATGGATGAATCATGAATATGAATTAAATTCTCACTGTAAGGGAGTGTTTGGTGTATGGAATTTAAAACGAATTATCTTTTCTAAGAGTTTTATTTCTTGATAATGTCAAAAATGTGTTTAATATATCTGAAAATTTCTTTAAAATGTTATTTAATAATTCTCAAAAAAATTTAATATCATATTTGATTTTAATATTGTTTTTTAAATATTAATGATTCTTTTTAAAATATTTTCTTACTTTCTATGATAATTAAAAAAAATATTAACACTATTAATTAAACTTATGCTTATTTAAAGATTTTAAAAAATTAAAATAAAATAGTTATAAAATGAGAATGTGTGTGAATAATTATATATAAATTAAGTGCATGATTATATATATACATATAATAATTTTATTTTATATCATTAAAAACTTTTTTCTTTTCTGAGAATTTGCTGAAAATATTTTCTTAAAAAATGTAATTTAAAAAATTTAGCCGCAACGGAAATAAAGTTATCAGCGTATCTATCTGTCTACCTACTCTCTCCCCATCTGGTCTCAATATATGTATATCACACCACTCTTTTTAAAACTACAAAACTTTTCCTCTTTAAAAAATTCAACTATATCACAATTTAAATTTATTTTATTTTTAAAAAAACATTGTTAAACACGTACATTTTTTTATTAAATTATTTTTTAATAAATTTTACACTTGTTTTTTCTATCAAATTTTTAAGAAACTCCACAAGCTCAAGATATTTTGTACGGAAGAGCGAACATTGCTTATTTTCGTTTGTACGTCGCAATTTTCTAAATCTTTGCATACTCTACGTTTTTTCTTTAAATAGGTTGAAACTATAAGCAATCGTTTACGTTTTGTACATTTTCATCATAGGTGATAACTTTTTTTCAGTTGTATTTTCTTATTTGATACTAAGACAACTCTTCAAAACTCTTGTGACAATGACAAGTGGTTATTTTTACATAGAAAATACAGTGAGCTTGATATATTTATTCAAACTTAATCCAATTTAATGTCTATATAAGGAGATGCACGTTGCTTGTCCTCAACCTGACATTCCTCTCAATCTAAACCAAGTTGCCTGTGACACCAAAACATGTCCTCATCAAAAGTCCCTAATGTGGTGCTCCAATCCTCCTCCAACCATGGAAACATGCCAGTGATTGGACTTGGCACTGCTTCAGTGCCTCCCATCAGTGATGCCACCAAAGAGGCAGTGTTAGAGGCCCTCAAACTTGGTTACAGACACTTTGATACTGCTTCAATTTATGGGACAGAGGAGGCCCTTGGAGAAGCCATATCTGAAGCACTTCAACTTGGTCTCATAGGATCCAGAGATGAACTCTTCATCACTTCCAAGCTCTGGTGCACCGATAATTATCCTCATCTTGTCCTTCCTGCTCTCCAGAAATCACTTCAGTAAGGAAAACCTCCTCAATTTTTCACATTGTATATATCTACATACATATAACGTTCATTCTTTCAAGCTATTTATATAATATTTCTTGCATGGAAAAGTATAACATATAATGATTAATGTGATGAAAATAAAAAATGTATATATAAAAAAATGTTGTAGGAATAATAAACTCTTTGAATCAACTCAACTATGTGGGTCAAAATACAATGCAGGTCTCTAAAATTAGAGTATTTGGATCTATATTTGATCCACTGGCCCATTACTGTGAAGCCTGGAAATTGGGAATTTCCTTATCCTGAGGAGGCCCTAACATCATTTGACTTAAAGGGTGTTTGGACAGCAATGGAGGAATGTCAAAAGCTAGGCCTTACAAAAAGTATTGGAGTCAGCAATTTCACTTGCAAAAAACTTGAAAATCTGCTATCTTTTGCGTCTATTCCTCCTTCTGTCAATCAGGTAAGCACATAAGCTTATATTAAATATCATCCTATTCTTCAATTTAGACAATTGATTATTGAGTGCCATCAAACAGGTTGAGATGAATCCTACATGGCAACAAAAGAAGCTGAGAGGGTATTGCCAAGCAAAAGGTATAATCATAACTGCTTACTCTCCATTGGGAGCGAAGGGGTCTCCTTGGGGTTCCAATAATGTTATGGACAACCAATGGCTTAAGGAAATTGCAGAGGCTCATGGCAAATCGGTTGCTCAGGTAACAAATTTTAACTTTATCTTCCCTTCTTAGCAAAATGGAAATGAGTTTTTAATTCACATATTGGTGCTCAGTAAAGTTAGAAAAATGAAAAATATATATAATATAATTCATTACAAAATAACATTTAAGGCTATATTTATTAAGTTTAATATCATTTAAAGCTGTGATAAATGCTTATTAAATGTATGATATTTTATTTTAATAAAATATTAAAAATTATTATCACAGTATTAAGTACTAAAGTAAATGCATATAAGTGATTAAAATTTAATGCATAGCAACATTTAATACATTATTAATTTAATTTAAATATATTTTTAAGATTATATTTATTAGATATAATATATACTTATTAAATATGTAAATTTTTGTATTGATAAAATATTAAGTAAAATTCACTTCATAACAATTTTTTAATATAATATTCATTAAATATATTTTTTAATTTATAATTATTTGAGAAGTGCTACGTGTTCATTTTTTAACATGATTTTTTTAACACGCTTTCAATTACTAATTAAAATTTATTAAAAATTAAAAAATATTAAAAAAAACTCATTAAATTAAGAGCAAAACTTATTTTTTAATTATTATTAAATACAACCTTATTGAAAGAGTGTTTAAAAATATATTATTAAAATATCTCTAAAGATTTTAGTATAATTAAAAACTAAAGAATAAATTTAATATTCCTATTTTTATTATAATTATTATATGAATTTTCGTTATACTCTTTTATCTCTCTTATTATTTATTTATTTAATGTTAAAGATATAATGAGTAAAAAATAATTAATATAACAAAAAATTTTATTTTAAAAGTGACAGATAAAAAGAAATAGGGAAAGTATAATATATAATAATTTTTTTAGGTAGGAAAACATAATTATATATAATTAATTTCAAAAATATTTATAAAAAAATTATATATATATATATTAAAAATAAAATATTTACTAAAGTTATTAAATTCAATAGATGTCTATTGAATGAATCATTTTTTATTAATAAACTATTTAAAAAATACTTATTTAAAAATAAAATACTTAAAAATATATATGTTACATTTTTTATGAAATAATTAATTATACTACAAATATGATTGAATGATTAGAAAAATAGTAAAGAAACTTAAATAAGGTTGACAAATATCTTATAACATTTTAAATAATTTTTTATGCATGATTAATCATATGTAGAAAGAAATTACTGAAGGAGTTGTGGATCCTTCTTATTATGTGGAATTAAGAATATGCATATTACATTACAAATATAGTTTATAGTGAAATATATAATGAATTATTACGGTATAATTATCTTGGTAATACATTTTACTTTTACCATAATATCACTAAAAAAGTTAACAGTTCGTTTTACTGATTTTAGTGAAAAATGTATCTGTTTCTTATCAATTATCATTAAAATTGTTTGTGTATACGAATACTAAGCTAGTCCTTTATGGTATAACAGGTATGTCTTAGATGGTTGTACGAGCAAGGTTTAGCTGTCGCAGTTAAAAGCTACAACAAGGATAGAATGAAGCAAAATTTGGAAATATTTGATTGGTCTCTTACAAAAGATGACTATGAAAAGATTGATCAGATCAAGCAACATCACTTGAGCAAGAATGGACCAGCAAAATTCATTTCTGACCTTTGGGATGGAGAAAATTAACACACTGCTATGAATACCATTCAATACAACATACCAATGCTTTTGCTTTAGCAACCATTTGAATTTTATACTTTAAAGTGGAGTCAGAACTTGTTATATTACTATAAAACATAAATTGTAAATAATCCACTGAATAGAGAAAAGTTTCTCAGATATATTTTATGTACTGAAAATTACAAGTAGTAATGCAGTAAGATAGAAATAAAGAAATCCAAGTCAAACATGATATTGGCCAAGAGATAGAGAAAAAAAATAGAGAACAGAAGAGAAATTCAAATAATACAAGTTTCACACTTACAATGCAGTTACTACTTATTATATATAAGATACACATTGATCAATAACTTCCATATTTTATGCCTCTCATGTTTACTATGCGTTGGTTCAGTTATATTATTTTTGTCCCCACTTGCCGTTACCACATAATCCATATCAGAACTTTTACTGTCATTTGCTAGAATAATGCCTTAAAATGCAAGTTCTTGTTCATTTTTGTTTTGTTCGCTTTACTATCAGTTTGTACTTATTGATTTTATTTTTATATAAAATTGATATTTTTATAAGAACTTTTTAATGAATTGTTAAATAGATTCATCTCATATTTAATGAAAAATTATAAAATAAGTATTCATGTGTCGTCATTTTTCGATTTACAAGTCCCTGGGTAATTGGTTGAATGCCTATATATCTCTACATACTCATGTGCAATAAGAAATAAGAGGAGGAAAGGGGTAGAAATAAAGGAGTTGGTAGGTCATAAATGATGAAATAGAAAAATGGTATAAAATGAGAATAATGAAAACTGTATAAGGAAACACAGTTCTCTGATTAGGTCTTCAAAAAAATGAAAAATTATGAACCTGGATTGTGATTAGCAAACAGTAAAAAGCAAAAAATGGCACCATCGATTGACAATATAAAGAAAGATAATATACGTAAAATCCAAATATATAAGAAACGAAATTAATAATTTTTTCACGTCATTTATTTTAAATGATATATAAATTTATCATTTATTTTGTTGACAAACATGCCTCCAAACACGGTTATCTTAGCCCAGACATAAGCCCACTTATGTTAGTGTTATTGGGCCAAGCCCATTCGTAACCGCGAGATCTTCTGTAGTTTGGCTGCTTAAATTTTATTCGAAATTGGAAGTTGCGGTGATCTCTTCCATGGATCGCCGGAAAAGCAGTGAGAAAAGGACGACGGCGAAAGCCTCAACAATGGAGGCATCACCCCAAATCTCACTTTCAGAGGCATTTATAGTGAACGGATTGTGCGTGTTTGGCTTGGCCTTAGCATTCTGGCTCGCAAACAGTGTCTACTCCATCGACCTTGTCACTGATCCATCTCTCACACTATTCATCATTTGGGTACCGTATTTTTTTATTACCCCCTTTTCGGTTCCTTAATTCCCCTTTTTCTTTCTCATTCTCTCATTCTCCGGCGTCTTTTAGATTACAGAACTACCGATTGTGATTCTTCTTTTCAGTCGCTATCGACAGAATCCCCAGCGATGCACGGTACTGTGTGTTCCTTAATTTCTCAGAAACCGAGCGATTCTATGTTTTATTTTAGCTTATTCTAAGTTTTTATCGTGTTCTGTTTTCGCGTCTATGCAGTACCTGCGAGCTGTTGGAAGAGGTATTCTAGGAGTGCCTATAGGTTAGTTCAGACTTCGGCTTTTTCTTCTGCTACTTCTTTTCTTGCAATGGTAGTGACTAACAATGCCGGTGAAAATTTAATTTTACTAATAACTGCTTCGTGGAGTATTAATTGTTATTACTGATTACTCTGCAGGGGCACTATTAATGTCATTAGGAGCTATTGCTTTGGGGGCGCCTGTTACCTTTCAGTATGTGAAATAAGTTTGTTTATACAGTACAGTGTTTTTTCTTTACAACTCTAAATGTATGAGAAAAAGGATTAAAGGTCCGTTTGGTGCCTAGGATGGGAGTGTTGGATAAGAACAAGATAGGATAAGAGTAGCATGGGGTATTATCTAATTTTACATTTGATGCATATCGAAATAACAAACTATATACATTGTGTTATCAGATCCTATCATAACTAGAGCATATCGTGACTATGCAAATTTACTTGAGACAGGTATCTTCCCAAGACTGTTAATTGGTCTCTTATGATGTCATTGTTCACGGTGAGTGACTATTTTGTCGATTTTCTCTTGTTTTCAGTTACAACTTCTTTGAGATTATTTTGATGTTTTTGAGTGGGACTCGTCTCACATACACTCTGTCTCTGCATCAATTTAAACACTTGATATTCTGTACTAGGATGTCTCGATATTCTTTTCCGTTTTTATTGTTTGAAAATTGCATTGATAGTCAGTGAATTTTACCATTAGAAATTTCAGACATGCAATATTAGTTCAAAATTCCAACATATCTTTATTTCTTAGAAGATTTTCAATTATTGAGATCTCCCACTACTATATTATTAATTTGTGAAATTAATTTTCGGAGGTTTCTTATCAATCCTCTTCCTTTTCCCTGAATCAATTACAAGCTTACAACATTTGTCGAGAAAGACATTTTTTTAAAACTGCAGGCCCATGTTTGTGTACATTTATAAACACATATCTTGTGCTATTGCAGACCGTTCCAGCATCATGTGTTCTTGGTTCGTCATGGGCTGACTGGCAACGTATATTTGCGCAGACAAAGTATGTTCCTTCTAGCTAATAGTTTATTGATCCCTTCCATGTTTGGTTATGTAAAGCTTCTTTTATTGGGGTTCTGGAGAATACAATGCTATATGTTGATCACTCCAATTTGTTTTAATTACATTATTGTTATCCGTATCCTACTTTTAGGCCAAATGGATCTGTAGAGTACTTAATTTGTTTACCAGCTCATGGAGCAGTTATTGGGGCCTGGTTTGGGGCTTGGCCAATGCCACTTGACTGGGAAAGGCCGTGGCAGGTAATCCTTCTTTTCTAGTCTTTTGTTTCTTGCCAGTTATGTTATTTCAAAATCCTTTGTACACTTGTCACTATTTTTTTTTTTTTGTCGCTTTTATCAATCCTATTTTACTTGTCTAATCAGTGCACATGTTTCATTATATTCCTTCTCAAGAGTTTATGATCAATTGTTTCTGAAAGCAGAACCACTCTTCTTACCATGCTTTTGAGGTTTGTTTCAGCAAGGGAAAAGTTTTCAGCAGTGTGATAGACAGCAGCTGTGTAGCCCTTTGAGAACATTGCATTTTTCTTTTTGTAATTGTATTCTCATTTAATTTTTGGTCCAGAATCTAGACTACTAAAACAAATATAGACCATATATAAATGTAGAAAGTGGAACAATTACAGTTTAAGATACCAGATTCATCTGTGTGGCATTGTTTATTTTTGAAACATTAACTTTTTTTCGCCAAACCTAAAAGCTGTAAAGTTGTTATAGCAGTATAAATATAATTGATCGATTATTTGTCTGATTGCATTTCAAATGTAGTCCATTCTTTATGTTGTTTTGTAGAATTAAGGTCATAATATTTCATCTTAATTTGTAGGAATGGCCTATTTCTGTGAGCTATGGAACCATAGCCAGTTACGTGGTGGGATCGGTAACATCATTAGGTTTTGTTCTTGCTCGTGGTAGGTCACAACATGTCAAAAGAGAATGAAAAAGATGTATCTGATCATGGTAATGATAAGCTACACTACTAACAGCTAATTTTTATTTTGTTTTACTTTGTGGAAAATCATAGGGAAATTAATTAGACTCTTATATTTTGGTTTTGTGATGATGTGTGTATGATAAAATCACTGATGATGTATATTTATACCAACACTTTTAGTTTAATCACTAACGGAGTCTTGTTGGTTCAAGCCAGAACAAAATGACTAGCATCATAAGCCCCCAAATTTATAAGCAAAAAATATCATTGTACAATACATCAATCTAAATGAGCTGAACCGGTCCAAATTAAGGGCACTAATCATTAAGTAACTTCGCAAGTCATGAAAATGAAGACATGCACAATAAAGATTTTGAAAACCAAGGTAGGTGGCCAACCTTTCAACTATTACTTGCAGCCTATCTAATCATATAAAGGCCTTGAACATAATACTTGGTAAAAGGAACTACGTTGTAGATTCATGATTGATTTTAAGCCTTGAAAACGGATAAATTAGGTGCAGGAATACACTATTATTTTCCCCACATTCAGATTCCGAGTTGAATTCTAGCCAGGAGTGTTAGTAAACAGAAAAGAAAAGCATGAAAATGTTATTACCAAAATCGTTATGTATGTAGAGACATTTTCTCTTTTTTTTTCAATGAATCTTAATTAGTAAGTTTAAAATCATAGAGATAGAAGGAGAAAAATATACGAATTTATATCACCTATTTATAATATTCTCAGAGTGAAGGGGTGTTCACGATTCACCCACCTTTCACCTGTTGAAAGAATGAGAAACCAAGCCAAAAAAGGAAATAAAGGAGTTGCTAGCAACATCTCCAGGTCACTAAAACATGAGATAACTTCTGCACTATAGAAGTTCTTACATAGGACTAAATGGCCAATCACAATAACATCTTTCGCAAAATGAATGCTGAAACATTATACCGATAACAATCTATACAACTGCAAAATCCGCCCAAAACGGTATTCTGGCTTGGAGTTGGTAGATAAAAGTTGAACTGAGATTCTACTTGAGGGACTTGAAAACTAAACTTTATTCCTTCTTTCTTAACCATTCAACAAAATTGTCGATGATCACTGGCCAGCCTTGACTGGAGTCGTAACTCAGAAGGTATACACAGTTTACCTGGCAGCAACAAAAGATCAAACATTTTTCTGCATGGAACTTTTCAAAATTAACGCAGGTGTATCACTATAGATTTGACCACTCTAAAATGAGATGTATAAAGTGACAAAATAAGAAGCTATTTATCATTTATTTATGGTTGATTATGTTTATAACATACTCAATTTAAATTAACGATAAATAACCCCTCCCTTACTCACTTTACAATTCTCACTTTAATGTTGTTATTTCCATATAACTATATACTAACATTATAATGCGTATATTTAAGGCCACATACGGAAACAGCTAAGATGAACTTCTTGTGTTTATTTAACAAACCAAATGTTAATTGTAGGAGGGGAAGGAACCAAGTAAACTAAGTTCACAACACTATCGAAAAGTCTGATCCGACTCAATGGGCATTGAGTTATCTTCAATAGGTGTTACTGCCGCATAGAATCAGTAGTGCTCATAAAAAAATATCAAAAAGGGAAATGTGGACAAGGTATTCCCTTCAGAGGACTAAACTACCATTTTCACCGTTTGCTTAAATAACTTGCAAGGCAAAGAGGAGGACAAAATTATTACCTTTTTAAAGAAATGATAGAAACTAGTCCACTGATCTCTGTTTACAGCCCGAAAGTCCTTCTGGATCTGCCACATAAATAGTTAAACCCTGAGAAAATAATTTACGTAAACAAAATATAAATATCAAATCGAAGGCTTTTTTTATCAACATCTATCGCCTAAACATGACCGATATGCAAAACACCAGTTGTAATCAGGAGAAACTTTACTATCACATGTTTTCACATTAGAGAAATTCCATGAAATCCTCCAATGATATTTTATATCACTATATTGATAAACGAACGTCAGTAGTGTTTGGAGTGAAATAACAATTAAATACAATTAAACAATATATATATTAGAACTATAAATATTTTTTATTTTTAATTGTTCCATGAAATTCATAATTATCCCAAATTTCAATAAATATTTTTTATTTTTTGACATTCTTAGTAAGCGAACGGGATACCATTGGAAGTCTTTATCTCCAAATAACGCAAACCTTTATATGCTTCTTAGAAGATGATACACAAAAGGCTAGAGTAGCATAAATTAAATGTAATAAAAACATATATATAAACACTTATTGACATTTAGATTATCTACAGTAGCATAGATTCAGTAAAGTTATAAAACAAGATATAAGCAGTTACCCACCTTTAGATAGTCAACTAATAAATCGACTAAAATAGGGAATGCGGGTCTCAAAACAATATTTAACAGCTCACAAGCAGAATTAATGTCTATAGTCCGTTGCTTATCATCTGAAAGAGCATACATTTAAAAGAGATGAGCGAGAACAGAAAGGCAGCAGTATAACATGCAAATATGAATTATAATTGAAATATAAAACCATAAATACCACACTTACCAATTAGGTTATATTGAAATGCATAAGAATAAAAATCCTCAAAGGACTCCGGCGCCATTATCTAACCAAGAAAACAAAGAAAAAACAGAACTTAGAAGCACCAAAAATCATCTTGAAGGACATCAATAGTTAATGGTTAATCACAGTAAGAATTCAAGAAAATAAATCCACTCACTAATTTATAAAAAAAATTAAATACCTCTTTCTTCAGACCAGCTATTTTACTTCCTAATTTTGTGACTGGGTCAACCCCTAGGCATTGAAGGCCTCGTCGCCACTCATCCTATTCATGGTTACAGAAAAACTGGTTACTAATTACTATGATATCCAAAAACTAAATAAATTATGATAATAAAATTCAAAATGTCTCAAGTCTCAACTAAGGATGACATGATAGTGTTTCAAAAGTGCACGTTGACAGGAATGTACGTACGGGTTAATAAACGTTTTATAATGTACGTAATTCAGAGAGACGAGATTTAAGTGGAAAGAATGATATGTTGATGATTATTAAGACCATGCTTGAGTGAGCTCTTTAATTTGTACGAGCTTCAGTGGCTCAATAATTGTGTGATGAAGGACGGTGAGGTCCTTTCAGATGTGACCGACGTGGTCTATTGTACTAAAATTGACAGTTGCATTTGCCTAGGCCGGCCACGCAGTCTTGTCCTAAGACCACCATCCCTACTAGCTCCTCTACCCTTGCGCACCGTTACGATGACTGATGAGGCTGCCGCGGAGGAGGTGTCCCAAAGTCAGTGAGAAGAAGAGAAGGACACAGATGATCTTCAAAGATAATAAAAAAAATACTCTAAATATACGCAATATATCCTGAGGTATTCTACCATTTTCAATCAAAAGTGTCAAGCCATTCATATACTTGTGTGTCCAGTGAATTGATGATGACGAATTAATAATGCATGAATAAGTATTGTGCAATTCAATATTCAGCAGTGAAATTATTAACAAAAGAATGAAAGTAAAGTTATGCTCTGCCTACCTTAGAAATGAAACCCTGAGTTTCAGCTTTCATTTTCCTAATATGATCACAAAGATTAAAAATAAGTTAGATAGAGGTAAAGAAAACGAAATTCACAATATGATACATACCAAGCGAAAATCAGTATCCTGATATCTGCATAGTGCACATTCAAATCTTTACAAAGAGCTTCAATCCCTGCTGGCCTGATCAACCAAATGAGTAATAAAACATTATATATCAAGAGTCAGATGACTCGGATCAACATTATATTTTCAGTAATGATACATGATACATCAAAAGACAATTTTCATGAGTGCATTGCAAAAGGTTGAGAGCGACTACATCTGTTATTTTAACAGGATGGATGGCGGCAAAAACAAGCTCTAAACATGAAGGAAAAGCAAGTTCAGGACCACAACATGCATCTCTTTATGGTTTTCTGAAGTTTTTTACTTCTTTCAGAAAAGAAAAAAAAATCCATTTTGTAGATAATAACATCAACGGTGCATCCACTTCATTAATTATTTATTTGTAGAAAAGAACACACTATGAACCTACATCCTGGACAGATGTCAACTTTGACTAAATGTGTAAGTATTTCTTGTAAGCAAGAAGCATATTTCTTCCACAAATGAAAAAAGCCATCCATTTTACAGAGTGCAAATTGATGTCTGTTGTTGATATCTTACGAGTACATTGCCAATCCTTGAGTTGATAAAAGTTTTCAAGAACATTGCCAATTTGATCGTTAGCCCGGCCAAAGAAAGGGAAGAGAGATGAGATATCATATAAAAATTTACTACCTTGGATCCTTTATATAAAAAATAATTATAAATATTTTTTCCCAATTATAAAAAATATTTTTTTTTTATATACATTAATTATTATTTTTTTAATACCCTTACTTATTATGAGATTTATGTTAATGAAATACTCACTACTTACTTAAATGAATATATTTATTCATTTAATATATACTTCCATCAATATGATTATTTTAAAATACAGTATAATTTTCTATAATTATTTTTTATTAATCTTGAAGAATTAGATATTTAATTTTTATAAATAATAAGAGAGGCAGTACAAACAAAATTTTCTTTTACTATTGTCCATCATGTCACAAGAGAGGAGAGAAAAAAAAAAGAACAAACAGATATCCACTTATAAACACACCACCCGTTTAACATCATCCAAATTGATATTCCTGATATGCAGAAATAGATAGCCATGTTATATGGACATTACCAGAAGTAAACGTGACGCCTAACAGAATTGCTTTATCAAACACGCATACATGAGCATTTGCTCAGTGATGCCTATTCCAACAATCCAAGCACTTAATTAATTAGGCTGGGCAAAGAAAATATTTTCTATTTTAATATTTTATTTTCAATTTCCTAAAATTGTTTTCATTTTCATAATTTTTGAAAATAGAAAACATGTTTACTTTGGCACCTAATTTCCTGCTTTTAAAAATAGAAAATAGTAAAAATGTGTTTGGTTTGTTCATTTTCGATAAACTATAAGTTTATTAAATTATACAAAATGTAAAAATAAATCTTGAAATCGTAATTTATTAATGGATAATTCTTAATAAAAATTATATATAATATTATACTCATCATAATATCACCCAAAAAAAAAAAAAGAAAAATAATTGAAATATGATTATTATTAAACCTTATGAACGTCTGAAATAACTTTCTTTGGGTGTCATAAAAAATTATATCCTGTTGATTTTGCTTTGAGCCTCGTTCAATACGTTAAGCTATTGTATTATTCTCCGTATGGGCAAGTAAATAAGATAAAACGCAAAAATATTCATAAGTCAGTGCTGCATTAATTGCGGAATCATATTAAAAGCAAAGAAGGCCTTATCTTTCCTGCCACAATTCAACCCTATAATCCCTCAATGTGGGTTTGGAATTATCTTGAGAGTCATGTAAAATATATAGAGGTTATGGTTTCCACATGAATCCAAACACGCAACTATATATGAATAGCAAAAGCATAGATGATTGCAACATGTTATGGTCACTTACTCAATCATGCCGGATGACATATTTGCGTATGATTGAAATAAGCGATCAATCGGATCCACATGGTTTGATGCTGTTTTCTTTGACGCTGAGTAAACAAGAAGAAATATATGGCAAGAATGAAAAAGAAAATCAGAATATTTGCATTAACAACACATTTTAGTTTATTAATAATTAGTACTAATTTCGAAATCTCTTATGGTTTTGGCGGGAAGGCGACAAGAAGAAGAAGTACCGGAACGAGACTGAGAAGGAAGGATTGATCTGGTTGGTGTTTCTTTGCGGCGAGGCATCTTTGGAGGGAAAATGGTTCGATGGATGAAGGGATGAAAATGGTCACCGAAGAGGAAATAGCAAAGCACCAAACTCTCTCTTGTATTTGTGTCTTCGGAAATGGAAATATCGCTGCTTCATTTATATCTTAGCAAATGGAAATCCCGCGGCATGGAACGGTATGAAGCGCCAAACTCTTCTCTGTCACTGTCTTTTAAATTCTTCTTTTTGAAAAATAATGCTATTTATGTCACTCTGCCATTTTTACCCCTTTGTTTGTTACACCCAGAAAGGAAACTATTGGGCCCCTAATTTTAAATTTAAATGATAATACTCTTGTGAATAAAAGTAAATTAAAGTGAACATTTACTATTTTTATTATTGATATCAGATATTTTATCAAATTATAAAAAAAAAGTTTTAAAATTGAGAAAAAATTGTAGAAACAAATTCTTAAAATCAATATATGGTATTTCAAAATTTAAAATTACGTAAGATTGATTAAGATTATCATGATTTTAAATTTTGATTTGTTTAAAAATTAAGGATTTTTTATTTGATAAAATATATTGAGATTTAAATTTCAATTAAATTATTTTTAAATATATAAATCAAATAATAATTCTTTATTTTTATTAAAATAATAAAGTTAAATAGTCAGGAAAAATTGTACAACTCAATGAGAATTTTTAAAATACTATTGTTTAAATTAAGAAAAAAAATTCATTGCTAAAGGTCTTATTTCTTTATAATTCTAAAATTCAATTTTTTCTATATATTATCTTTTGACAAATATATTTAGCGCAGGTTTACAAATATGTTAAATTAACATTGACTAGTGAGGCACCCGATATAATAAAAGCAAGAAAAAATTTAACTTAAATAATTTAAGGTTATTAACTAAAATATGATTAGAATTTTAACTATGTTTTGATATATATATATATATATATATATTAAAAAATTATATTATTAATATCATTAAAAAAATATTATTAACGAGACAAAATTAAAATTGGAAAAAACGCAATATTTTTATTTAATATTAATGTTTTTCGAGGAACGTGTAATTAAATTTTGATAATCTTTCATGTTAAGCTTTATAATGGAAATATTTATCAGAAAAGAATTTATATTTGCAAAGATTAAAATTATATCAGAAAAGAAGTTATGTTTTCAACGATCAAAATTATATCAGAAAAGCAACCCCCAAAATTGTTTATTAATTTGCATCACTAATAATGGACAAAATGTAGCCCAATGGTTTGATGGGCCTCAGGCCCAATATCCCACGAGCGTGTTGGTAAAAGATTCAGAAGTTGGTGACTTCGGCTGAGTAGGGTTTGATTGAGAAGCTGTTGAACCTGCTCTGAGCTTTGTTCGAGAATCAGCAGCGAAAATGGTAAGAAAGAATCTCTGTTCATTGACACAGTGTGAATGGTTATTTGAATCGTTGTTTATTATGACACGTTCTGTTTTGATTTGGTATAGCCTTCCCACAAGACCTTCAGGATAAAGAAGAAGCTGGCGAAGAAGATGAGGCAGAACAGACCCATTCCTTACTGGATCCGAATGAGGACCGACAACACCATCAGGTACAACGCCAAGCGCAGGCACTGGCGCCGCACTAAACTCGGATTTTAAACCTTTTGGTTCTTTAGAATGTTCAGAGAGATTTGGAAATGTTGTAGATTTGGTCATGCTCACTCAAGAGGGATCTTTCAAGAGCGTTTCCATAACCTTTTTTTCGCTATTGCTGTGAAACTGTGATGTTAGTTTTTATTTGTTGCCTTCTTTTTATTTCACATTTGAATTGGTCAATATCTGAATCAGATTCTTCAACTATGATGAAACTGTGACTTGTATTATGGCGTGCTTAGCAATTGTGAGATTAACTGCTACACTGGCGTGCCTACGGTATATAGATTGGTTTACATCTTCAGTTTAAGCTGGCAATAGGGTCAGTTGCCGCTTGATGAAGCATGCTTTATGATTTTAGAATCAATGGGAAACGATAGTAAGACTATTTTAAAACTATTAATTCATTTTTCTAAAATTAAAACACTAGTCTTGTCCATCGCATTTAATTTATAAATAATTAACTGATGTTTTATTATTGTTTTAAAATATTTAGTTCATGAATTTATAATATTTCTAATGTAATTCCTTATATTTGTTCTTATTCTCTCTGCGTGAAGGTTTAATTTCTTGCTTTATTCTTTTTATTATTTATTTTGATGGGATAAATTAGTATGTTTAAATTAATTCGTATAATTAATTTTAAATAACCATTAAGGACGCCGTGGAGTTTAGTCTCCACCATTTCCAACATGCACAATCGATTTTAGGACTCAACTTTTTGTTTTAGACTAATTTATAATTTTTAAAAAAATATTTTTTAAAATTAATTAAAACTGATGACGAGTCTAAAATTACAACCACAATTTTTCATACTCTTTTAAGTTTGAATTGTTTAGATTACGATTAACTACAATCACGATCGCCACAAACACTATCAACTGTTAAAAGTATAAAACAACAACAAAGAGTATCTGCGTACTGTGTTCCACTGGAGAATGTTAGAACTAGCTACCATTGCATAACTACTAACTGGCTGTTCACAAAACATTAAAAATCCTAATTCAATCAAACCTAAGCAAACCAAATTGCTCCAAGCATTTTAAATAACTTCTTTTTTGATAGAAATCAATTTAATTGTAACTAACCAAACCTATTATAGGCATATTGAACAAACTCAAAGTAATTTAATTAATAGTAAAAGCTTAAAGAAAAACTTATTGGTGACTTATTAACTAATAGTAAAAACTTATTATGTTCTGTTCTTCTATTTATTGGTTTTGGTATTTCCATCTCACTTTCATTTGTCATTTTATTTCATTGTTGCATAACTGTTAACATTTACTTCCTGTAATTAATTTTTATAAAAAAAAACAAATACCTAATTTATCAAGAATAATAAAAAATAATTATACATTATAAAATTAAATTATATTTAAAAAATATGCATAATATTAAAGGCCAAATTGGTGACTTATTTATTAAATTACTGAATATATTTACTTATACGAAGAATAGATAAGTGTTGTAAAGATAATCTAGCAGTTAATGCATCAAAAAATAGTCTTTATTTCTTATAATTAAGATAAAAATTATTTATTGCTATTTCTTGTAAAAAGGATTAAAAGTATATTTTTTTATTTGTCAAAATTTTATTGTCTTTTGTATATTAATTAATTATTTTTAATCACATCTATATTTTATTATTGTGTTTTAATAAATTATGACAAAGTTAATTCTAAAAGATTTTTTGTTCAGGATTTCCCGCATTAGGTCTAGTTACTACTGAAAATAGGCAAGAGAGCCTCACGTGTAGAGACAAATGAATATAAATGAAAACAAAAGTTTTGTTTTTGGTCATGAGAAAACAAAGGTTAAGACTGAATTTGCATATTTTAATCAAATGGGTTTGCATCATCTTTATTTGGACCAGAGAGATATATATTTGAGTTTCATTGAACAACCCGGTGAAACTCATACTACGTAAATTTTAAGACTCCAAAGACAACAGAGGACTTTGGTAAGCCACAAAAAGCAAGCAACCCATAATAGACAAACGCCGAGGAACACGAACAAACACGCAAGTGGTCAACAATTACAGCATTACATGGGCAATCACAGGTTCTCTCATTTGTGTCTCCTCCATCACTATAAAATGGAAGGGAAACCAAGACAATGGTTGCTGCCACACCTTAGGGTGGCTTGTAATTATATATTTAAATTATCTCTCTTTTCTACTGTCTGGTTTCTTCGTTCTCAGTTTCTTTCGACCTGCCTATGGGTAGGTAGTAGGAGCTTAGAGAGCGTCTGAAAGTAGACAGATAAATAAAATTTAAAAAAATAAAAAAGAAGGAAAGAGCTGAATATTTTAAACCCTTCTTTCCTTCATCATGGCTTCGGAAATCTCTTTTGATGGCCTCACGAAGGAGAATATTGATCTTGTAAGTATAATACTCTTCTCTTCGTATTTTAAATACAATCCTATTAGAATTGAGTAAGAATATTATGGAGGAAACTCCGTTATATATCGTTTGATGATTAAGATTTTGCACAGTAATGAAAAAAATTAGTAATTTAACCTCTTATTATACTCTTCATCTATTATAACAATAATAAATACCACCACTTGTTTGTTTCAGTTTACAATATATTAGCCTTGTTCTTCCCTTTCCATGGCATGCTGTTAATTCATTGTATATGTGTAGGAAAACATTCCCGTTGAAGAGGTCTTCGAGAAGCTAAAATGTACCAAAGAGGGTCTGACAACGGCCGAAGGAGAGAAAAGGTTCAAGATTTTTGGCCCTAACAAGTTAGAGGAGAAAAAGGAATGCAAGTTCCTTAAGTTCTTAGGTTTTATGTGGAATCCACTATCATGGGTTATGGAGGCAGCAGCTGTCATGGCCATTGTATTGGCTAATGGTGGGGTAATTACAATTCTCTCATCTAATGTCTCTTGAGATTGTTGTGTTGTTCTCCGATCAATCCATTTTTAAAAAATAAGAGATCGGTTTTATTATACTTTAAATATATATAAAAAAATTATATTGTTAATCAATTAAAATATATTATAGATATAATTTTTATATTAATTATTATAAAAATAAATGATTGTTGTTGTTATCACAATTTATAATAAAATGACAATATAAAAAATATTTACACTGCAATGTATTTAAATTAAATTCTTAAAACAATAATCATATCATGTCATGGATAAATACTACAAAACTTTGAATATTAAAATGATACAATTTATTTTATTATTATAATATGAATATCATAATAATTAAATATACTGTATCATTTTAATATATTTACAACGACATGCTCATTTTTAAAACATCAATCCTCTATTCTGATTTAAGATTTGAAAACAAATTTTATTAATTTTAAACATTGTATGTCTCGAATCTTAATTATATTTATGTCCTTCTGTTGTGCCTGATATATTTTAGTCTCTGACAAAAGCTGCTAAATGTGACAGGGCAAGCCACCGGATTGGCAAGATTTCACTGGAATTGTAGTGTTGCTTATTATCAACTCAACTATTAGTTTCATTGAGGAAAACAATGCAGGAAACGCTGCAGCAGCTTTGATGGCTGGTCTTGCACCCAAAACCAAGGTAGCAGCACATTTAATTTTTTCAGTCATGTAAAATTTGCCATGTTGAGGAAAATTTCTCTACTACATAGTTTTCAGACTATCTAATGTTGTAGGTGTTGAGGGATGGAAAATGGAGTGAGCAAGATGCATCAATTTTGGTCCCAGGAGATGTGATTAGCATAAAATTGGGAGATATTGTCCCTGCTGATGCTCGTCTCTTGGAAGGAGATCCTCTCAAAATTGACCAATCTGCCCTCACTGGTGAGTCCTTGCCAGTCACAAGGAACCCTGGTGAGGAAGTTTTCTCTGGTTCCACTTGCAAACAGGGTGAGATTGAAGCTGTTGTCATTGCTACTGGTGTCCACACCTTCTTTGGTAAAGCTGCACACCTTGTAGACAGCACCAACAATGTTGGCCACTTCCAAAAAGTATACTATCATATCTTTAAACTTGATGCTTCTAAATTTTTAATCTTTATAGTTTCAAATTGAGTTAATGGAAAATGATTATCGGCATTTTTTATGCATATGTTATACTGATTTTTTTTCTTATAAAATATTGCGTAAAAGTTTACCTAAACTAAGTATGATACTTTTAAGCATAGACTATAAAAACTTAAAGAGTAATAACAAATACACTCTAAAAGAATCCAACTTTTGACAATTATTTTTGGGGTTATGTTTTAGGTGCTAACATCCATTGGTAACTTCTGTATCTGCTCAATTGCTGCGGGGATGGTGATTGAGATAATTGTGATGTACCCCATCCAACGGAGGTCTTATAGAGATGGAATTGATAATTTGTTGGTGCTTCTTATTGGAGGTATCCCAATTGCCATGCCAACTGTTTTGTCTGTGACAATGGCTATTGGGTCTCACCGCTTGTCTGAGCAAGGTGCCATCACCAAGAGGATGACAGCCATTGAAGAAATGGCTGGGATGGATGTTCTTTGCAGTGACAAAACTGGAACCCTCACCCTTAATAAGCTTACTGTCGACAAAAACTTGATTGAGGTTTGTCACTGACATACAATATTTTATTTCCCCAAAATTCAATAAAATATAGAATACCCAGTTTTTATAAATTTAAATATTTAATTGATGTTAAATTATTTTACTGGATAGTTTTTTAATAAAAATAAAAAAGTGTTGAAATTTGAATATTAAAAGTTAATTCAATTAAAAACAATTATCAATAATAAATTAATCAAAAGTATAAAAAACTTAGATGGAGTGTTAAATATAGTCTTACTTGTATTGTCTAAATTAAAAATCACGTGTGGGGTATTATATTGTAAGAATTAATCATTTGAAATTATACAAAAAATAATTTTATCAACACAAATAACTTTATATATCACCAATAATTATAAAATTAATTAATATAAACTGAATACATGTTTTATCGTGTGTATTCAGTGTGAAAGTTAGAGGATAGTAAATTTTCACTAATAAATAAATTTTTCATAACAATTATTAAGGTATGGATTTTATGTAACATAACAACAATATTATTATGTGTCTTAGTATTGGATTAGAAAACAAAAACGAGTGCGAAGATGTAATTGCACCAAAATTAAAGCTTCCTTCGTTTTAACAATGGACATCTTGCAAAACCAGGTGTTCCCCACTGGAATAGATAAGGACACCCTTGTCTTGTATGCGGCCAAGGCTTCGAGAACTGAAAATCAGGATGCCATTGATGCATCAATTGTTGGAATGCTGGGTGACCCTAAGGAGGTACCATGATTCACACTTTTTTTTTATAAAACAAAGATTTTGTCAACATGAAATATTGAAGTATGCAAACTAAGTGGCTTATCATTGTAATTGGCTTCTATTATGATGTCTCAGGCAAGAGCAGGACTCACCGAGGTGCATTTCTTGCCTTTTAATCCTGTGGATAAGCGCACTGCTATTACCTATATTGATAGCAATGGTAACTGGCACAGAAGCAGCAAAGGTGCTCCTGAGCAAGTAAGGCTTTATATATTGTTAAGATATGTGAAATACACAACATTATAACTACCAATGAAATATTTATACTTTAAATAAATACTGTTATCTAATTATCCATTTATATACATCAGATTATTGATCTTTGTGGCCTCAAGGGAGAGGTTTTGAAAAAGGCTCACAAGGTCATTGATGAATTTGCTGATCGTGGTTTGCGTTCCTTGGGTGTTACTCGCCAGGTGAGTAATCAAAGTCATTACCGGAAATATCTGCTTAAATTTATTTTAGTTCTTGTATTTTTTATGAGTTTTTAATTTTTTTTATTTAGTGTCAATTGAATGCTAAATAGTGACATGATTAACAAACAAATGTCATATATTAATTTTTTGTATGATCATGTCAATAAGAAGGATCAAAACATTTAAGTTAAACAAATATAAGGAACAAAATAACAAATTTACGAAAACTTGAAAGCACAAGACTAAAACTATATTTAAACTGAATAAAAATAAGGAAAATTCTAACGTTTAAAGTGTATTATATTTGTTGATAGACTGTGTCAGAAAAGAGCAAGGAGAGTGCAGGAGAAGCATGGGAATTCTTAGGTTTGCTACCTCTCTTTGACCCTCCAAGGCACGATAGTGCTGAGACTATTCGGCGTGCTCTTGAACTTGGTGTCAGTGTTAAAATGATCACTGGTGATCAATTGGCCATTGGGAAAGAAACTGGACGCAGGCTTGGAATGGGCACCAACATGTACCCTTCATCCTCTCTCCTTGGTGAAAGCAAGGATGCAACCATTGCATCAGTCCCTATTGATGAACTCATAGAGAAGGCTGATGGATTTGCTGGAGTCTTCCCTGGTAATTACTTAAGTTTTTTTTATGCTAAACATAGTAACCATGATTTTATATTATGATTGCAATAGTGGCTATTGTATATTGTCCTGCAATTTAATAAAATTCCCTAGTAGAGATTCTTAAAACCTTGATATTGCAACTGTTTATAAAAAACTTTAATCACAACAAAAAAAAAATATATAAAAATAAAACTTATATGCAATAGCATAGATGGTTTTGGATGTATTCTTCAATCAAAGATGGAATTCCACGTCCATAATCCACACAATATTGACATTAAAGTTCAACACACGTTACTTAGGTGAAACTCCAGAAAGAGAAATACACAAGTCTAACAAACAAAAACTGATAAGTATTTTTACATGTATAGAGCACAAGTATGAGATCGTGAAGAGGTTGCAGGATAGAAAGCACATTTGTGGAATGACTGGAGATGGTGTGAATGATGCACCAGCACTGAAGAAAGCAGACATTGGCATTGCAGTGGCTGATGCAACTGATGCAGCAAGGAGTGCCTCAGACATTGTCTTGACAGAGCCAGGACTCAGTGTGATTGTGAGTGCTGTGTTGACAAGCAGAGCCATCTTCCAAAGAATGAAGAACTACACAATCTATGCTGTTTCCATCACAATCCGTATTGTATTCGGATTCTTGCTTGTTGCTCTAATATGGAAGTTTGACTTCTCACCTTTCATGGTTCTAATCATTGCCATCTTGAATGATGGAACCATCATGACTATCTCCAAGGATAGGGTGAAGCCATCTCCTGTGCCTGACTCATGGAAGCTCAAGGAAATCTTTGCAACTGGAATTGTTCTTGGAGCATACATGGCTATCATGACCGCAGTCTTCTTCTATGCTATTCATGACACCGATTTCTTCTCTGTAAGTAACACAACCCAAATTAAGTAACAAAAGTTAGGTGCAGTTCTTTAGGTGTTTTTAGTTTCCTTTACAAACTAGAGTTTCTATTTGATTAAATGTCCACATTTAATGTTGTTTATCAATTAAAATTAGAGTTTTTAATTTGGTAAAATGTGCACATTTAATGCTATTGTGAGTTACTGTAAATAGTACTAAAAGCACCTAAAGAACTGTTTATAAGTTGTCCATTTGATGCAACTAAAAACAGAAACCATTATAGAATGATGACATGAAAGTGTGTTTTCTCTCCTTTTTCTAGAGAACTTTTGGTGTCAGGTCAATTGCAGAAAGTGAGGAGCAGCTGAACTCAGCTCTTTATCTTCAAGTGAGTATCATTAGTCAAGCACTCATCTTTGTGACCAGATCAAGAAGCTGGTCATATATTGAACGCCCTGGCACCATGCTTTGTGGAGCCTTTGTTGCTGCACAGTTGGTTAGTTTTCTTCTATTAAACATTTTATTTTTTCTTTGAAAATTTGTCTTCAATGTAAAAAAGCAAATGGGTTTAACCTTGCAAATGGTCAACTTAGGTGGCCACTATCATTGCTGTGTATGCACACTGGGACTTTGCCAGAATCAATGGAGTTGGATGGGGTTGGGCAGGAGTGATATGGATCTACAGCATTATTACTTACATCCCTCTTGACATCCTTAAATTTTTAATTCGCTTGGGACTCACTGCCTGTGCTTGAGACAATATACTCCAAAACAAGGTTTACAACAATCTAATTACTACCCATTTCTAAATATTTTTTTATTTATGACATTTCTTTTAGGGAAAATGAACTTCAAGTTCACAAATTAAACAATATCAATTTTGTTTTTTTCTTTGACGTTTAAAACATTGTATACAGATTAAGAAAATGATTGATATTCTACAAATTCATGATCTAAGTTTTTTTTTTTAAATCCAAGTTCTGTCTTTGCTCAATTATCATAATGTCTGTTGATGTAGACTGCTTTCACAACAACGAAGGACTACGGCAAGGGAGAGAGGAAGGCCTAATGGGCAGCGCCTCAGCGTACGATGCATGGTCTTCAAGCTCATGGATCCCACAGAAGTAGTAACCATTAACATTCTGAAATTGCTGAGCAGGCCGAAAGACGTGCTGAATCAGCTAGGTTAGGTATCTAAAATATACATTTAATTTTTACAATTAATTATTATTTACAATTTATTTTTTATACTTAAAAAATATGTTTTAATTCCTAATCAAATGTTTTGTTATGTTTTGATCCTTGTTATTATATTATAGTTAACAATAAAAGGATAAAAAACATAACAATATATTTATAAAAGGAATAAAACAATTTTTTTAAGTGTAGAGACTAATTTGTATACATTTTAAACATATGAATAAAATTTATATTTTAACCAGTCAAAATTTTAAAAGAACACAATACATTAAACTTAATTGAGTAAACAATTGTATTATAACTCAATATTATTTTCATAACTTTTTATTCTTGATGAATAACTTTTTTTATTTAATTCTATATTTTTACTTTTTATTTTATATTCAGAGGAATAATAAAATATCAACATTAGCATTGTTATTACAAATTTTTATTATGTAAATATCTTAATTTATATGTAATATATTTTTTATATGATATATCAACCTCTATCAAATCTTTAAAAATTATTTTTTATAAAAAATAAAATTTTTACTATATTTGATATGTAAAATTATATCATTATTTAAAATTTTAGAGAGTTAATTTTATTATATAAATAAATTTGTAACTAATTTATCATAAGTATCAACTCAAAATCTCGTTAATTAATTTTTTATGATATTTTATCTATAAATTAGATATATTTATTCAAGACAGATATTTTTTTTAATCGTAGTAAAAAGTCTAGCATAAGTGAATTATTCTTATTATTTTATTAATTATAATAATTTTTTTTTTTTATTGATCTATGTATTCATCAAATCAATAAATTCTATATTAATAAATATGTATTATCTTAAACCATGATGATCTTTGACATAAATATTTCAAACATTCACAATTCTTTTATTTAGTACTTTCTTTTAAATTTTGTATAGATAAGTCTACCATATTTTTAATTTCTGCTTAAAGTATTTATTTAATCTCTATAATTAATATTTGTTTATAAATTAATTCCTATACTTTAAAAAAAACTTATTTTTAGTTTATGTACGAATGTTTTGTTACATTTTAAGCATTATTATTATAATATTGCTAACAAAGATTAAAACATAAATGACAAGGACCACTCGTGAAGGAATAAGCAATGTTAGACAAATCAAAATTGACACATTGATTCGTAAAATAACTCATTCAAGATGAACAAAGGTGAAACTATTCGTGAGATGATAAAAAATTTTTTTTTGACTATTCTCAATAGTTTGAAAGTTTTTCAAAATGAGTACATCATTGAAAAAAATAATATGAAGATTCTTTAAACCATAAATCTTGAAGAACTACTCAATTCTTTCAAAATACATGAGTTATATAGAAATCAAATAAACGAAAAGAAAAAAAAGTTATACCATATCTTTAAAGTGTTTAAAGAAAAAACTCGTGACAAAGAAACAAGTATAAATACCATGCTAGTAAAGTTCAGACCTAACGAAAAATAAAAAAGTAAAGTTAAATAATCTGTCATGTAAAACTAATGTAATCAACCTATTATGAATGCTTGAAACTTATACCTATTAAGACACATTTTCTAAACTTAAAAAGGAAAAAATTTTCAAAAAGAGGAAAAGTTTATCATTTATTTATAATTTCTATTACCATCTATTGAATTATCGTATGTTCACCAAAGCTTGTCTTATTCATATTTCTCCTACTTATTCTATCCGTTACACTTTATCGATGTGGAAATTGGACAACTGCCTGCATATTGGAGGATTTCAAACACTCCAGTTGTCTTAGACTGTTTGATGTCAGCGTGAAATTCAACATATATATACAACCAATAATTTGTTACTTTCCTTACGCATCACATAGTAAAGTTATCTAAGATTCAAAGCACAGGAAAAAAATTATTTTCTAAACTCAACAATGTTATAATGTATAAACAACGCTAAAATTTGGGTTTAGACGCTTTCCAAGATGTCAATTCGGATGAAATTACTTCTTCATTACAGGAAAGCACAGCGTGTGCCATCAAATTACCAAGCCAACCATGGTATAACAATCCTCTTGAGCCTAGTCCTCCAAATAACCAATACTTACAAGTATGATTTCCGCCTATGATATCGTTGATACAACCCAAAAGTGGAAGTGATCCAAGCGGCGTGAGTGGAGGCATTGCCCTTAGACCAGCTCTTGCTCCATTGAAAACCCAATCCTTTATTCCCGGATAAACGGAAGATGCCTTTGGTAAAAGCTGTAGAAGAGCTTCTGAAGCTTCATCAGTTGAAACATTTCGTGATGAATTTATGGATTTCCACTCCCAAGTTGAGCCCAGATTCAGACTGCGAGGGCCCTGAACAGAAATCCATGCATCTGATAATATAGACGGCCCATTTTCAGGATAACCTCTGGAAGACAATTGCAGAAAATATCAAATACATGGAATATGACATTGAAGCAATTCAATAGCATATTGTTGAAGATAATTAGATTTAGTTAGAAAGTAGTTCGTTGGTGAAGTTGATAATTAGATTAGTTAGTCTCTCTTCCATGTATATAAATCAATGTATTAACTAATTCTATCTCCACCTGCCATATGCCATGGAAGGCTCTTTCCTAGAAAATAATGCTCTTGAAGCAAAATACAGCTAAATAGTCATAACATGAGACATCATTATACCAAAATATACGTTTTTTAAGATGAATGCATATGCGACGCAAAACATTAAAACTTTACTTCGTATCATCAGGCAATTCCAGGTGTACAATTACACCCCTACAGGTTCTCAAAGGAAGCCTCCCAGAGATCTCAGGAAGCATGTTCACCTTGGCACCTAGGCATACAATGACTGCATCATATTCCCCTGAGGCATGAAAGATATTAAATCTTAGTCTTGAACAATGAAAAGCTCTGCAGAAGTATGCTCATGACATACAAACTAAATCTATCACAGAAAAAGCAAGCAAAAATATTTCAAAGCTGTTTGTGTGAATAACATTTAAAAGTGAGAACCTTAACCTTCATTTTTCCAGTGTATGTGACACATGAGACATCAAGGATATTAAACCATAGTCTTGAACAATGAAAAGCTCTGCCAGATGTAGGTACATGACAGAGAAACAAAACCTATCACAAAATATGTGTGTGTGTGTGAAGTTGAATACAATGTATCGATACTAAATTCGCTTTTGTAGATTTTTCAATACAATGTTAATAGTACTTTTTAAATATTCAATTTTTTTTATATTATTTCTAGTATCCTACACTGATATTAGTTATATGATGCAGCACTCTAATTGTAACTGCCACTTATATATTCAACTAAAGGTACTCATCAGCTAAAGAATTTACAATTCCCATTTTGTCTCCACTGAAAAATGTCAAATATCAGGCAGGGTATGCTGACGGATCCTCTTCTCTGTAGTTTGCCAATCTAATTCATTGATGAAGTGGCTCAAGCAAGTTGAGGCATGGAGTTCAGCTTCACAATGTGAGTGTGGCTGGAAGGGCCTGTGGAAGAAGATGGATGTTTGGCGAGAAAAAGAGTCACATGACTGTTGATCTTTTAATCTCAGTCATTCATTTTAATCTATGGGACTAAAAATAGTTGTTCTCATTTATATAAGGAAGTCATTCTCACATGATAGTGATGATACATCCTCTATGTATGTGTGTGAATATTGCAATAATTTTATACTGCCTAAACTTACTCTCTATAAAAGCTTTCATTACTTTTCTCGTGTTACAGTCATCTTAGGATTCAACATTTACATATTCAAAGTTCGCCCAATATTAATACAATCATCCTTTGTGTTAGAAGCCTTTTTCCTTATGGTTTGACTAATTTACCAATATAATCTAAGTTGGTTAGTCCATAATAATCAATCTTCAGAGTTAGACTTTGGTGAAGTAGAAAGACTGTTTGGAAAGTGCACAAATTCATGTTTTTTATAATTTATGATTGCTCGTTCTTTATTGAGCTTCATTTTCTTGAATAAAATTGCTAAATTTAATTTGTTACATTCATTTAATTTAAAGAAAAAAGCAAATGGAGTCAGACGTTAGAAAACTTTGGAGGGTTGACAATAGAAGGGCAACACATTGAATAAAATTACAAAAGACCAAAAGTATGGCAATGCAATAATACCTTCAAACTCAGAAAGTCTATCGACAGATGCTTTGTGTAAACTAAGCTGTTTCTGTCCTGAATTAAAAGTGGAGGATTCTTTCACCAAATTTTCACATGCTTGGAAAAGTGCCTAATAGAATTATCAAAATGAATGAAAGCAAACTAGGAGAAAGAAAGAAGTAGACATTAAACAATAGAAAAACTTTTGCATTACTCATCCAAACCTGAAGATATTGTTGAGAATGGATATTTAGAGCTTCAGGCATATAGAAAGCTTTGTTGAATGGTAGGCATACACCAGGTAAGAGACTTTGAGCCTCTTCATCATTGAGTGTTATTACTCTGCAGCTAGGAAGACAAGTCTTGACATTCTAATCACATAAAGGGAGACTATATCAGTACAGAACCCAAGTCTAATAACCAATATTTCAGAAACCTATTAAATCAGAGATTACATCAGTTAACTTGATCATATTCTTCATATCCGTTGCCGGTCTTAAGATGCCCCTGAAGTCAGCTGATCATCAGCAATGTAAAGCAACTCTAAGATTCCAACGGAGAGCATAAAATGCAAAAAGCACAGAATATATGAGTGTTCAAAAGGAGAATAATTTTTTTTGCAAGAGTTAGGGGTGGGGGAAGGGGGAGACAATCTTCATTTCTGAAAGGAAAACAAACTAGAGAACCTTCTGTGAACCGCAAAAGCTTTCATATCATCAGCAGATTCTCCAGTTTTGCAGTCCATGGAGACACTAGCTTCTTCAGCAACTCTCAAAAGCTTTATGCTCTCTTTCCAACACTGTGCACCCTCCCAGAGAAGCTTAACTACATTGGCATTCATCCATCAGCAGATTTTAAAGGAAAAGATGAAATAACTCAACACAGCTATATACCTTTTGGGGAATAAGGGTGAAGAAGACCACCAGATATTCCAGAAGCGCCACCCCCAATGCCCACTTCATCATATATATCAATTCTTAGATTCATGTCCTTAGGACTTTGCTGCAACGTTAATTTTCACCAAAAAAGATAAAATGAAATAAAATCAGTTGCTGACAGACAATTTCAACAAATGCCATAAAGAAGGCACATATTAATACATTATGTTAGCATCCATAAAGAAGGGGGCATATATTAATAGTAGTTAAAGAAAAAGGAATGGAATTAAAACACGAACCTTCAACAAATGCCAAACAACTGATAGGCCAGCGAATCCAGCACCGAGCACTGCGCACCTAAGGCAACAAGAATTGCGTGTTAATTAGTACAAGAGATAGGGATGTGGGTGCGTGTGGTTATGAAAGAGCACCTGAGAGGATGTTGAGTTAGAGAGCAATGGTAGCGAAGTGAAGAAGGAGTTGGGGGAATAGCATAGACAACATTCAGAGTGGGAGATGCTGAACGCCCCACAAAAGTCCATGGATGAGGGTTCGCCCATAGATTGAGGCTCTGCATCTCCACCGAACCTCTTCCTCTTCCTCGAAACAGGAGGCAACGCCCAAAGACTAAACCGCATACATCTTTTTACTAAAAGGCAAAAAGGTGTCAAGTTTAAATATTTTAACAAAATTTTCATTTTAATTTTAATTATGAAGCCTAATTAAGTAGTGTTTAAAAATAATTTTTTTTTTTAAATTTGTACACTTTTTAAAAGGTCTTAATAATTTTTTCATTAAAAAAATTAGATTTTTTAATATTTCTTGTTTTTTTATTCCTAACATGTATCGTTTATTTTGTCTTCCTCTATTTTTACCTCTCTTTTTTTCTTACTTTTTTTTATCAATCTTTTTATCTTTATTCTTCCAACTGTGAAATTAAAAAAAAATAAAAATTAGTGAAAACATTTATCCAAAGAACGGTCATAACATTGATTTAGCCGAACTAAGACATATTTTGTGTTGGAAACATGTTTATATAATTATTGAAGATGTTATCAATATTAGTATTATCGTGTATTTCAAGCTTCCATAAGAATTTAAAATTTGATGATGAAAGTGACTTTCGTAGTTTACATATATTTTTTTATTTAAAAGAAGGTAAATTTCTTTGATAGAACGTCTTTGTTGATCCAAATGAGATCATTACATGCAATGTATTTTTAAGTCTCTAACTATTTTATATATTATAATTTAATAAGAGACTAACATAAAAAAGACAAAAGCTTGAATCGAGGTCTATTCTCATATGTTACTACTAACAAATGCGAGGCATGGACAACTTGGATAACAGATCCTTTTTAAGACTAGATTGGTTCATAAAGATGAACATTCTCCCTTTGACCTTGAACAAGAAATTCTAAGGTGTCATTATCCTATTCTGAACCAATAGGACCAGGAAAAGTATAAACTTGATAATGTTTTTGAGAAGAAAGAGAGAAATGGTAAGAACAGTAGGTGGGAGTGGGAGGTGAATGTGCAAATAAAAAATGAAGAAGTGAAAAGTGGAAGTGAGGAGCATGTTGAGCATCACAGTGATGAACCTGCACAGCCCCACCGTAGCATTCACAACGCCATCCAACTACGCATCAAGAATCTCAAAACTCCTCACACACAACGCCTACAACACCCTATGGTGCCCCACACTACTCATTCAACCCACCCCTTTCACTCTCACCCCTTACCTTTCCCCTCACTCCCTCGACCCCTTCTCCGCCATCGCCTTCACCTCCCGAGCCGCAATCCAAGCCTTCCTCCAAGCCACCACCCCTCTCTCCCAACCTCCGCTCCCCCCCTCTGGTCCCATCTTCACCCTCGCCGCCCTCGGCAAAGATTCCCAACTTCTCCACCATGAATTCATTTCCAAAATTTGCAGTAATTCCGAGCGAGTTAGGGTTCTGGTTCCGCCCACCGCCACGCCCAGTGCCTTGGCGGCGGCGCTCGGGGCCGGTGGCGGCCGGAGGGTGCTTTGTCCGGTTCCGCTCGTCGTGGGACTGGAGGAGCCGCCGGTGGTGCCCGATTTTCTCCGGGAGCTTCGGGCCGTTGGATGGGCTCCGGTTCGGGTCGAGGCATACGAGACGAGGTGGGCCGGGCCCAGGTGTGCTGAGGGGATTGTGAGTGCGAGTGAGGAGCGAGGATTGGATGCGGTGGTGTTCACCAGTAGCGCTGAGGTGGAGGGGTTGCTTAAGAGCCTGAGGGAATTTGGGCTGGGCTTTGGGGACTTAAGGAAGAGGTGTCCCAGATTGGTGGTGGCGGCCCATGGGCCCGTCACTGCGGCTGGGGCAAAGAGGCTTGGAGTGGAGGTTGATGTTGTTAGTTCCAAGTTTGATAGTTTTGATGGAGTTGTGGATGTTCTTAATGTCACATTGCCAAGATTTAGAGATTAAAATGTTCATTCAAATGCAGAATTTCGCTTCTTAATTAAAGTTCTCTTCTTGTGACATATATATGTATGGTAGCGTGTTAATTTATGTGATGCTTTGGTCCCCTTGTTTGCTTCACTTCAAGTCAAACCGCAGCATTGGCTTGCTCAATTCTTCAATGCTCTGCTAGGGGTTTTTTAGATAGCTTCGTTGAACCCTCTTGATGCAATCATTGTCAAAGGATGTAACAACAACAATAATTAAGGCTTATTTCAGTAACTTAGACAATGATCATACAATGTTATTGACCTCTAGATTAATAATTTTCTCCAAAGATTTTGGAAACAAAAGGAAAGCTAACAGCATCAAGGTACCTGGCTCCTTGCAATTAAGTCTTGAAATAATGATATCTAAGTAATAGTAATTAGTAAGAAATAAGAATCAAAAGATTGTACTTATCTGATAGAAGGAAAGTGCACTATGAATATCATGAATTCAAATGAATCCCATCTCAGATACAAAATATTTTGAGGTAGATTGAGGGAGACGGACAGAATATTATGGCACACCGAAACAATGGAAATATCTATTATACAAGCTGCAAACTCATTTAATTACACACGTGAAAACTTGTTAGCTAAGCAATTATACTATATGTTTCTAATGGCTTTCAACCCGGTGATACAAATATGAAGATTTTTATGGCCCTTCTTTTGAAGTTCTGCCATCATCTAGATGCTTTATCCCTGACAAAAGCTTCAGAGCATCTTCCATGGATGGCCGATCGGATGACCTGCTTCTGGTGCAAAGCATAGCAACCTCAAGAACCAGTTTAATCTCTTGCAATGAACTGGCAGAACTTGTTTCATTCTCATTGTAAATTTCTCTTAAAAGAACCTCCCATGGTTTGCTATGTATGCCAGTTGCTGCATTTGTCAATCTTCCACTAGTTAAAATTTCCAAAATCATCTCCCCAAATTTGTAGATATCCATGCATAGTTCCTCCTTCGTTGCTTCATTGTTTTCTGTCATCCAAAAATGAACACAAATCAGTCCATGATATAAAGTTCATTGTAGGCATCTGACCCACTTGGATACCATATCATGAACCAACTATTCCAAAAGCTTAATGATTTTATATTATATATTTATTACAGCATATTCCAAAAGGATAGTGATATATTATGCAAATGTATGTTGAACAAATTTGTTTGTCATACCTGTCTCCCACTTAGTTGTGGTTGGTGATGAGCCTTTGCTCAACTTAAACAAATGTTTGAACCCAAATTCTGCCAAATGGGGTTCCAAATTTTCGTCAAATACAACATTGCTGGACCTCAAGTCTCCATGTGGTATTGCTGGGTAACAGTCATGGTGAAGGAAGCAAAGTCCCCTTGCAATTCCCATTACTGTTCTGAATTTTGCTGCCCAATCCCATTTGGTTCCAATTTTCTCAGCCAAATTCCCATTGGGCAAGTAATCGTACAAAAGATAGACTAGATGCTGGTTGTGGCAAAATCCCAACAATCTGATTAAATTCTTGTGCCTTGCATTCCCTAGTCTTATTATAAATTCTGACACAACCTTAATGCTTCTCGCTTCCCATTCAATCTTCTTGACCAAAACCGTTATTCCTGTAGGAAGAACAGCCTTTGTAACTACAGGTGATGGCGATGGAACTTCTGTAGGCTTTGTGGAATTGAGGCTTGTCAAAACATCATTTGCTGTGAATTGAGGGAGACCAGCAAATGAGACCATCTTCCATTGACTTTTAAGTCCCTTTCTGAAATAAAATACTCCAAAAGCCAATCCAAGAAGGACTATTAGCAACCCTACAGAGAGTAGCACAATACGTGTAATATTCCACGTGCCTTTGCCACCCAATATTCCAACTGAATCAGGACATGGTTGCAGTGGTGCTCCACATAGCTCTGAATTTCCAGCAAATGCACTGCTACCCATCAATTTGAATAACTTTCCTGCAGGTATTGAACCAGAGATATTGTTGAACGACACATTGAGAAGTTGTAAACTAGAAGAACTACCGAACTTTGCAGGTATGCGGCCATTGATCCTGTTGTTTGATAGGTCCAGTACACCAAGAACTGGAATACTAGCAAGTTCATCAGGTATATGACCTGCCAGATTATTGTTAGATAACTTGATTTTCTCAAGAGATTGACATTTGGAAACACTGTTTGGGATGATTCCAGTTATGTGGTTCCTATCTAGATCAATAACTGAAATGGATTTGCAGGACTCAAATGGGGGAAGATCTCCTAAAATACCACAAGAAGATGCTGAAAAATTTTGAAGTTGGGGCGAAGACCAAATTCTTGCAGGTATGATGCCTCCTAATTGCTGATTATAAGAGACATTGAAATACTCCAGTTGAGTAGCTTGAGAAATATCCGAGGGAATCCCGCCAACAAAGTCGTTCCTGGATAGATCAACATATAAGATATCAGGAAGATGGCTGAATTTCAAAGGGATGTCTCCTGAGAATGAATTCTCTTCTAGGCGAAGACGAACAAGAGAAGAACAGTTGGAAATTGATGAAAGACCACCTGTGAATTTGTTTGAAAACAGAATTAGCTTAAATAGTACTCCACTCACACAAATGTCTGGTGGAATGCTTCCAACTAAACTGTTTGTGGAAGCATCAACCCACTTGAGTTTGGAGTTTCTGCCTAAGCTCTGTGGAAGTGATCCAGAGAAGCGGTTGCTCCAAATGAGGAGAGTTTCCAAGGATGGTAGCTGTGCAATGCCTTCGGGAACAGTGCCACTCATGTCATTGTACATGAGACTGAGCAGTCTTAGGTTCTTCAACTCTGAAAAACTTTCAGGAATGGACCCTGAAAGGAAGTTATCAGAGAGATCAAAATCTGCCAGAGGTGTGATTTTGCTGAGATCCCTTGGTACTGATCCTGTGAGCTGGTTTCTGAATAGAAAAAGTGATTGCAAACTGGTGAGGTTGGAGAGTTGCTTTGGTATTGGACCTGATAGATTTGCTCCTGCTATGTCAAGATACTGAAGCTGACTCATATTACCTATCTGGGATGGAATAGAACCCTGGTATAAGTTGTAGCCTATCTCCATGTGGGTCACTGTTTTGAGGTTTCCCAGTTCTGGAGGTATACTTCCTGTTAGAGAATTTCCTGCAAGATGAAGAAACTCAAGGCTTTTGAAAGAACCATATTCAGATGGTATTGATCCTTTGAAGTAGCTCCCAGCTAGATTAAGAACTTTAAGATATGCTAACTGTGAAAATTCAGCAGGTAATGGCCCTGAAAAGCTGTTGCTAAAGGCATCAAGCACAACCAAATTTTTGAGGCTGGGAATTCCACCTGGGAAGGGTCCAGAAAAATTGTTTCTGCTGATATCCAAGCTTCTGAGGCTTGTGAGGTTGAAAATCTCTGCTGGCAGGTGCCCAGAGAAGAAATTGTGGCTCAGGTTGAGACTAGTAAGGTTTGTGAAGATGCTGAATTGCTTCCCTGACAATACACCTGCCAGTTTCTTCATGGACAAGTCTATGGAAGTTACACTTGTTGAGTAATTGTCACAGTTGATACCTGACCAAGAACATGCATAGGATTTCCCAGTTAACTTCCCTCCAGAGGGCACCACCCAGTCATGCAAACTGTTATCAGCATCTACAACTTCAGATTTTAAGCTCAAGAGTGCCTCTGAGTAAGGGTCGATTGCTAAAACTGTTGATAACATGAAGGTGGCGAGAAGATTGAAGTACAAGCATTTGAAAATCTCCATTGGAACTTGAAGAGCATAAGGAAGAGGGACAATTGTAAGTACCCCAAGCAAAGGCAATGGTGTCAGAATAAAATAAGGTCGTGTATATTTTTTGTTTTGTTGCATTAGGGATGCATGGGGAATAGGGAAAGGAAATGACACTGTACATATGAATGAAGAGAATGACTATTCTGATTGATTAGTTGGTTCAAAAGAATATATTATTGGGTTACTTTTGGGAGCAAGAGGGGACCCTGGATTGTTTATTTATGTGGATGGTGTTTGCCATTAGGGAATAAAGTCTTCAAATCTCAAATTATCTTTTTCTAACTTTTCATTTGGGGGAATCCCATAGGTAGGAAACGTCATGGCTAATTCAAATACTTTTATCTTTACTCTGTGCCAAGTGGGGACATGGATCAAGTTCGTCCATATCCATGTCTTTGTATATATGGAGATCATATAGGCCCGTTGCATGGTCTTTTTCGGTTGGACGGAAAGCCAAATTTCTGAATCAAGTAACATGGGTAACTCTTGTGTGAAAAAGACATTTATGTGGGTAGAAAATTGCAATTTTCTAGACTATAAGCTTACAATTACAGCTGCCTCCAGTGCATTACATCTATAGTCCCATTTTTTGGCTAGCTAAATAATTATGTGGTATGATGCATCTTGCATGGGTTCAAAAGGATGAGATATGATTATGTTTTTCGTCATTAACTTGGATATAAGTGCCATGTAAATTCATATTATAATCGCCCTTTCCTTTCACAACCAATTTTCAACAGGATAAAGTTAAAATGCTGCAAATTTTCTTGTTGATGACAGTTATAAGGAGGAAGACAAGAGAGCTTAGACCTTATTATTATTATTACTATTATTTTTCTTATACATATATATATGAATTTAATTTAAATACATTAACAGTTGTAAATTTTTTTAACTTTGCACTGTCACTTAATCTTAATACACTGTCAATGTAAAAAATTGAACTTCGAGCTTAAAACAAAATGGTTACCCATGTACTTTGAGCTGGAGGCGGCAAAAAGATATATTCCTTTCTCAAAAGATTAAGCGAATAACTAAACCGTATTTTCCTGAGAGATATAACCAGGTTTTCCTGATTAGAGGGATCTCAAGATCAACATATTGCTCTTTAGGTGTAACTGGAATGCATTTTTTTTTTAGGAAAATTATATATACATGAGTACCAATAATACATCTCCAAAATTACACAGTGTAGAGCTTTAATCCGTATCAACGAGAGAGTAGCAGGTGCATCAAAGGAGCAGAGAAAGACAAGGCTTGTGATGTAAAGGAGTTTCCTTTGTCCCTCATATTATGATATTGTGGGCATTGGCCAATTGTTGCGCTTCTGAGTTCTGACATGTGTGAACATTGGTTTGATTAAGCATTTCACCCTGTTCGTATCTTCACTCTCTCAGTGCATGAATAGGGAAAACAATTGTTATTCATTTTCAAAACATGGAAAACAATCTGTGCGACATTACATGAAAATTGAGTGACACTTCACTAAGTGACTTATTCCTTTTGAATAGGATCGGTATGTTAGAAATCTTTATTTGAACAGAAAATATTTTACAATTTGGTGAGATTATTTTAGTGGGGTTTCTTTTTTCCATATTCAGTGATTCATACCATTTTCTAATTATCCTAAAAGATTTGCTACAATGTAGACTTCATTGGTAAATTCTCTATGTAGTTCTTTGAGTCCATGCGACTAGAAAAAAAATGAGAAGGTTGGATAGTATATCACAAGTTGAAAATGTTCATATGATATCAATAAAAAAATAAAAAAAAGTATATCACACAAATTACAAAACATATAAATAAATCGATAGACAACTTCTCTTTCACGTAACATTATCATCAGAAAGATAACTTTTTTTCATCTTAATCCTTTTTCATGTCAATATTATAATTAATGAGCACTATTAAATTGGTACTTCGTTAGTTTTTTTTTCCATCCGTCACCATTTTAAAAAAAATTCTCTTTTTTATTTATCACTTTTTAATTATTATAATCTTACTTTTTTAACAAACTAATACATTAAAGAAAAGTAAAATAAATAAGATAATATAATGACAAAATTAAAAATTAAATAATAAATTTTAGACTTTTGTTAACTTCAACTCTTACTACTGAGTTTAAGCATCCATAAATAAAAAAAAATTATAAAAAAATTATTCAAGTTATTATATTAAAGTTATAAAAATATAATAAATGTTTCATTCTCTAATAAAATTTTATAATTATTGGCAATTTATCTTTAATCTTAAAAGTTGAGATTAACAAAATATTAAATTTTATATAAACATTATTTAATTTTATTAAACTGTATTAAATAACTTTAGTTATAGATAAAAAAGAATAAACAAAATACAATCAAATAACCTTAGATGGCATATAAACCTTAAGGATAATTTTATCATTTACTATACAATATAACATTGCTTTTGTTGTTTATCGACAGCTAAATGACAGATTGAACAAAAGTTGCTGTTATTGCTTAGGTAGTTGTATAACATTGTTCTACTTGTATTATCTCTCTATATGTACCAAAAGCACCCTTTGTTTTATTTTTCCATAACCTAAAAAGGTAAGTTAATTACAAGTCATTAGATGATACGTTAGTTTAATTTATTTAAAACATTTTTATGGTAAATTTATTCGTAACTTTTTAAAGTAATCTAAATGAGTTTACTTTAGTATTTGTGAGAGAACTTTCAGAATAAAATTGATGAAAGTACCATTGCTTTTAGAGTATAATGGACACCAAAACCTTGTCTTTTCTTTCATTGGTTTTTGAATGCCTGTCCTTGACGTTCACAAAAATGACCAAAGACAAGTAGCAGAGTGAATACAAAGTTGAGTCTGTGCATAAGAATTTGTGAATAATGGCAATGAAAACGTATGCAACATAACTTAATTGGTGCCTTTTCACGAGAGGCAGGGCCCTTTCACAGAGGCCCCGTGACTTAGGGAAATATATATATCCAATACTTACTTTGTTCACTGCGTTTGCATGCTACTGCTATCATTATTTTATGTGACGTGAATGCGTTCATAAATAATAAATGATATCATGAAATACCATTTCTCATGTCAGCTTTTTACCAAACATTAAACTATGCTTTCAATTTCAATTAGTAGCAAATTCGTACGGATTAGGTTAATGATAAAGGATCTAAATAATTTGCATAATTTCAAATCTCATTACTACTGTTATAGTTAATAAGTTTCAACATATAAGTCTTCCTTAAATATGATGCTCAGTGATTTTTTGTTGTTCCTACTGTTTTCTTCCTACACTGTTTAACACATAATCAATGCATCATTTTTGTTTCTTAACCGTGAGATGATATTATTTCTTGAGTTTTGTTAACTTTAATCTTTAAGATTAAGTTTAAATATTACAAATAAAATTTTTTATAAAAAAATATATAATTATTGTCTTGAAATTATAAAAATATAATAAATATTTTTCTTTTTAATAAAATTTTATTATTATTAATTATTTATTTTTATTCTCAAGGTTTAAAGTTAACATGTGAAAGGGTATTAACCTGACAACAGTACCATGTAAAGCTTCACAAGTCCGTGCCAAACTCAAGAATGCAGTACATAGAACAGCGAAAAATGTTTCTCTTTTTTGAAAGACAATATGAAAAGGTTTTAAATTGAACATAAATTGATGCAAACAAATTCACAATAAACACATATTTCTAAAGGATTAAAATATACAACTTATATAATAAATTTAGTAATAAACTTTATTAGAATAAATTAAAAGTAAACTCTTTCAAGCTGGTCAATAATCACAAAAAAGATGAATTTTTTTTTATTAAAATTCTGCTACAGATTTCATTTGAAAAACCCTGATGATCTATATCACATGGTGCTTGGTACTTGCACTCTACTTTCTACCTAATTTTGCAGCTTCACCTACTTTTCTCCGAGAAAGAAAAAACTTTTCACTTGATGTTAATTTCCCCTTAATAGTTTTCCCTTGTTGGATCAAAATTGAAAAGTGAATATTGCCATGAGTGGATAATTTGAATGAAAGAAAAGAGGCACGCCAAGCACCCCAAAACCGGTTACGATCACGATAAGTGGGTAAAAAAGTGAGAGAAGAATACAGATAAAAAGGAAAAGAAGGGAATTTCATGGAAATTCCCAAAGGAAAACGTTTGGAAAAAGAACCATAATTATAAGTGACCGTGTGGCCTTGGTTTGCACAATTGCACGCCTTTTAAGAAAGAAGAAAAGTGGATTCAGTTGGACTAGATTCCCACTAAGGTCAAAAGTGTTGGGTCTCATGAATTTGCATCTGATTTGGTGCCCCTTTTATTAATCAAATCTCTCAAGTCATGAGAAAAGCGTAGAGGGTGGAATTATTAACAAGATAATTGCGTGATTGAATGGCTTTTTGTTTTCTTGATAAAGTGGGTAATCTTATTGAGCAAGCCACCTGCTTAGCATCTAGTAACCTTAATGACAATTAGGTGACTTTTGTGATGACTGATTAATAGCATAAGAATATGAATATTACATTACTACAGTAGCAACTAAAACTTATTTTTTATCTAGTTGTTGGCATGAAATTTATGTAATATTTTCATTTCTTTCATATTCTCAAATCCCATTTTCAAATTAAAAATAAAGGACCAAATAAAAAAGTTACAAATTTTTGGATGAGCAAAACCCTAGTTAAGTCTACGTTTCTTCAATTTTCAACTTCCAATATTATTGCTTTTAATTTTAAACATAAAGTAATGTTTTTATTTTAGAACTTTACTAAATGAAATGATGCTTTATGTATTTATACAATCAACTTTGAATTTTCATTTCATCATGTGCATTCTAAAGCTAACCCTAAAAATACCTAAAGAGAAAAGTTGTCTCTAAAAGCCCGCTCAGTGTAATAAATATTAATTTATTAGGAGAAAAAAAAGTATAATTTACCCTATTTAATATAACAATATAATTTTTTAGTGAATCAATTATATCCATAAAATTAACCATTTTATCCATAAAATTAACCATTTTATTGGTGTATACCTGCGTATCATTAGAATGTGCATATAGCGTATACAATGCATAGCATTAGAATACCTCTGAAATTATGCAAAACCAACCACGCTAACATATGTTGTTCCTTATTCGTGTTTTACTCTAAATGTATTAGCTTGATCCCTGTTTTACCCTTGTTTTTGCTACTTGACATGGCTCGCCACCAACGTTGTCACACACATACGCCGGTAGTTGGGGCTCCAAGGCACACTTCCTATGTATGGGTGCACATGCTCTACTCCATGTTCTTTATGATAGGCTCACACCATATTGTTGCCATTGTTTCTTGATTTTTCTTTTGTACTTTTTCACATGTATTGGGGACTTCTAATTCTATATTCCATAAAAAATTAGTAACAATACTTACTCATGCTAGACATGATAACAAAACTACTATGGCAAATTTATTTATTTTTAGTTATATGGATATAAAAGGCCATTTTAGTAATTACATATTCCAAAAGTAATTTTGAATAAAGTATCCAAACATCATTCTCTTTTAAAATTACTTTTTTGATAGTTACTATCCAAACACACTAAATGCACTTATTTTCTGTTTTTTTGTTTTTCTTTTCATTTTTGGTAAAGAATAAAATAGTTTTAGACAAAGCAGAGGGTTTACATGTCAGCCCCACAGAAATAGCCGTTGCCATTGGAAAGGGCAACCTCAATCCTCAAATGTAAATCATTCTCACATCTCTCCTTAGTAAGTTTTACGAGGTCTTAACTTATTTAATGTCTATCAAGAAAGAGACTGATACAAAAATTACATATGGCCTTGTCTTTTGAAATTTGAACATGAGAAGATCCATTCCCGTGGGAATGTCATAGACGAGGGGAGAGAAGAAGAAGCAACACACGCAACAGAATCAAAACAAGGGGCCAGTAAACTTATAAAGGGGACCCATCTTGATTAAGTTGGAATCAACGGGGAGAAAATAAAAGCAAAAGAGCTGCATGTTTCTACAGAAAAATAATCAGATTATCAAATCTGATTTGAGTACTCAGTGTGAGTGAAAACATTTGAGCCAAATGAAAAAGTAGAACCAGACTATTTAATACTTTTGGCAGAACACCTCAAACCTCAAATGGTACCGCAGATTCAGGTTTTAAGCGGTTTAATCGGACAGTTCCAAGAATATACTCTGGGAGCTCTGCCTCTTCTTTTGCCTGCAAATATGGCATCAGTAAATATGTGGATCAAGTGAAAAGGTTGATGAATCCAAGAGTTAATTCATTTATTATTACTAGCCCACACTATTGGAAGGCAATAGATGTGTACAGCTTTATGCAAGAAACCAAACACGCCAAGAGTTCGTGGCAATTCAACATTTTGCAGGACATTTACTTCATGATTCTCAGCTAAAATAACTTGAGACAAAGTATGGACACAACAAAATTCAAATATTTTATTTTGGTTATTTAATGTTTTGGTTTGAGAGGAATGGTTTATCTTTAATACTAATAAAGAAAACTTCTATAAGTTGGAAAGAAATTTAAGCAAATTCTTATTCGGTAGGAGTAAATGATTCAGTTCAGAAACATTCATATCAGCTCACCATCTCCCCTCTCAGAAACATGCAAATTTCCCTATTGTTATATGGCATCTTATCTAAAATCAGGGATGGTGAGCCTGTGGTATGTATGTACATATATTACTTCCGATAAAATAATATTACACTTGCAGGCATAAGGGAGGCATAAGTACAATATAGTATAAGAATTCCTGCAAAATCCAAGAGCTGAAAGAAAGAAACAGATAAACTTGCTCAAATATACAAGGTTGCATAATCTCTGCATTATCAGCATTGCAAATTACCTAGAAAGACCATGAGTAGGGCACCAAACAGAAGCCACACTGTAAAAATAATCCTCTCCCATAACAAATGTATCCGTTTACCCTTGAACACATGAGCATCCCTCTCCCAAGAAAATATACCAAATAAATCACATAATTTCACAATTCAGAAGTCTACTTCAAAGGAGCATGGAAAAAGAGCATAGTTTGTCCATAAATATTATGATCATAAAGGCACAAACCTCTATCAAAATTGCAAGGTCAACAACTAGGCTTGTGACGTATCCCAAAACAAGGCCAATGACACTCCTAGCTACAGAGGATGATCCAATATCTACATCTATCTGCATAATACAGGAAACTGCAATCAAAGTGTAATCCAGCAGACAAATTACAACATCTGCAGAAAAGTTACAGGTATATTGAAGTTCAATTCCATGTTCAGCATATTGTTTCACAATTTCAACAAGACTGAATTGGGAATCTTTAATGATTGGCAAGCAGCAAATTAAACCAATTTCAAAATAAAATTAAGGTTCCACAAGATCCTGTAGTTGATGTGAATGGGGACTTGAAATTTACGAAGTTAATATTGTAATGTCAGTTGCACTGAACCACAACTAAAACAAAGATGGGATTAAAAATGTAGTGTGATACCACTGTTGCGTAAAGAGTAGATGGTAAATTAACATGGTAGTTTGCTTGTAGGAAGGGTAAAAATGTGAACGGTTGTGTTACAACTGCGGTATAATTTACACGTCTAGGAATTTGGAATGGACAGGAGAGGGCTGTTCGTGTGCACCTATGTGTGCCTTCTTAATTCCAAAATAAGGACTGCTGACAAACAACACAATTCTCAAACTATATGTAATAAATTACTTAAAAATTAAATATGGAGAGATGTGAAGCATAATATTTTCAAGAAAAAATTGCATCAGAATTTAATGGACAAATAGGAGCTGGGGAATACCATTGAAAAGTAGAATATTCTAAACTCAAGTTAACATTGCAGAACAGGCAATACTATACATAAAGGCAGAAACTTCAAAGTTGTTCTGTAATATTTGAGAGACAACATAAACTAAATTTTTACTTCTTAACTTGCTATTGTAACTATACCTCCATAAAATTGTCCTGTCTATAGTATTTACAAGTCACAGCTTTCCCCAGTAAGCAAGCTTTTGTCCCAACAGCTCGCTTGACCATCCAATATCCCTGTATCCATTGAAAATCATTAGCTGCTCAATGCTTTTAAGCATCAAAAAGGGCATATCACTCTTCATTTGAGAATCACACACCTCAACTATGCTTGGAATTAATTTGAATCTGGAGTCCCGAAATGTGTCATTTCCATCTAAAAACTTAGCCAGTAGAGAATCTTTATTTATAGGTCTGTCAGATGCGTAATATAGAACCAAGCTGTAGTTTGGTTTAGCTGGAACCTGAGAATTATGATGAAATAAAAATATGCCTTGATAAACAGATCCATATACATATAACAAATTTCACATTGCATCTGGTTATACATACATACATACACATTCATGCAGACAAAGATCTCTTCGCCCATTGAAATATGACATTGTTGGCAACACCACAGATTGACTAACTATAGACAAAGATGAACATAATGTACAATATTTGTGATTTCAGCTACATTTAAAACTGTGTTTATGCTTCATATGATATTCAATAAGAAAATTAGCTAAATCCGTTCCTTGGTCACAACGGGGAGCATTTAACACTGTACATTTTGTAAATCTACCTTCATTCACTGTCAGAGGCGACTAACAACAACATGTCTGCCATCTTTCATACTATTTATAAGCAAAAAGATTATTTGAAGGAACCAATAAACGAAGCATATTAAGCTGTAAAGCCAGCATTCAACAAAAGATCATCAAGAATATGCTTCTTGGGAATGTTAGTGGGAAGGTCCAGAGATCATGAAGAAATGAGAATGGAGGTATTCCAGCCGAACATGCTCCAGTGAATGGGTCAGGAGAGAGAGGATAGTAACTACAGGAGTATAGTGAAGAGTTAAGCGGATATCCAATCAGCATGGAGGGAGGTTTTATCAATCAGGAAAACTCATAATGACTGATCAAAACTCTAGGCTGATATTGCTTCTTGGTTCCTTTAGCAGTGTTTTTTTATCTCGTTTTCTGTACTTCTTTATCTTCTTTGTATGAATTATTCTTTCACTGGAGATTTATATTTTTCTTCAAATTTTTCCTTGCCAAAATTTTGAAGCGAGCCCCCATAAGAGAAAGCCATTTGCATGCTAGCCTCTTGTCTTGTATAGGGTTCCAAACCTGCGCACCCCTAAACTACAAGCTAGCTTTGAAGCCCCTACTTTATTAGAAGAAGTCCCTTTCTACAAACCTTTCTAGAATATATATAAGGGAAGCTCTTCGAGCTTTCTTCGCATCCTGGAGCTTTCCCCTTTCTATTAGTAAGGTTGTCAAAAGGTAGGTTTCTTAATTAGTGCTTATGCTAAGGAGCTTCTTTCTCAAGGTCAAGTTTCTCGGTTCTTGCTTTATAAAGATTGCAGGGGCGCAAGCCCTTCCTTCAGCCGGCTCCGCCCTATCTATTCATCTCTTTTATATTAATCGTAATTTTTCTAACATTGATTACCATGTGTGGCATAAGTGTCTTGGACTTCTAAACTCAAATTTACTTCATGAGTTGCAAAAGTCTGGTTTTCTTGTAAAAGAAGAGTCCCCACCTCTTCCCAAAACATAAATCAGATGTAGGACAACCTTTTGATATAATCCATAGTGATTTATGGAAGGAGACACCAGCTATAAATCATACTAATTACAAATAATAGTTTTATAGTTGTTTCACTTGGGTCTATTTCCTATGCTTTGAAGGTGTATTCTATGCTTTCAATTTTTACAAGCTTATATCGAAACCTAGTTTTCTTTAAAATTATACTCTAATAATGGAGGGGAATACACATCTAATTTATTTCAAGAATTCCGGCAAACTAATGTCAAGAATTCCGGCAAACTAATGGTATTGTAACTCAGCGGTCATGCCCCTCAACTCCCCAACAAAATGGGGTAGCTGAAATAAAATCTGCTAGATGTTTTTTACACAAAATCATTGACACATCAGTGCCATGATTTCATAGAAGGAAAATTGATGCTTATCGACTTAGCAGCATCAATTTGAGGGTGGATATCAATGGAATAATTGAGAAAACGTGCTGGCCATTAAAAGCAGAAATAATTGGCAAAACAACTAGTCATTAAAACCAGCAAATTCTTAGCATAGGATAGCCACATTTAAAGCCAGAAAAGCCTGTGTCAATACAGTTGTAATTTTGTAAAACTGTTATCCTCTCTTAATTAAGATGCTTAGCTGCGGGATAAATGTATATATGGAAATTTAGCTGATTTATGGGGCAGAATATCAGATTGTATTAAACAGTATGTATATGAGAATTCTCTTGCAGGAGATCACACAGTTTTACTTAGAAGTTTCTTAAGTTTAGAGGTTTTAGCATGTACTTCCATAATTTGTTCCTAATTGGGCTGTTGCTAACAGAGGCTAGCTGGATAACCACTTAATTAGAATTATTGCTTAAGAGATAGAGTTATGTATACCTATCAGTCAACTATGCTTTAATTCCATCTTAAAGAGCCCAACCAAATACCAAAGGATGGTTTTTGTAATACTAGCATGCTTATTAAAATTAAGCTTCACTTTTGTAGTAAAATAATGTATATGATAAATAATAACAAAGATATCCTTACCTGTAAATTAAATACAAGGACAAATGGAAGCTTTTTCCCAGCTTCTGACTGCAATTCAGAAGGGAAGGATTACACAGTGTAATGACTTTTAATATAAAACATTAAGAATCTCAAAATCTTCATCATATGATTTCCAGAATATTAAGGTAACACACATAATTTTGACCACGAGCTTCAAACCTACAGCATGTACAAGATTAAAAAGCACAACACACTAGAACACTAATTTTAAGAATTTGCAGTGAAGGTGTTGAGAATATATCCTTATTATTACTATTTATTTTATAGATTTATTTTCATTATTTCTGTTTATTCATTGAAATTATTATTAGATATTCTATTATGTAAATATTAGGATTAGACTCCTATATATACATGTAATTGTTATGTAATATATCGTAACAGAATTTATCCCAGAACAGAATTCACAAGTGAAGATATGACTGAAAAATAGATGATCTGGATTTTGGAACACATGGCAACCCACATTGAAATGAAATGTAGAAGAGAACGTAAAGGGGACACAACCATACATATGGCATTATACATAACTGGCAAAATCATGAAACTAAATCAGAATTAAGCATCTAGAACTTATATACAAACTATGCTTTAATGCAAACTGAAGAGGAAGCCAAAAAAACTCCATTCAAATAATGATTGGATGATGGTACGCATCAGAGAGAGACTAAAGCAGTAATTAATTTCCATAAAGTCTAACTTTTTCAGTTGAACATGAAAAATTTTAAAGCTTGACTTAATTAATGGTTTAGAGAAAGTCATTTTCTTAAATCTACATATAAAACAAAATTGAGCATATTTTTCCAACTCTATTACATAACAATCTATATGAATATTAAAGATAAAAAATCTTATAATATCAATTCTACCTGAACCAGATTTCTTTGGTGCAGTGCAATTTTGTCTACAGGTTTATTAACTTTTAACCAATCAACTGCAATGAGCTTGAGAAGAGGATCTCCTCCAACTACCTGCATGAGAAATTTCATGTCCATGACATCAGCCAGAACACAAGAATATTTGTAAACATGTTACTTGTTCTAAAGTTTAAAGATTTAGATCTTTGAAAAATTGAAGAGCATTGAAATTACCAATATGCCTGAAATCCCCCAGTGTTTATTGGATAAAAAATAAGGGGCAAACTTGAAGCATATGAACTACCAATGTCATATTTAAATTTCAGAAAAAGAAAAATGAATAAAATTTTGTACCATATACATTGTCCTTCTAATACCTTTTTTTAATCCAGGGTTTATAAGCTCCTAAAGACATTTTTCCCAAATTTGCCTTAAAATTCTAAATAAGAAAATTTTTACTGATTCTTTGCTTATTAAAATACCATTAACTTGCATAATAATATAAATTTGATTATGATGACTCTTACATTATTTTTACATACCTTTTATATAATAAATGGGGCCAAGCCCAATGGAGCTACACAATCATACTAAGAAGGGAGATTTTGTGACCAACTAACCATCCTCACTAAGAGTACGAACTAAACAGGATGGATTGTTGGGAAATGATTCAAAACACTGGCAGATGAAGATTCTAGTATCCCATGATTGTAAAAATATTAGTAGCTTGTTTAATTTTTAATGAATTAATAAAAATACAACAGGTATAAATCATACGATATTAGCATAATTTCTTTATATTATTTTTCTAAAATATTAAAAAAGATAATGATCATGACTCAAAATTTTCACTACAATAAATTCTTCATCTTTATAGTTCATTTTACAGTTGAAAAACATGTGACAACAAATTCAACAAACTTAATTCTTAGTTAATTTTATCAGACATAAAGTGAATAAGTAACAAAAATCATGGTATAATAGATCAAATTATGATAGGATAAAAATATGTAATGCTTTTATTAATATTTTGGTTGAAAACTTAAACTCAAGTGTTAAGAGTTGTTTCCTCTTGGTGTCATTCCATAAACTTCTTTTAGATTCTTTTGAATAAAAAAAAATTACTATTATATTATTCTTCTAATATCAAATTATTGCAATTTCTAAAAAAAAAAAAGTATACTAAAGCTGTTATAACTTTATAATTTATTTTATTGACAATTTTTCTTATTCATCCTGTGCCTTGCTCTGGTGCACACCTTAGTATGGAATGTTTTCAAATCTGTTTTTATCATTATCATTATTATTTGTTCAGATAGGAAAATCCCACTCTAATCACGCCCTGCAATGCCAACACATAAATCAATGGATTTAAATGGTTAACTCACCTTAGAATTATCTTTCAGGTAGTTCTTTCCTCTAATCATAAATCCTTCACCACTAGGAGAAGTCCAACAGTCTGTGTCATTCTCATTCTCTCCTTTGCGTAAAGAACCATGCAAGTCACATGCATCAATTGAGATAGGTCTTGCTTGAGGGTCTAATTCTTTTGTTAGTTCTGGAGCTGAAGGCAGAATGACCAAATAGTTTGTTTAGACTGAAATTTAGAATGGTAAGAAGGTAAAAGGAGAATTGAGAAATTAAGAAGCTGAAGTGATTTTAATTGTCCTTGTCAATTGTAATTGGCATCTCTGTTAATCTAGCATTTTTTTTTCTATTCCTCAAGGGAATAGTGAATTATATGGCCACTACGCATTTAATAGATGATTAAGGTCCAAATAAAAGAGATAACAAACCATAAGATCCCCTTTTCGATAAGTTATATTTGAAAGGCACAAATTATAAGACATCTGTTTGAAGGACTCAAGTAAAAAAGAAATCCAAAAACAGAACACATTATAAAAACGAAGGTGACTCCAACATGTATATGGATTCAATTGCATGTAATGACTAGAATTATTGTATGTCTTGCCTACATTTTTGGTTTTGTTCTATTCTTTGAAGAATATGATCCCGTACTGTCAATTTTGGAGGAATCAGATTAAGAAATCAACTTTTATTTTGAAGTTAGAATCAAGCAGTTGATGTATTTGGGAATTGGATGGTATAAATAAATTGAACTAAACAAAGATTATTATAATTCCTTTTTGGCCTTTATCCCTTGAATATAATGAGAAACAAAGGAAAAAGCTGACCTGCAGTTCGCTTTTGTTTGACTCTCTGCTCCTGACAAATTGAACAAGGTATTAAATTATAGAACTTAACAGAAAAAGTACTTAAATGTTTCTTTCAAACCCGGCACACACAAATAACATTCATTTCTTTTGAAAATTTTCTTGTAGTTGATAAGAAGATTGAAGTAAACCTGATCTAGCTCCTTATCCTCATCACTTTCTTCATCAGATGACGACTCAGCAGCGATTGCATCATAAAACTCATCTTGCACTTCTGCATCTATATACGCAGCAGGGGACATAGAAGCATCAGAGATTTTGGAATGAACAACAGTGGTGGCATATTGTTGGTGGAGTGCCGGATTGGCTCCAATATATTCCTTTAGACCTGCCATTATTTAACAACAGGTATTAACTGGCACTGTTCAATATGGGAATGAAGGCCACACATCACCCTGATAGTATACATCATGTAATTTTTTTAGTTTCTATTTTGTTTTTGAAATGGAAAAGGATGATTTAAAGATGTTGAAGGTTGTTCTTTCTTTCCCTAAACCCCTACTTCTTTATTTATCAGGATTTGATTATTTATAGTTATTTGGGGATGTTCGAAATGCCAGCTACCAATTTTGATTTCATGCTGGCTAGAGCTCCCTGGCCCACCAGTCATGGAGGAATAGTGCTTTTAACAGACTAATATGTAGTTCAGAGTGAGCTCTAATACCATGCCAAATTTGGAATTAAGAAGAAATCTGGGTTTTCAATCCACAATGGAATATGAATTCAATGGCAGAAATAAATAATGAAACTGTCAGTAAGTTAGGATCCTAAAATGGTAAGGAATGAGACCTTTCCCTAACAAAGGAAGTTATCACAACAGCTAAAAACTGGAAGGCTTTTAAATACAAACAATCCCTTTAAGGAAAGTATATAAATTAGATTACAGATGGTCCAACTAATGGAACCCCAGGAAAACAGAACCAGTCAATCATCACTGATTCCAATTTTCAAAATGAGTATCCAACAGTTCTTTATTATTCTATCGTATGATTCCAAATATATGATGGTAACAATAAAATGGTATCGGATATCAAGTAATCAGATATGAATCTACCCAAAATTATTTTTCTCTGAATTGGGATACTAAATAATATTCAAAGCTTTTTCTACATTCCCCTCAGTTATCCCCTTTTTTTTTCGTGATATTATGGCAAAGAATTTCTCCTGTATTTGTGAGTAGTTTAAATTTAATGAAAAAAGAAAAAAGAATTTATACCCCAAAACTGAGTGAAAAATTAAATGATTAGATGTGAGTAGTTTATATCTCATACTTTTCACAGTCTGAATCGCCAATGTTTGTAGAGAGTTTGGATAGGTACAAGAAGAAAACAAAAGTTCAATTACTTGACCTGCCACTTGGCACAACAATGCATAAGGGATGCTCTTCTCAAATTTTGAGCATTGGCTGTTCTTCCATCGATGCCAGTATGCAGAGTGTATCTCTAAAGTTTGGGTCACTAAACATCTTGATCTATTTGATCCCATAGGTGTGTTCAAATATCTGATCTCCCATGTGGATGCTTCAGCCACAAAAAAATACACATGAGGCTAAAATTGGTTAACAGTCATAAAGAACTCAATGGTAATATTTTATGTTACTTTTCATCAGTTTTCAGAAAGTAATAAATTTAAAGGAAGATTAAGATTTTATGCAGTTTCTACCATAACCAGAAGCAAACCACTTGTTGATGTAACCTTTGATTGAATTAAAGCAAGCACACCACAAATCTCAAGGAGTAAGAATATCAATTAATGGGAAAGAACAAGGGCAATTAAATGGATTCTACAAAGTTCAAAAGAAAACCAAGGTATCAAAAGACAGTTCCAAAAGATTTCAGACTGCCCAAAATTTTAATATACTTGAAATGAAAGAGAGTGTGCAAGAGAATTCTGATTAGGATTACAAATACCAGGACCTGTAGAATGGTATACTAGCGTATGAATAAGAACCATAAATATCTATTAATACCTCGCTGTTGAAAGTATTTCTTTTGTTTTTTTTTAATAAAAATGAAATTCATTTAGACAAAGAGTTAGAAAGATAAAATAAAATATCCCTCTTAAAGAAAAACAAACAGTATAAAACTAATGAAACAATAAAAAGAGGAAATAGCCTTATGATCCTTACAAACTTGCAACATGTCATTGGTATCAATTAAGCATTATTTTCCAAATGAAGGAGCAAACTGTAGAGGGAGTTTAGGATTTCCAAACAGTCTAATAAAAAAGAAATGATATGATATTCACCAAATGAGGAATTGAGATTTGAGAGTAAGATTTGCACGAAAACACCCAGAAGTATCGAGAGACCAATACCGTTATCTGGGTTAGGGGACAGATGAATGGAGTCAAGGAGAGCCAAGAGAATCTCCAACCCAAAGGATTCTTATCATTGAAGTTACATAAAATGTAGAAATACCTTGAAAAAGTAGAGTCTTGAGAACTATATCAATTGTGCAATAGAGTCACGGGAAAACCTAATTATAAGAGGAGGGATGTACTACTGAATGGTCCTCCCAAAAACTGGCATACAACCTGCCATGTGAGATAGATTTCCACTGACTAAAATATGCTTGGGTTGCTCTATTAGCATCCTATGCATTATGGTCGAAACCATACAATGGATAATCGGTAAAAAACGTAGAAACTTTATATTCATACAATTGACTGTAACCCTTGAATGAGCTCAAATAAGAAAGCAGCACTACTCCCTCTAAGTTCTAGTATTTTATTAGAATTTCTATACTTCATAGAAATGATACTAATGACATGTTGCAATCTATGCTCAACTTTGGTGCATTAGATTGGAGTATAACTCTCACATCTTTACGGCGGTTTTGTTGGATAAGCAAACAATTTGGAATAAAGATTAGGTGTAAAGCATGTGGTCCTGTTTGGGAATTTTCATGACAAACATGTGGAGAATGGGTAGCTTTTTCTTCATTGATCTTTTTCTTTTGTTCTTTTTTTGTATTTTCTTTTTACGGTATAGAGTATCCCTTATCATTCAAACTTCATATGATCATATAAAGAGAGAAAACAATGTTTTCCAGGTGGTTTGAGTGCCTCAGTAGTGATGTTTCACTATTATATGATCATATAAAGTCGTCATTACACAGATTTCCTTGTGGTTTGAATCACCTTTTTCTCATCTTTTCATTTGCTTTCAACAAAACATGAGATCGGAGGCAGAGGGTTGATCTACACAGTTGGCTTGGTCTCAAACCACTTAAGCTTTTAGGATGCAAATAATTCAAAACAAAGTCAACACAAAATATTCCCAAAGCTAATGCTCCAATAATGAAGACAAATTACTTATGCAAAGAATACATCTTACGATTAATTTTTGTTCGTCGATATCCTGATCTTGGAGGCTTTTTCTTATGTATAGCAGGAAATTGCAAGATAGCTGAATCATAAACACATATGTCAGCATAATTAAACAAAGTCAAAGTACAGCATAATTCAAAGTAAATTAACAGACACAAGAATCACTTCTTATGATCTATGCCAATCAAGGCTACAACAACAACATATTAATAGTAAACTGCTGCACCAAAGAATTGATAAGATGCTTGCATAAGATTAAGAAAAATGAATGCTAACCCTATGCTTAATTAGAGAAACTTCACTTCTAGGGAGTTATTTCAATTTGACAAGTATTACTTAAAAGCATCCACCTGTTGAAATTTCAACAAAAATAAATTATAGAAAATTCTTATTCTTACTGTGCGTTCCATCTTGTGCCCGAAACCATTGCCTAGAGAAAATAAAATCCCGCTTCGAATGCCACCTGGATTAGGTTTTAATATGAAATTTATGAATAGACAGTTTTAAAAGTAAAACATGCATTAAGTTACAATAATTTGAGTAAAACTTGCTACCTATTCACTGATGCAAATATAAATTAATAAAGCAACAGGAGAAAAGGCAGATAATCAATGACATTATAACTACAAGGCAACTAAATTGTCACAAATAGTTAGCCCATGGATAGAACAAACAATAAAACAAAACACAACCCATAAAATAATAGTGCATTTCTAATATAAAGAATTTTGCAAAATGTAGGCTGAAATCGGTTCAGTCCAGTTAAGAGAGCATGCAAATATCTATCAATTATAACAATCCATGCTTACAAAAAGGAGAAAGTCCTGAACTATTTTAACAAGAATACATAAATTTTTTTATAAATGGAAATACTATAGTAGCAATCCAGTTGCAATAATTTTAGGGGTCATTTGATGGTCAAGATAGGAAGATAGGATAGGATAGTTTAGTTTGTTTATAGGTTATTTCTTGGTGAGCTAATAGGATAGGATATATCTATCTTGTTAGCTAATCCAATCTTATTCATCAATATATTTAAAATTATCCTATGGGAGGAGGGGATTTGGTTCAAAAGAAGGAGGATAGGATATACAATTTTTGTTCTCCCCCCCCCCCCCACACTACATAACTACTGTCTTAGTTTTTAATAAGGGAGGAGAAAAGAAGGGAAAGTTTTTCTAATATGTTTCTTATATTTTTCCCTTGAATTGCGTTCATGTACAAAGCCTTGTCATTTTACAGTAAAAGATCCTAAAAATAATAGATCTCACCAAGTTAGGAGAAACGCATCTTGCTTCTACCTAAGTAAAGAATACAGTAGCAATCAACCAGTGCGAGCAACATGGTCTATGTGCACTTGATGTTGGTTGAAGCAGTTCGACTATTCGTTTTACTAGTATGAGCAACTGGACCTGGAATTGTTTACTATTACTACAACTTGTTCACTCTTGTACTCTAACGGTAATTTTATCATTGTATGCAATTTATACTACTATTTACTAAATTATTTAGTATGCATTAATTACTAGATGGGATAAGAGATTACCATGCTCATATCCTTTCCCATTGTTTTCCTGTTCTCCTTTCCTAGCTATTCTTATCCTATCTTGGCCAATAAATGAGCCCTAAAAATTTAAAAATGACAACATTTATTGGTTACCGGGTTAAATACTTAGGATCGTATGTTCCATAAACAATGTCGTAATGGCCATCATAAGACTCTACCAACTCCAAGTCACCCATCAACATATCCCACCTGAAAAAGTTATTATACAAAAGAATAAGCTCCCCAATATTTTGTGAAGACTCTAAAGTACTTTTAATGGGAAACTTACTCATATCTTTTCTGTCGTTCAGTGTTTAAAAACACTTCAAAAACACTATCTGCACTTGCATCAATAACACCAACTGATTTAACAAGGACACCCTTACCATTCTACAAAGCATAGAAAGAATATTAAAGCAGTTTCAAAGACAAAAAAAATTAAGACAACAAAAGTAAGTACTTGTTCAATTGTTATGTGATATAGGTCAAAGACAAAATAATAGGACAACAAAAGTATACAACAAGCACATGCAAATATATTTTAACACTATGAATACTAGATGATTCATTATCATTAAGTAAAGGTTGGATACACAGGCATACACAAACAATGGTTTTATCAACAATACTTTCTAATTAACATCATGAACAAATGAAAGCCACTTCATGCTTCAATTTCCATATGAAGGAAAACAAAAAACATCTGTGTCTTTTCACCAACAGATAAATAAAAGCAAAAGTGAAACTGACTTGGTGAAATAATAAACTCATGATAAAAAATATGAACAGATACTACAATTTTAAAACTCAGTCAATCATAAGTTGTGATCTTCATCATAGGAAGAAAAGAATACAATTTATCGTTAACCATAGCGGAAATAAAAGGACCAGCTTTTTGAACTATAATTTTGCATTAGGGTATAAAAGAGTCAGACACAATATGATTGGAACCAAATAGACCAATTAAAATCTTTAACTGCATACAAATCTTCTTGATAAAATAAAGGATATAATCACACCATTTTTTCCACATCTCACTTTCACATGAACAATATTTTATCATTGTTTAATAATTAATAATTACATACATAAGTTAATATTTTATTCAATGAACCGTAACAACCTAGCAGTTAAAGAGCTAGCATGCAATTAACACTACTTTCCGGTAATTCCACATAAATATCTCATTTCATATAATCCGAGTCTATATATGATTGAATACTTGAGATGTTTCTTCCTAGATCAATCAGTAATGGCTTCAATAACCAATAGTAATGAGGAATATAGAAGTTTTCATGAATTAACCAAGCGCTTGAATCTTAAAGCAGAAACTACTTAGAGAAAAGTTTCACATCTAGTTTAATTCCTGAACTGGAAACCCATTCCTTTAAGTTCATTTATCATAATATTTATATCTAAAATTTACCAAGTTTTTTTTGTGTCATGAAGTCTGTTCAACTTACAATGAATCACTTCATGTATCATTCAGGTAATTAGCAATCTGTTATCATTATAAGTAACAGTTTTTCATACACATGCAGAAGAAGATATATCCTATGTTTAAAGAACATCTGTTAAAGCAAACTTGAGATTCTGGTTTTAAAGCAAAATACTTACCTAGAGAGAAACAAGTATTGACAAATGATAAAAACAAAAGGCAAGTATTGTACTCTTACAAATTTCGTTAGAATAACATAGATGAATTCATAGCTGATTAGTTTTCAAGATATATGATGAGAATCAGTATCACCCATGAGTAATGTGCATACATACCTTGTTATCAGAAACATCCTCAAAAATTCTAATGCCTGAAACCACAAACAAAAAGCATCTAAAAGGATAAGGATAGATCCAACTATAGGTTTTTTAATCATGACCACTAAAAGCGAGAATTACAAGCAGGCATCATCAAATGTCTTGAATAGTCTAAAAACAGATATACAGAGGAAAAACTATGTAGACCACTATTCAAGTTGCCTTATCCAAAACAGATATAATTTATGATTTGCTTCCATTCCACGGTTTCTTTTACTTTTCTCTTCTTCTTTTTTTTTTTGTCCTTTTTCTTTTGATTAATGATTTTTTTTTATAATATATAGAATACATGAATTTTAAATTGAATACCCTTTTTGGTATTGTTATAGATAAATAAGTGCAGCACTATACTCTATATCAACTTTTGAGATTGATCATAGAGGGTTTGCTGGAATATACAAGAAGGTTATGATGTTAAAGTTTGGTTCTTGCTGTGCATAATTTTCTGTCTTTGGGCATGTGTGGTTGGAGAGGGACACTACTCTAGTATTCTTAAAAGGGGGATCTTCCATGGTTTTCTGCTCATGGTTGCTTCAAAGGTGTTGCTCTCTCAGATTTACAATAAGATTGGGAAGGCTTTCTATGTACTTTTTTTTTTTGGTGGTTTATATTGTATTTTGTCATTCTGTTTTAAAGGATTTATTATCCTTTCCTTCCCTAGTTTTATTTTTCTACTTCTCTTTTCTCTACAATAAACATCTTCTATCAGAAAGCAATTACAACCTTTGGATAGACTGAATTCAAATTTTGTAATCTTCAAAAAATATTAGGAAAAGGCTGTTGAAGCAAAAAACATTGGCTTGCATTGGCTGCAAAATAGAGCAAGTAATGGCAGAAGAAAGTACCAGCCATGGTACGAACACATTTCCATTGATTTACTTCAAATGCATCTCCGGTGTCCCCTTCAAACCCATCTGAACTACCAAAAATCTTTGATGATATACGTGAGAGTGTCTCTGGGCCTTCGGAATGAAAGAGCAAAAGTAATGTCAATTAGTATATAAATAGAGACATATAGAAGGGCACCAACCTTACCAACAAGCACAGAAATTAGAAAACAAACATGGGATTCATTGGAAAAATACAAATGATATTAATTTAGAATCACACTTGCACAAGCATCTCTCCATACATTTCTGGTGCATCTGAATAATTTAATAGTCTTTTTAAAATAGGACATAAAATTATGTTAAAACATCAAACAATGCTTCCTCACTCTAATGCAAATCAATCTACCTTGGCCAATTTTTATAAACTTCCTTAAGCCAGAAGCATACCGCCTCACTCTTCGTCGATTTCCTTCCAGATTGATCCTTCCACAACAGAAAAAGAAGTGATATGTCAATTTATGATAAGTTATCTGATAAAAGGATGACCTCAAAGGCAGGCATCTGATAATGATTCAACAATTATACAGATCATTCATTAAGCTTAACTCAGAAAAGCATGAACAGTAATATAACGGTAAGGCATATTCCCTCAAAATCTTTTAAAAATTCATAATTCCTGCAGTTTATAATAAAAAGTTATGGAAAAATATACAAAGAAAATGAAACACAACTGGGGGTGAGATTATCAAAAGCATCGGAATCTCCTGCTAATATGTATGAGTTATGACAGAAAAACACCACTAATCATTACAAATCAGCGACTCCGACAACACTGTTCAATAAATGTTTATCTATCAATTATTTGCTTCAAGTGGGTGTCAGTTGGAAGACAAAAAAGAAGACGTACTCCATTTCCGGGTTTAGTCTGTCTCTGGCACTACTTCCTTCTGACAGCTCATATTCAGCCTGCAAGAGGGTATATTAAATTCAATTAAGCATATTAGGACCAATATGGATATACTACGATGACATGCCAATTCTCCGATATGATCTATACGTACAATGAAAACCTATATTCTTGAAAACCTTTTACCATGAGTATGATCTCTAATTCAAACCCTCAGCTCTTTAAACATTCCATAACAACCAGGCTTGGGTTGTGTAACAATTATTAACACTAGTAACATATTGAACATTCACATTATCAGAGCAACCTTACAACTATTTTCTCATACCTGTTGCTTAGCATGCTCAAATGCTTCCATCCATCTCTGGGCTTCCTCGGCTGTAGCACAAGCAATCTTGAAGAAAATTTAAGTAAAAAACTCATTTCCGTACTTAAAATGAAAAATATATAGTATCCACGGCATGAAGGGGTTCATTTCATTTCAAATAAATAAGTTCTCCAACACAGACATAGATTCGTTCAATTTCAAAAATAAGTTTTCAATTGCTAGCTTCTTTTATATGTTTTCATTACGGGAATCTAGATTGAAGCATTTGGTGCCATCTCCCAACAACATGGTAACAAACAAGGAAAAAACTTGATAAGCAGATTTTTTTGCCAACGAGGTTGTCATTGCTATTGACTATTGGATAAATATGTGTCATCTCTAAAATGGTGACTTATCCAGAAGTCACCCTAAATCTTGCAAGTTCTTGGTTCTGATTGTCACTACAGTGCCTAACATTCTTTGCTAGTCTTATAGTTGTCCAGTAATATTTCCTTGTGAGTTTAATAGACATTTTTTGCATGAAGCTTTTCTTCATGGAGCATAAGAACAAGTTTTAAGAGCTACCTCGAAATCTTTATAAACTATTGAACATGTTAAAAAGCAAGCTAAATTGGCAAGTAACTTTCTCTATCAACAGTTATTAAAAGAAACAATTCAAAAACTATAACTTACTTCTCCCTTTCTGGTCTCATCTAATCGATTATAGAAGCGTATTACATAAAGATCCTGGGGAAGGAAATAAAACATATTTAGCTTCCCTTGAATTTACAACGAAATGAAGCATTTATATCTTAAAGTCACAAAAAAAAATTATTTTTATAAGTTGTCCTAGAAGAGTATATATCATCAAATCCAATGCAAATTCAGTTAAATTTGGTAAATACAAAGATAAAAACATTAGTGTTTTACCCCATGGTGGACCTTCCGTTGTCCTAACTCCTCCACCATTAGTGCGGCACCTATGACTCCCTGCCTAATGGGTTTCTGAACAAAGGAAAGTTATATATATAACACAGTATATCTAAGTGTTATAAAAAAAGTACTGAAGAAAAGAAAAAAAGCAAAACGATAAGCGATAACAACTCACGTTAAAAATAAAATTAAAAATAAGGGAAACCATAAAAATATTAAAACATTACACTTAAGTCCTCGAAAAATGTCACTTTGTATTGTTTTTGATCCACAAAAGTTTGTCTATTTAAATTGGCCTCCAATTCCAAAGGGATAAACTTGTAATGTAAACTCGATAGAGTTGAAAACAGCGGTAGGGCAAACTCGTTAACAGGTTGACAACATCGGAGGCTAGTTTACATCGACAAAAACTTTTCAGACAAAAGAATACAAGTAACATTTTTCATACACCAACTTTTACATTCAGTTTCATAATTTAATCTCAAATTATTAAAAACTGACACATTTTAAATATTATTTTTATCTTTCATTTACGTTTCATATTTTCACGTGGTAACTTTTCCGAAGGTACAAAAACATTTTGGTCATACATTTACTCAAGCATTATTGAATATTTGAATCCAGAAAGGTACAGCGCACTCGCGTAAATATAAATGTATGTGCGCGCGCACAGTGCAAGTGAGATTACGGTAGATTTTACAATGAAAAGGTTTAAAATGCGTTAAATGTTCAGATAATGCATGAGAAAAGAAGAAAGATACAATGTCAGGGTTCTCGTGAGGGTCACGCTTGTACATGGCGACGCACTTGCCCCTGACGAAAAGGAATCGAAGGTGACAGTATTCACGGCCAACGGAATTGACGCCAAGGTGATAAACCCAACCAAAGTATTCGAATAACCCTTTCTCTTCACCGCGTTCAGATCCTCCTCCTCCGCTACACGCTTCCATAATTCTCCTACGCTAGATGAAAGAGAATTGAATTGAATTGAATTGAATTGAATGGTTAGATCACAATGCACTCAATTCTCTACCCTCTATGCCTTAATTTCTCCCCAATGTTTGGTCATTGTTCATTCTCCTTATAATACGTTCCCCGTTTGCGCACACGTAGAAGAATGTCTAAGCTGGGTGGGTCTCATTCCTTCTTCCCTCACCAGGTTCACCTGTCCGTTCATCTTTTTTATTATTATCATTTTTTTTCTTGTTGACGTGTTTACTTTTAATTTAGTAATAATTTTTTTCCATTTTATCAATTTTAAATTTTAGGATTATATTTTTATTTTTCTCAAATTTTGTTATATAAGTAGCATTTCCTTTTTGTTTGTCTTTTTATTGTGAACTAAATTTCAATATTCATAATGCAAAATGTGGATTAAAAAGTTGCCGGTATATACACTTTTTTTAACTATTTTTAATTATTGATCAAAATTTATTTGTAATTATAAAAATATAAGTAATATTGATAAAATTTACCATGCGTGTAAATACTACCTCGGACATGCAGGAAAGATATGAAATATAAATGTTGATGGCATCCACTTCCTCTAATGCTAACCCTTGTAAGGCTTGGTTTGCCAAGTTGACGTTCATTGCAGAAACCTAACACCACAGATCTCACAAGAACAGTTAGTAGCGCCTATTGCGTTCATACATAGCTTATCAATTTTAAGAAAGAAAACATCTACTTTTGCAGGCATAAGAGTAAAACCATCAACATTATATTTACCTTGAGCTTTATTTGGAGAATATTTCTCTAATGACCATTAATAGTGATTCTAACTAATAGATTCAACCAAATCATAGTCATCATCGAGATTCTTTAATCCAAATAAATTAGTGATTCTAACTAATTCTTCTGCGGTATTGAATCTCTGTTGATATGCTTGATAAGTTCCGTTCCTCAAATGGTGGCAAGAGCGCACTGTTTCCTATTAACTAATTTTCATCATTCGAACTCAACTAAGATGATTTTCATATTGAAAGTTTGAAGAACAAAGATAGTAGAGGAAGCCATAGGTGAGCGTTGAGCTTTGATACCGTCAAGGCATCAGGCCATAGCAAAGGAATAAAAGCTAGAATGAAAAAAAAAAAGTTGAAATGATATTATTAATTTATTACTATGACTGTAATAGAAAAGTATATTGTCAAGAGAGAAAAAATGGCTATATATAACGAAGGGCTCTTACAATGACTGATAAAATAAAAGGTAAATCCAATAGAAATTATAAGTAACTTGCTGTGTCAGAATAACACTCATTTTGCATGATTGTTCTTAAAAAATAGTACGATAAAACATGATACCCTATCTTACATTGATTGGTTTAAACACGTAGGTTCCCACAAACTTTTACTATAAACGGCCATACATTTATTTTCTCTTCTTTACCTCCAAACAACAGCTTACTTAAAGTTCAAGAAGCACGTAATAGATTATTGTTGCAAACAATGAAATCACCGTTCCGAAGACAACCCTGCAAATTATGTAAAATCTTTTTTAGAATTTATGTTGATGTGTTGTAATTACAAGGCATAAAATACTATTTTTTAAACAGGTATAGAATTTAAAAATGTATACTTACGAAGTGCTTAGTATATCTGCGTGGACATTGTATTCTTTGGCAAATACAAAGGTTGCAATAGCTTGGGGAAGAGCAGCCTACAAATGGTAATAGGAAAAATAGTTACACAGGCTTCGAATGTACACATACATATACGTATTTGTGAAATTAAATTATAACAATACAAGTTACTCTTGTTCTTACGTCATTAAATTTGTTATCAGATAATTTTATCTAACAATCAGTCATTTATTAAAAGATTTTATCATATAATATTAGCAAAATTTAGATCAATTTAAAATTGTTTAATAGGTTATTTATGTATATCAAACAAAATATAAATATAATTCAATGATTAAATTGATAAAAAATTTAGCTTATATTGAATTACGAGGTAAAATATAGTGTAATATATTTATGTAATCTGATTTTTTATCTAAAAATTACTGATATCCGGCTTTATATATATATTCACAATTACATGCTTTTGCCAACGCTAAGCTTCTCAATGATGAGTTTTATTTTACCTGAACAATTGAAACATGTAAAAGAACTCCTCGGATACCAATGAGTATGGAGGTTGCAGCCATCACTGCTGGACCAACCAAGAACCTAGCTACCATAGCTAGTGCTGCCAATGATTTTCCACAAGCTATGATCTTCGGTTGTAATGCCATGAATAGACCTATTTAAGTCAGCATGTGTAGAGAGAACGACACAGCAAACGAAGCACAGCATAAATACTAATATATCAAATAATAAAAATTAATGTTTATGCTTATAGACAGATAGAGAGAGGCAGAGAATTATACAAAATTTTGATATATGTTACAAGTGTCAAAATAAAATTTGAAAATAATGAAATCAGTGCCCATATTAAAACCAAATTTGTTAAAAAAAAATATTGAAGATAGTACCCAAACTAAACATAGCCATTCCCAGCCCGGTATTTGACAGTACTGTAATGGAGCCATTTATAACGGATGGCATTTCGATGTTCCACCTGCGTATGAACACAAGAAGGATTGATGAAAGAAAATAGAACCTCAAAAAAATATACTTTGAATGTGTCTGGCTTTTTTCATTTTTTTTCCACGTTAAAAAATATTAGCACCATATTTTATTAATATACTCTTTAATATATTTTATATGTAATTATATATTTTCAAAATAAAATATTAATGAGTGAGATTCATGTAATTTTTAACAGATTTTAACTAATATACTGTGAAGAGTGGATTGAGAATGTCGTTAAACATTCCTAACTTTTTTTCTTGATCAACAACGTTTGTATCTTTAAAAATACCTAAATGTTATGAAAGACCATGCGAGGCCCAAAACACTGGCATAGGTATTAGGATTTGTCATGAGATTCCTGCAAACGGTGGTGAGAATGAGCTTTGTCATGACAATAGTTGGAGGCATTTGTTGCTTTTTGTTTGCATCAATTTCTTCAATGTTCATCACCCCCTTCATCCCCTCGCTTAAATAATATTGTTGGATTCCTTCTACAATCCCAACCTCCTTGTCTCCGATTGCTTTAAGACCAGGACTCGTGTAAATCAATTCATGTTGAACTGCATGCAAAATGAGATTGTTTGAATTTGTCTTCAATGGCTATAAATGAATATTCACAAAATTAAATACAAAAAAGGTGGACCAATTCATTAGATTAAAATTAAAATATTAACATGAAAAAATGGGAAGGTCACTTTCAGAAGCCTGATATTTATCACTTAAAGTTTTTAGCTATGTAATTTTTCATATGGAATTTACTCGTATCACTTTTACTTTATAGTTTATTTCATGGACATTTGTTTTTTTTTTTAATTACAAATCATCATTATTGTGTTATTTCCCCCTAATTTTAAAGATTTATATGAAAATAATAAAATAAAATATTCTAGTTTTTATTGTTTAGATATCTTAAAACGAAAAAAAATTATAATTAAATAAAAATTCTTGAAACACATTCAAGTCCAACTAAACTCACCCCTAGCAGCAATTTTAAAATTTAAATCAGTAATATAATATATGCATGTTAGAAAAAAAGAGACATTTTTTATTAAATAAAATATTATATTTATTATAAATTTTACTAATTAAAATGAATATATATCAGATGTATCTTTCTTTCTGCAACATAATTATATTATATTACTCAACAACACCGTAAGAAGAAAGCAAACCTCCAATAGTAATATCATTACAGCTCTTGCTCCTGCAAAACTTTTCCTTATTCATCTTGGACATGATCTCCACTTGAAAAGTTTCATCATTTTGGAGATTACCTAATGTTTCAAAACACGAACATATTTGCATTGGTTCTCTGCATGACTGAAGCCCAGTAACAGTATTTGAAAAATAATTGTTGGAAGAAGCACTCCTGACAACCACATGAAGCTCTCCATTTTCTTTCACTTCCACATCAGCTTGTAACGGTTCCTTGCCATTAAAAGATGAAACATCAGAGTCAACCTTGAATGAGGTTATAGACCCTGCAGTCTCAGGGAACTTCTCTGAAATGAGTTGCTTAGCGCCTCTATATTCATACAAAAAGATAATCACAGGGAGCCAAACCACGCACTGTAAAACCACAATTTGACCCATGAGGCTAGCTACTGAGCCACCATACATAGATGATAAAAGTGGGACCCCAACAACGAGTGTGTTTGGGATAGTGGAAAGTGAGAAGAGAGTGAGGGTCCAATCAATGCTACCACTCTTTGTGAAGGCGTTCCATAGTAAAAGTGCACACAAAATCACAACTTTTTGTAGAGTGTCTGCGGCTATGAATGGGAGGTTCATAGTGAGAGGGTCATTGGACGATATGAAACGGAATGAAAGGAAAGGGACTGCGAACACTGCCACAAAGCGGTTTATGCCAGCGCATTGTTCTGGTGTGAAGATCTTCCACCACTTCACTGAACAATAGGCTAAAATCATTGGTGAATATAGGGGCACAAGAGCTGACACAACGTAGTATATATCTTTGCCTGTGATCATTGTTAAGGTAAGAGAGGGACAACAAGACAATGAGAGTGAAAGGGAAGCCTAAGAGATTGCCAAGGGTTGGTAGGTTTTATCTCAGAATGAGAGGAATTCTCATCAGAGGGTGGGAAAGGGAATGTTGATAAGTATTGGAAAATGAAGATTCACACCCCATTTTAAGTGACTGAAAAAAGAGAGATCTAAGAAGAGAAAAATATATATATAATAAATGATATAATATAAAAAGAAGAGAGAGAATAAATACGTAATAAATGTTAAAAATTATATAATAAATGCAAAGGTGAATTATATTAAAATAGTATTACTTTTAATTAAAATAAAATAAATTCAAATTTTAAGAAATTTGTATAAATTAATTTACCAAAAATTAAAATTTACAAGCTTAACTAAAATAGATCTTTCAATTCTTGATTTAGAAGGTAAATTACTTTAAAGTAATTATTGTTCTATTTCAAAATATAATTAACATTTTATTAAACTGCCTTTGTGGTAATAATGTTTTACCAACAGGTGGAAAATAGATGTTTTGTGGTAATCATACTTTGAGAGAGAGTATACAGAGAATTTGAGGAGCGAGGAAGAAGAGAAAAGGCCAAGCATAACGACAGAAACAGAAGTTTGATTTACAATCGTGTGGTTGGGACTGTCAAGTTGAGGATCCACGAATTGCATCCACGTTGAACTGATTTTGTATGCTCCAATATCTTTCTACTTTAATTTTAATTGGTCAAATTAAGAATGGATGATCTTAGGCGGCATGTGACACTCATTTACGTGGATGACATGCTTTCAAGGTGCTTGTAATCTGTAGCTTGTTATTTCCTCGATTGTTTCTTTCATCTATTTCTTTTTTATTATTGCTTGTCTAGTTTTGTAGAGAATTATTTTAATTAATTAAAAAAAATTAGTGATTTTATATTAAAAGTAATTTTTATTTTGCTCTTTAGCTTTTTTTATTCATTTTTATTTTTTAACTTAAAAAAATATTTTAAATATGTTACTATAATTAACCAAGGGCTCTTACAGTGACTGATAAAAGAAAAGGTAAATCCAATAGAAATGTCAGTATATAACACTCATTTTGCATGATTGTTCTTAACAAAGAGTACGATAAAACATGATACCCTATCTTAAATTGATTGGTTTAAACACATAGGTTCCGACAAACTTTTACTATAAACGGCCATACATTTATTTTCTCTTCTTTGCCTCCAAACAACAGCTTACTTAGAGTTCAAGAAGCACGTAAGAGATTATTGTTGCAAACAATGAAATCACCGTTCCGAAGGCAACCCTGCAAATTTTGTAAAATCTTTTTTAGAATTTATGTTGATGTGTTGTAATCAAAAGGCATAAAATGCTATTTTTTTTAACAGGTATAAATTTAAAAAGGTATACTTACGAAGTGCTTAGCATATCTGCGTGGACATTGCATTCTTTGGCAAATACAAAGGTTGCAATAGCTTGGGGAAGAGCAGCCTACAAATGGTAATTAAAAAATAGTTACACAGGTACACATACATATACGTGTTTATGAAATTAAATTATAACAATACAAGTTACTCTTGTTCTTAAGTCTTTAAATTTTGTTATTAGATAATTTTATCGTACAATGAGTCATTTATTAAAGGATTTTTTCATATAATATTAGCAAATTTTAGATCAATTTAAAAAATTTTAATAGGTATAAAATATTTAAAATATATAAAATATTTTTATTATATTATTATAATTATTTTATTTTTCAAAATTTTAACCTAAATAAAATATAGTTATAATTACAATTCAATGATTAAATTGATAAAAAAATTATTTATTTTAGATTATGATGTAAAATATAGGGTAATTTGTATTTATGTAATTTGTATATATATTTCACAATTACATGGTTTTGCCAACGCTATGCTTCTCAAAGTTTAGATAGTGATATTTTGCTAAGCTAACTATATGCTAATTCTTATATTAAAGTCAGTTTTTAGTTTTTTTAGCGTCAGCTGACGTTAATACATAAATATCCTATAGTGTGAATTAATGAAGCATATTCCATTAGTATATTCTAAGAGTTAATGAGTTTTATTTTACCTGAACAATTGAAACATGTAAAAGAACTCCTCGGATACCAATGAGTATGGAGGTTGTAGCCATCACTGCTGGACCAACCAAGAACCTAGCTACCATAGCAAGTGCTGCCAATGATTTTCCACAATCTATGATCTTAGGTTGTAATGCCATGAATAGACCTATTTAAGTCAGCATATGTAAAGAGAACGACACAGCAAACGAAGCACAGCTAGCATAAATACAAACATACCAAATAATAAAAGTTAATGTTTATATATGTATATAGACAGATAGAGAGAGGGAGAGATCTATACAAAAATTTGATTTACAACAAGTGTCAAAATAAAATTTGAAAATAATGAAATCAGTGCCCATATTAAAACCAAATTTGTTCACACTATATCAGAAAGGAGAGAAAAAAAAAATGTTGAAGATAGTACCCAAACTGAACATAAACATTCCCAGCCCGGTATTTGACAGTACTGTAATGGAGTCATTTATAATGGATGGTATTTTGATGTTCCACCTGCGTATGAACACAAGCAATGATTGAAGAAAGAAAATAGAACCTCAAAAAATATATATAATTTTAATGTCTCTGGCTTTTTTCTCATTTTTTTTTCCACGTTAAAAAATAATAGCACCATATTATTTTAATATACTCCTTAATATGTTTTAGGTAATTAGATTTTTTTTAAAATGAAGTATTAATGAGTGAGATTCATGTAATTTTTAACAGATTTTAACTAATATATTGTGAAGAGTGGATTGAGAATATGTGGTTAAACATTCCTAACTTTTTTTCTTAGTCAACAACGTTTGTATCTTTAAAAGTACCTAAATGTTATAAAAGACCATGCGAGGCCCAAAACACTGGCATAGGTACTAGGATTTGTCATGAGATTCCTGCAAACAGTGGTGAGAATGAGCTTTGTCATGACAATAGTAGGAGGCATTTGTTGCTTTTTGTTTGCATCTCTTTCTTCAATGTTCATCACCTCCTTCCGCCCCTCGCTTAAGGGATATTGTTAGGTTCCTTCGACAGTCCCAACCTCCTTGTCTCCTATTGCTTTAAGACCAGGACTCGTGTAAATCAATTCATGTTGAACTGCGTGCAAAAGGAGATTGTTTGAATTTGTCTGCAATGGCTATAAATGAATATTCACAAAATTAAATTAAATTAAAACATTAACATGAGAAAATGGGAAAGTCACTTTCAGAAGCCAAAAACACGTATGACGTGGGGGCATGTATGATTCAAGTAGCATTCCAGCACCAATTTTTCACATTCAAGTCAAATTAAAATTTCCCAAAGCAGCAATTTTAAAATTTCAATAAGTAATATAATATGCATGTTATAGAAAAAGAGACAATATTTATTAAATAAAAGATTATCTTAATTTATTATAAGTTTTACTAATTAAGATGAATATATATATAACAGATGTATCTTTCTTTCTGCAACAAAATTATATTATATTACTTAACAACACTGTAAGACGAAAGCAAACCTCCATTAGCGATATCATTACAGCTCTTGCTTCTGCAAAACTTTTCCTTATTCATCTTGGACACGATCTCCACTAGAAAAGCATCATCATTTTGGAGATTACCCAATGTTTCAAAACACGAACCTCTTTGCATTGGTTCTCTGGATGACTGAAGCCCAGTAACAGTATTCGGAAAAGACTTGTTGGAGGAAGGACTCCTCATAACCACATGAAGCTCTCCATTTTCTTTCACTTCCGCATCAGCTTGTAACGGTTCCTTACCATTAAAAGAGGAAACATCAGAGTCAACCTTGAATGAGGTTATAGACCCTGCAGTCTCAGGGAACTTCTCTGAAACGAGTTGCTTAGCGCCTCTATATTCATACAAAAAGATAATCACAGGGAGCCAAATCACACACTGCAAAACCACAATTTGACCCATGAGGCTAGCTGATGAATCACCATACATAGATGTTAAAAGTGGGACCCCAACAACGAGTGTGTTTGGGATAGTGGAAAGTGAGAAGAGGGTAAGGGTCCAATCAATGCTACCACTCTTTGTGAAGGCGTTCCATAGTAAAAGTGAACACAAAATCACAACTTTTTGAAGAGTGTCTGCGGCTATGAATGGGAGGTTCATAGTGCGAGGGTCATTGGAAGATATGAAACGGAATGAAAGGAAAGGGACTGCGAACACTGCCACAAAGCGGTTTATGCCAGCGCACTGTTCTGGTGTGAAGATCTTCCACCACTTCACTGAACAATAGGCCAATATCATTGGTGAATATAGGGGAACAAGAGCTGCCCCAACATGGTATATATCTTTGCCTGTGATCATTGTTAAGGTAACAGAGGGACAACAAGACAATGAGAGTGAAAGGGAAGCCTAAGAGATTGCCAAGGGTTGGTAGAGTTTTATCTCAATGGGAAGTAACGTGAATGAGAGGAATTCTCATCAGAGGGTGGCAAAGGGAATGTTGAGAAGTATTGGAAAATGAAGATTCAGTCCCCACCTTAGGTGAATGAAAAAGAGAGATCTAAGAAGAGAAAAAATATATATAATAAATGATATAGTATTAAAAGAAGAGAGAGAATAACTGTGTAATAAATGTTAAAAATTATATAATAAATGTAATAGAAGGTGAATGTAAATTACTCAAAAGTAAATTTTGTAAGATTTATTTCTGGTTTAATTATAAGTTTACTTAGTTTATCTGATTAATATCATATTTTTTATTTGCTAATGAAATTGTGTTAAAAATCTAGATAGAATGTTTTGTTTTATTTTAATTTTTATATGAAAAATTCTTATATTTTCATTTTTAGATTAGAAATTATTTATGATTTACCTTTTATTGCTTATCAAAATTAGAATATTTTAATATAATATTTATTTTAATTCCCATATTTATACTGTATTTTGATCCTTATATATATAAATTTTACATTTTACTTCTTTTATATAATATTTTTTTTTTATCCTTAAATAAAAAATATATTAATATCGTTATAACTTTTCTAAGTGATGGAAATCAATGTGTAGATTTTTTATATCAGAATCAAAATATAATTTTTCGATAAAAATAAAATGAAAAAGTTAGATTTAAAGACTGAAATCATATAATATAACCTTTGTGGATCAACTAGGAAGTATGACTGCTATAAGTAAACTTACCTTTCTTAAAAGGAATATATGTGTTTTATGATTTAAAGTGGACTTTTTTAGTGATTTCATAGAATCGTTTTAGATGCATGAATATTAAAAAAAATATAAGAGATTCAAAATAATTATATAAAATATCACATATAATAGAGGTAAGCAACTTGCTATATTGTACAGAACTGTCCTTAATGACCTTGTTTTTCAATAAATGAAATAAACAAATTTATTGAAGTTATCGTTGCGTTTTCATTTTTAAATAAAAGTATTTTTAGAAGTTAACTTAAAATAGAAAGTGATTTTTAAAATTTTCATTACGCTGTGTATCTTCTTTATTTCACATTTAATTTTTAAATTTTTTGGATTTTAAAAAAGTTATCTCTAATGCTTGATCTTGTTAAATATAATAGAATTTTTATTTTAAAATTTTTAAATATTTTATATACTTTATAAATAAAAAAAAACAACACTAAATGTTATATTTATTAGTTTAATAAGTACTATCTTTTAAATTGGGCAAATAAAAATAAGCAAAGGAGTATCTCAAACATTGACATCACAAATAAAAAATAGTATTTGGCCCTAAGAAAATGTATTGAAAAATTTATAACAAATGAAATATTATATAGACTAAATTCGATATTGAAGTCTAAATTATGATGAATTTCAATGTAATATGACTCTAGATTTTATTTATGACATTAAAGATATTAAATAAAGAGAATTTTGCTGCAGAATCGTACGTTTGAGATGTAGTGAAATAGAAAAGGAAAAGTAAAGGGCAGCACTTGTTGAAAAGAAACATACACGATTTGCATTTTTAGAATTTGATCACTATAAATAAACTTTGCAGCTCAGGATCTCCCACTTTAAGTTACCAATGAATATGGACCAACCAAGAACCATTATCTATTCATAGCTTATAAGCCATTCTCTTTACCTGAAATTTGAAATACCATCAAATGCTTCTTTGGGTCTTTGATGATCACTTCAACTTCTTTTCCTCTTTCTAATCAATCAATTGGCCCCTGCCACTCATCTGCATTCCTTAAATTAATTAATCAACAATGTTCATAATTTAGCATGCAATTCAAAAATTAACTTCCAAACAATTCCTAAAAAATATAAAAAAATAATGAGAAACTAAAGAAAGATAAAATTTCAATGGCCTTTTATAAAAGAGTGATTGAAACTGAGGAGACGCAGCTAATTCGTTTACCTCCTTTGGTTTGCTCTGCTGGATTAGACACATATCAGTTGGAGACCTTTCACTTATATACTAATTATTAAACATTACTGTTCAGTAAATTTATAAAGTGTAACTAAAATCCAGTTGTTTAATGTTGTTATACAAAAATTAAGAAATATATTTAATTATTTTATTTTTATTAAAAATATTTTAAAATTTATTGTATTTATTTGATAATTTGTTTATATAATAAATAAATAAAAAGAAAAGATAAAAATAGCTTTTAAAATAATAATTATCTTAAAAATAAAATTAAAAAAAATTAATTTTACTTTAAAATTATAAATTATTATTATTTTAGAAAATAAAATTAATTAAAAAATCATTTTTCAAAGACAAAAGTAGTAATTATTTAAAATTTATAATTAGGACTTAGGTAAGTTTATTATATTCTTACTATTTACTTCGCTGCTAAAGCGATGACAGGTAAACTTCAATAGTAATAATTTTTATTAAATATATATTGTAAAATTTTAAATGAATATTCATGTATTAACATTTAATTGAAGAGTTTGATGATAATAATATAAATATTTTTGAATTGTTATCGTGTTAGTTTTAAGGATTATTTGAGAAGAGAGTCTAGGAAAGGAAAAAAAATGGGATAAAATTTATATTTTAAATAAATATATTTAAAATTAATACTTTTTAAAAATAAAAGATATAATTAATATATTAATAATGTATTTGTTATCATAAATAATATATAAATTTTTAATTTAAAATTAAAAAATATATTCTCTCCTCTATTCTGGTCCAAAAATTCCCTTCCAAACATTCCTTTAATTTTCAAAACAGTTTTATTTGTTATTTTTGTTCTTCAAAATTATTAATTTAATTATATTTTTTATTTTTTTCATCCAATTTAATTTAAATCTGATTTGAGTCACATATTTGAATGTATTAAGTAAATCTATTACTAAAATTTTTTTATATATACAAAAATTTGAACTCAAAACTTTACTTACACCATACTAAACTAATTAAAAATTTAATTTATTATCAAATTAAAAAAAAAATGTTACTTTAATCCAATAGGCCCGATATAGCAATATTATAAATATTTATCTATACAACATTTTTTTCATACCAAACTTGTGTAAGTATACCTAATTTTAAAAACATATAATATTTGCTTCATTATTGTTTATTTTAAAATATTATACATAAATTAAAAAATATATTTAATATATCATTATTTATATTAAAATTATTTTAAACTTTCTAATAAGTTTTTAATTGTTAATTTTTTATTTATAATAAAAAATAAAATATTTAAAGTTCAATAAAGCTAAAGACACAACTAAAAGAACAATTAATATTATTTTTAAATTTTAAATTATTAGATATATAAATAATTTTTTATCACGAAAGGAGATAAATAAAAAGAACTAAAGAGAATAATTTTTTATGATTTTGACAACAGTAATTTTTTATTGATTTAAAGTATTTAAAAGTGATACATTTTTATTATCTATTTATAATTTTATGTAGTAAATATTTTTACAAAACTCATATATTTTTATTTTTGAATTAAATTAAAAATTTATTTGTTTTTCAACCTTGTCAATAAAATTTTAAATCATGGTTGAAATAATTAATTAATAAATAAAAAGTGTCGAATTAAAAAACGGTAAGATTATATCAAAACTTATAATTAGTATTTTTTTATAAAGGGAATTAATTTTTGATGTCTTTGTCGATGTTCTAAAAACACTTATTAATATTCGTATTTTGTAATTAAAAATAAAATAAAATATTAATTTAAAAAATTAAACGGCCTCTAAACTATTTTAAAAATTATTAATTATTTTTAAATAACAAAGATGGAATTTAAAGTGTCCCACAATGGTCCCTGGTCGTTCCTTTCACCTTCAGGGCCTTATTATAATCCACATGTCTGTGTTGGACACTTGTTAGGTCTTAAAATCTTTTTTTGTTTCGGGCCAATTAAACCCAATGACTCAATCAATTATATTAAAAAAAAAATTAAGCACAAGTTTGGTTGGATTGGGCTTGATTTAAAAAAATAATAAGCACAATTCAAATAGATCTTTCAACTTGATTTATCTTGAAAGTGAATTACTTTAAAGTAATTATTGTTCTCTTTCAAAATATAATTAATATATTCAATTAGACTAACTTTTACTTTCACAGTAATTATATCTTATAAACCTGTTAAGATCCATGGTGATCTGCTGATTGCTCAAGAAATCTAGCTTATTTTCTTGATCTAAAATCACAAGTTTAACCTTGAAATTTATAAAATCCAAATTTATCTTTTAATTTTTTTTTCTAAATATGTAAAATCATGAAACTAAACGGTACAATAAATTTGCAAACATTAAAATCAGTAAGAAGTAAATCACTGTTAATAAAATAATAATAAAAATATTGATTGCATTACTATCAATTTTAATTTGGCTTGCTCCCAACTCTAGAATAAAAAAAAATTACTTAGTTATGCTTGGATTACAAGCCAAAGTGATGAATCTGAACATATTAAAAAAACAAGAACAATAGATGATTATTAGAGAGTGTGTTATCAATTCTTGTAGATTTTGTAGAGGTTTTGAAATCTCACCTCAAAATGTTTTTGCTTTCCCTTCTGTCTTTTCAAAATTCTATTACATCTCTTCTTTTCTTTGCAAACCCCTTCTCTTCTCTCTTTTTAGGATTTAAATATAAAAAGCCTTTAACACTTCTCTTTGGACCTTTTTTCATCATTAATATAATTGATAAGTTTCATTCCTCAAATAGTGGCGAGAGCCTACTGTTCTCCTGTTAACTAATTTTCATCATTCAAACTTCACTAAGATAATTTTTATATTGAAGGTTTGAAGAAGAAAGATAGCAAAGGAAGCCATGGGTGAGCGTTGAGCTTTGAGTTTAATAGGATAGTATGATCTATATAGCTGATTTTACTCTAATAAAGTAAGACTTGATTGCTATTATTGTATTACGATTGTAATAAAAATATATATATCATGAAAATTGATAAAGATGACTATGAGTAAGCAAGGGCTCTTACAATGACTGATAAAAGAAAAGGTAAATCCAATAGAAATGTCAGTATATAACACTCATTTTGCATGATTATTCTTAACAAAAAGTACGATAAAACATGATACCCTATCTTAAATGGATTGTTTTAAACACGTAGGTCCCGACAAACTTTCACTATAAACGGCCATACATTTATTTTCTCTTCTTTGCCTCCAAACAACAGCTCACTTAGAGTTCAAGAAGCACGTAATAGATTATTGTTGCAAACAATGAAATCACCGTTCCGAAGGCAACCCTGCAAATTTTGTAAAATCTTTTTTAGAATTTATGTTGATTTGTTGTAATCAAAAGGCATAAAATGCTATTTTTTTTAACAGGTATAAATTTAAAAAGGTATACTTACGAAGTGCTTAGCATATCTGCGTGGACATTGTATTCTTTGGCAAATACAAAGGTTGCAATAGCTTGGGGAAGAGCAGCCTACAAATGGTAATAAAAAAATAGTTACACAGGTTTCGAATGTACACATACATATACGTGTTTATGAAATTAAATTATAACAATACAAGTTACTCTTGTTCTCAAGTCTTTAAATTTTGTTATTAGATAATTTTATCGTACAATGAGTCATTTATTAAAATAAATTATCATATAATATTAGCAAAATCTAGATCAATTTAAATTATTTAATAGGTCATTGATGTATATTTAAATTAATGTAATATATACATTTAAAATATATAAAATAATTTTTTATTATATTTTTATAATTATTTTATTTTTCAAATTTTTAACACAAATAAAATATAATTATAATTCAATGATTAAATTGATAAAAAAATTATTTTATATTGAATTATGATGAAAAATATAGGGCAATTTGTATTTATGTAATTTGATGTTTTATCCAAAAATTACACGTATCTGGCCTACATATATATATATATATATATATATATATATATATATATATATATATCACAATTACATGGTTTTGCCAACGCTATGCTTCTCAAAGTTTAGATAGTGATATTTTGCTAAGCTAAGTATATGCTAATTCTTATATTAAAGTCAATTTTTGTTTTTTAGCGGAGCTGAGCTGACATTAATACATAAATATCCTATAGTGTGAATTAATGAAGCATATTCCATTAGTATATTCTAAGAGTTAATGAGTTTTATTTTACCTGAACAATTGAAACATGTAAAAGAACTCCTCGGATACCAATGAGTATAGAGGTTGCAGCCATCACTGCTGGACCAACCAAGAACCTAGCTACCATAGCTAGTGCTGCCAATGATTTTCCACAAGCTATGATCTTCGGTTGTAATGCCATGAATAGACCTATTTAAGTCAGCATGTGTAGAGAGAACAACACAGCAAACGAAGCACAAATAAATACAAACATATCAAATAATAAAAATTAATGTTTATGTATATAGACAGATAGAGAGAGGGAGAGATTTATACAAAATTTAGATTTATGTTACAAGTATCAAAATAAAATTTGAAAATAATGAAATCAGTGCCCATATTAAAACCAAATTTGTTCACACTATCAGAAAGGAGAGAAAAATAATGTTGAATATTGTACCCAAACTGAACATAGCCATTCCCAGCCCTGTATTTGACATTACTGTAATGGAGCCATTTATAATGAATGGCATTTTGATGTTCCACCTGCGTATGAACACAAGCAATGATTGATGAAAGAAAATAGAACCTCAAAAAATATATATAATTTTAATGTGTCTGGCTTTTTTTCATTTTTTTCCACGTTAAAAAATAATAGCACCATATATATTCTATTAATATACTCCTTAATATGTTTTATGTAATTAGATATTTTTAAAATAATGTATTAACGAGGGAGATTCATGTAATTTTAAACAGATTTTAATTAATATACCGTGAAGAGTGGACTGAGAATATGTGGTTAAACATTCCTAACTTTTTTCTTGGTCAATAACGTTTGTATCTGTTAAAATACCTAAATGTTATGAAAGACCATGCGAGGCCCAAAACACTGGCATAGGTATTAGGATTTGTCATGAGATTCCTGCAAACGGGGGTGAGAATGAGCTTTGTCATGACAATAGTTGGAGGCATTTGTTGCTTTTTGTTTGCATCTCCTTCAATGTTCATCACCTCCTTCCTCCTCTCGCTTAAAGGATATTGTTGGGCCCCTTCCACAATCCCAACCTCCTTGTCTTCTATTGCTTTAAGACCAGGACTCGTGTAAATCAATTCGTGTTGAACTGCGTGCAAAAGGAGATTGTTTGAATTTGTCTGCAATGGCTATAAATGAATATTCACAAAATTAAATGCAAAAAAGGTGGACCAATTGATTATATTAAATTAAAACATTAACGTGACAAAATGGGAATGTCCCTTTCAGAAGCCAAAAACACGGATGACGTGGGGCATGTATGAATCATGTAGCATTCCAGCAGCAATTTTCTTGAAACACATTCAAGTCAAATTAAAATTTCCCCAAGCAGCAATTTTAAATTGTCAATAAGTAATATAATATGCATGTTATAGAAAAAGAGACAATTTTTATTAAATAAAAGATTATCTTAATTTATTATAAGTTTACTAATTAAAATGAATATATAACAGATGTATCTTTCTTTCTGCAACATAATTATATTATATATATATTACTCAAAAACACTGTAAGAAGGAAGCAAACCTCCATTAGTAATATCATTACAGCTCTTGCTTCTGCAAAACTTTTCCTTATTCATCTTGGAGACGATCTCCACTAGAAAAGCATCATCATTTTGGAGATTACCCAATGTTTCAAAACACGAACCTCTTTGCATTGGTTCTCTAGATGACTGAAACCCAGTAACAGTATTCGAAAAAGACTTGTTGGAGGAAGGACTCCTCACAACCACATGAAGCTCTCCATTTTCTTTCACTTCCGCATCAGCTTGTAACGGTTCCTTACCATTAAAAGAGGAAACATCAGAGTCAACCTTGAATGAGGTTATAGACCCAGCAGTCTCAGGGAACTTCTCTGAAATGAGTTGCTTAGCGCCTCTATATTCATACAAAAAGATAATCACAGGGAGCCAAATCACACACTGCAAAACCACAATTTGACCCATGAGGCTAGCTGATGAATCACCATACATAGATGTTAAAAGTGGGACCCCAACAACGAGTGTGTTTGGGATAGTGGAAAGTGAGAAGAGGGTAAGGGTCCAATCAATGCTACCACTCTTTGTGAAGGCGTTCCATAGTAAAAGTGAACACAAAATCACAACTTTTTGAAGAGTGTCTGCGGCTATGAATGGGAGGTTCATAGTGCGAGGGTCATTGGAAGATATGAAACGGAATGAAAGGAAAGGGACTGCGAACACTGCCACAAAGCGGTTTATGCCAGCGCACTGTTCTGGTGTGAAGATCTTCCACCACTTCACTGAACAATAGGCCAATATCATTGGTGAATATAGGGGAACAAGAGCTGCCCCAACATGGTATATATCTTTGCCTGTGATCATTGTTAAGGTAACAGAGGGACAACAAGACAATGAGAGTGAAAGGGAAGCCTAAGAGATTGCCAAGGGTTGGTAGAGTTTTATCTCAATGGGAAAGTAACGTGAATGAGAGGAATTCTCATCAGAGGGTGGCAAAGGGAATGTTGAGAAGTATTGGAAAATGTAGCTCCACACCCCATTTTAAGTGAATGAAAAAGAGATCAAAAAAGAGAAAAAAAATAATATAATAAATGGTATAATATAAGACGAAGAGTGAGAAAACTATGTAATAAATGTTAAAAATTATATATAATAAATGTAAAAGAAGGTAAATATAAATCAGTTAAACTTGTGGTATTTAGTTCAGTTGAGTATGAGTAAATGCAGCTAATAAATATTTCGATATATTAAAAATTATTTATTAATTATGCTTTATTGTTTATCCAAATTAGAATGGTGTTCAAATTAGTTCTTCTATTTAATATTTTTTTATTTTAATTTTCATTTTTATACTGTATTTTGATCCTTTAATGAAAAATATATAAATATTATTATAATTTTTATAAATGGTGTAAATTTTTTTTTCTTAGAGTCAAAATATAATTTTTTTATATCAAAAATTAAAACTAAGTTTGATATAAAGGCTAAAATCATAGAATATAACCTTTATGGATCAAGTAGTAAGTATGACAGCTATATGTAAACTTACCTATCTTAAAAGGTATATATGTGTGTTTATGTGATTTCAAGTGCTGTTTTTAGTCTTTTTATTACGCTGTGTATCTTCTTTATTTGACATTTATTTATTTATTTTCATTTTATTTTATTTTTACAATTTATGTGATTTAATTTTAAAATCTTATTTAATATAATAGAATATTTATTATTAATAATAATAAATTTATTTTTAGAAAATTTATTAAATTTAAAAATAATCATAAAATGTATCTTTGATTTTTATTTTCTGTACTTAATAATATTCACATAATACAAAAAATTAATTAAAATAAAAGGAGACTCATATAAGATGAAATGGAAAATGTTTGAAAAATGAAAAGGGAGTGCACTAAGAGATTTAGTGTATATTTACGTGAACGTGAATAAATTTGAGTTTAAATAAATCTTATAGAATTTATTTTACTTACAAATAAATTTAAAATAAAATAATTTATATTTAAAAATATTTTATTAGAAAGGAAATTTAAATGAAAATTTAGTATAAAATTTAAATTTTTAATTTCATAAAAAGTAACAATTTATCACGTTATTTAAAAAAAAACTTAAAAATATAATTAATTCAGTTTTTTTAAAACATATGCCAAGTTTTAGACACATGTTAAGAAATTTAAAATAATTTTTATTAAAAATAATAATATCTATTATATTGAAATTATTTAATCTATATATCAAACATAAATTTTTATCAAAATCACATCATAAGACAATAAAGTTAATTTTATAATTCTTATGTAGATATGCATAGGTGTGGACTTTGTACATGTTATTCATTATGAGCCTCACTTGGCAACATTGATATGAAGCCACACTTGCTGATCAAGGAAATGTGGCGGTGAGGTAAGGTTTGAACTTTGACGGTAAAATTAAATGAGCAATTAATTTTTTACACTTCACCTTTCAGACAAAAATTAGGTATTTGTTTATTTTTCAATTAAAACTAAAACTTTCATATCGATAATTAATATATAATAACAAGCATAGACGTTAAAATTTAAACAAAAATAAAACATAAAAAAATAGAATATTATGTCTAAATGTTATCTATTTCCTTTTGTTCTTATGTTATATATGATCTTATTTTTCTAATAAAAAAATAAAAAAATAAAGAACAGAAATAGTGTGATCTTTAAAAATAGAGGGCAGCATAGGTATGGATTTTCCATTAAATAATGTATCTGTAATTATTAATTAGGAGCCTCGTTAGGCAATCGTACCCTTTCATACCCGCTTTTGTTCATCCACAATATGAGGCGGTGAGGTAAATAAATAAACCTTTTTCTATACTTAATATTTCGTTAAATAAACCTTTTCCTAAATATTTGCATGTAAAAATTAAAATTACTTTATTTACATAAATTACTCACCAATTATCATCTCAAAGATAAGCTTATTATATATTTTTTAATAGTTTTTAGATAATTTTTTATGCCATACTTTACTTTTGTTTTATACTTTGATGATAATTAATTTTTATAATTAATTAATACTAAGTAAACGTATTTATTACTAAATTTGTTTTTTATTAATTTAATGTGGCTGTGAATATTAATTACTAAATTGTAAAATGAAATTATTATAAATATTTTTTTAGTTTTGTCCTGTTATATATGTCTATATAATGTGTTGACCATTATTAATTTTGATGTGATTTGAGTAATAGTAAATATTATATTCATTTAGTGATAATTAATACTCAATTGAGGTGCATGCAGGGTAAACGCGATGGACTCAATCAACAGATACATATATTAATTAAAATAATAAATTCTCTGTGATAAAAATATTAGATAAGTAAAAAGGTTAGAGGTAATTTAAAAATAAAAAACTAAGAAAAGGTTTGATAAAATTAGTTGTTAAACTAATTAATACATGTAAAATGATAAAGAATATTTGAATTAATAATTGAACCAAAACTTAAATTTTGGTAATTCTATATTTTTAAGTAACTATAATTTATATTTTAATTTATTTTAAAAGTATTTATCATCTTAAAATTTAAGATGGTGATTTTAATTTTATTCTTATTTATAAATATTGTATTATATTAATACAAATATTCATTTATTTTTATTTTGATGATTTTTGTTTTAAAGAAATGACATTTGATATTTTGTTACGTAAAAAGTAATTATTTCTTATAATTTTAAATAAATTTTCTGCAGTGACGATTCTTTCGGCATTAAATGTAATACCAAAAGAAAAGTTATATTTTTAAAATTGAATGGGTAAAAGAGAGATTAAAAAAATATAAAGGGTAAAAAAAAAAAAAACTTTTAACTAGTATCTGACAACTAAAAATGTTAAATGAAGTAGCTTTTTTTTAAAAAAAACATTAGTAAATATATTTATTTCAACTACTTTAAACTAATTATTTTTATTATATAAGTTTTTAATTATCTAAAAATATTACCAATATAATTCAAATTTTATCTTATTATTATTATTTTATTTATATAATTAATTATTATTTTGTGTATTCATTTCCACACTTTCTCTCTTCAGTTCTAATATGAATTTATACTCTTCAACACTCATCTACGTATATAAATACATGATTTAATTATTATAATACTACCTTATCATTATAATATTTAAAAAATAATAAAATAATAATATAAAATATTCACTTATAGAAATAATTAAAGTTTTCGATATAATATAATTAATTTGATAACTAAAACACTACTTTATTATAATATATATTATTTTTTATAAATATTATATTATAGACTATGGAAATGTTATAATTTATATATTACTATAAATCTATAATACGTACTATAATTTCATTTACAATATTGACTAAATATAATTTTATAACGTAACATATTTATGTTAGAATAAAATTTGGTCTCTAGTTTTAATTATAAAATTAAATCATAATTTTTGTAACAATCTTATTCTCATTTCTACAATAATGTATATATATTATTGTTGTTGTTGTTTTAAAATTAAACTACTTTATATCTTTAGACTCTAACCATGGTAAGTTTTTACAGATTTTTATTTTTATTCTTTTGAAATCCTGATGATGATTTTGACAAAATATATTTTTAAAAATTTAAATTTTCAGAAATATATATTTATTCTAGTAAAAGTGAATTAAATTAATATATACTATTACTAAATTCTTCTATAAATGAAAATTTAAAAATGTCTATATGTTAATATTCTTTTTTATTTGATTTTTAATTTTAAACTTTTTCATTTAAAAAATCAATATTTTTTTATATCATATTAGTCTTCTATGATTTAAAGAATTAAAAGATTCATTTTAATGGTTTTTGTTTTATGAGAATTAAATTAATAAGATAAAAAACATCACATAAAAATAAGTTACATTGTAGTAATATGGAGTGTTCAAAATTTAAAGAAAAGTTATATAAAAATTCATCCTAGTGATTTTGTCATGATTGATAATTTTTTTTCTTCCTTAAAAACTAATGTTTAAAATGTAAAATATATATAAGAGGGTAGTCCTTGAGACTATTTAAACATGTTTGTTTCCTTCATATAATATGCATAATGTGTTCTGTTTATTTTCCTTTTAACATGAAGGTGATCTCATCTCGCCCTTTTTGGTTCATATCATTTATCATCATCCAACGTTAAACAAATTTTCATTTCCTATCACAATATACCATTTAATTACCATTTATTATCCTACACACATGCAAGACATGGCATCTTCACAGGTGTGTAAGCTTTGATAAACAACTTCTTTACCCTCTTTTTATTAGATGAATAGAACAAAAACCCATAACCCATCTTATAATTTAATGTAGAAATTGTATTAGGAAATGAGATTGAATGTCTCAGAGTCAGACCAGCCAGTCCCAAAATTTGAATGAAATAGTCTCTTTCTTCTTTCTTTTCTTATTATTTTACAGCATAAATATTTAGACAAAATAATTGATTATTCAATCGTAGTAATTAATTAGTTGGATCCAAAAAATTAATTATTTAAAATAAATAATTGATTATTTTGTTCATCCATTGTTGATCTAAAACTAGTTAGGTTTTCTTGTCAAAATAATAATAAACTATTTATAACCATCAATGGATTTTATTTTAGTTTTTGAACACGTAGCTATTGACTTTCTAAATAACAAATTATTTTAGCTAAATAAATTATTCCTTCATAAAAAAAAATGCTTCCTAATTACTTATTTCATTCCAACAACAAATTATTCAATTCCAAATCTTAAACTTTGAGATTAAAAAAAAAGTGAAAATCATTCTAAATCAATTCTAAAATGTTTCTAACAAAATCAAATAACTTCAAATCATGAAATTCCTCTTTAAAGAAATATTAGGACTTCAAATTACTCTAATGTTCACATCAAACTCAAACTTTTAACGGATTATTACATGATCATTTATTATTATTATTATTGGGGAATCAAACATGTTCCTAAAAAAAGGTTTATTATCCAATGACATGACCAACTCATAACACATGGCTTTTTAGAAAAGTAGCACATTAATTGCATTGCACCCAATATTGCATGCAAAGAATGAGTTCAAAAAGGCCAACACATTATTCTTTAAGGATTCAGGCAACACTATGGGACAAAATATTGCATGCCAAGGCATACCAGCACAAAATCCCAATTTTAAAAACGTATAGTATGGACCTGGAGGCAACACTCTATACACTCCTAGACACTTTGATTAGTATAGATTAGTTGATTATGTTTGCACATTTTCTACATGTAAAAATTACATATTCTACAACTCAGTCTCCCAAACTTCACTGAGATGAAATTATTTTTATACATAGGTGTGCCATTAATAATGCATTATTTTATATTAATGAGTTTAATTCATGCTAATTTTGAAATTCTTTCCAAGTTGCTTAAGCCATTCATTTGTATCTTTTTACCAATTTTCATCCTTGAATAAATGGACAATTTAAAATGACAATAGAAGATATGTTTTGTGCTTATATTCTAGATCATGGACAAAGTTAAGGTCAATAATTATCTTGAATATAATAACAAATAACAATTATCAATCTAATATACAAATGACACCACTTGAGGTGTATGATAAACATCGTAGATCACTAACAAAATAAAGTAGAAAAAGTTAAATTGATAGGTCCAAAATTGATTAAAGATATAATTAAAAAGGTTAATTTAATTTAGTTTAGTCTATACAGTGGTCAATTATCAAGTTTTGGATCGCAACACTTATTATGTATATATAAATTAAAAATAATAAAATAAATAAATTTTTTAAAATAAAAATTGTTAAGCAATCAAAATCGCATATTAACATTCACAAAGAACAAATACAAATAAATATTATCTCTCAGCCACAGCACATGGCCAAACTAGAGAAAAATGAGTCACGTGATGAAGAAGACAATAGAAACTTTCCCTTTATATACCACTAACCTCTGACCGCACCAATAAGTTTCTCCCTTTCTTTCTTCCTTTGAAGGAATAATAACTTTGTTTCCGTTACGTTCTGTTATTTGCAGAAATGGGAACCTCTGTGCTTTCCTCTCACGATTGTCTTCAGCCTCGCTTACGTCACCATGCCTTCTCCCTCTCCGCACCTTCCGTCAGATCACAGACAAACCCTAACCCTATCCCTAATTCCAACCCTAACCATAACCAGACTCGCCGGCGGAGACTCTACGACGGCCATTTGTCCGGCATGGTCGTCAAAGGCCCTGGCGCCAACCTCGTCATGGGCCAAGTCAAGATCCTCAAGAGAGGCGAGAAGCTCAGCCTCGAGGATGGTGGCACGGGCCGTGTTGATTCCAGCTACGAAGGTTTCGATTTGGTGTTGGGATCAACGGATCGCTTGGGCCCGGATCCGAGTTCCGTTCCGGTCCCCGGATTCCTCGGGAAGAGAAACGGCGCCGCTGCTACCACCGGATTGAGGCGCTTGCTGCGCCTCGATTTGGCGTCGTGATGACGATGATGATGGTGAGGATGATCGGTTGATTGGTTCTGTTGTTCAATTTCGGTGTTGATGATGGTGGATCGCACGTGAGATGTCACGTAAGAGTGGTTGTTGGCGACTTTCATATGATCGCGGGGTCTCGACGAGCTTCCTCTATTTTTTCTCTTGTGGATGACCGTTGGATACGAGCGAACGAGGAAAAACGATGAAAATATTTGATGGCGAAAGGGTAAAGCTTGTAGGGGTCATCAGCGTTTAAATTTAGTCCCTTTAGATATTTGATGAAGGGTTGAAGCAGTTTGAGAGAAGAAAATGTTACCCTCTTGTAAATTCAGCATGCCACGTTAATCTAGAATTTGAGTTTCTATCTAGTGTGTGTGTGTGTGTGTATTTAGACTGTTCCTACTTTAGATTTTCGTAGAAGTTTGTTGTCTTGGGTTTGGCTTCGTGAATGTGTTAGGTGTTTTTGTCAAATCATATACTGGAGCAGTTCGGAAAATTGATGCAATAAAATTTCTAGTATTTGTGCAAGTACTATACCCTCTATTGGTTGTATGTGTCGTATGACATTTGAGCTAGATTTACCATTTTCAGTGGTCATATCGTGAAGGGCGGGTGCTAAAATATCTAAAACTTTTGCCAATTTCTAAACAAATACAAGAAAACCGAATGATGGTGATTTTAGTTGCTTACCGAGCGAGTTACTCTGCTTGCACTCAGTTTCTTGATTGTATAGTGTGCGTGATTTGGTTTTTAAACGGGTGGATTGTAACTTTCTCCTCATGATATCAATTAGAAGTTTTCTAAACATTGGATGCTTTTTATATTCTCATGATGTTAAATGCTCCACTATCTTTATTTAGTAACGGGTGGATATATGATGTAATCACTTGGAGGATATGGTAAATTTTTGCATGGCCTTTGCCAATGAACTTTACTACCCGTTATGCTAAATTCGCCAAGCATAAAGGAACTTTAGTTTTTGTGACCCGGAAAATAAGATACGAATACCAGTCGCACTTCATTTGCGAATTCCTCTTTTTCTGATCTCAGTAGCAGGAAAATTTTGCTTCTCGTTTGTAATTTCTTACTCTGTTGTAATTTGCATGTGAGATCTATTATGAATTCGGGCAACTGGATGCTAACACTTTGAGCTTCGGAATTTCCTTAATTAAACCACATACTGCTTTTGCGTTGATATTGAAGAATGACCGCGTAATCCTTTTCGCATGTTGCATCGTTACCAGGGCCATTAAAGGCATTTTTAGGTTCTTCACTTCTATGATTATCTCCAATTTGGAACAATTACTTTTTCGTATCACTTTCTTTTTAGGCATCATTTCTAAGAATTTAATTTTGAAATATACTAAATATCTTTTAAAAATGAATTCTAGGAGCATTTTTTGTAAATTATTATTTTCAAAAATTTAATTATGGAATATATTAAGAACTCTTCGTCCAGGATTTTCGAGTGCAAGATGATACACAAATGTAACTATTTCACTATTGTCATTTTTAACAGATACACAAATGTAGTTCTCAACTAGCTCTCTTAATAAATTATAATTTTATAGTTTACTTGATGACACCATTAACATTGGTAAACTTTCGTGGTCTACATGCTTTACTTCAGTTTCTAAAATGCTCCATAAGCAAATCGATAACATTTATCATTCAAGTAATTCAGCTACTAATACTACCATCAGTTATCAGGCAGTATCCTTTTCCAGAACCAGTGCCTTCTCCACATAAATGTCATCTCTTCAATAGGAATCCCTTTGGTTTCAGGTAGGAACACATAAACAAATATGGTCATAATGGTAATCCAACCAGCAAAGAAGAGAAAGATTCCAAACTTGAATGAACAGAGAAGAGCAAGGAAGGCCTGGGCAATTATGAAAGTGAAGAGAAGGTTTACAGCAACTGTGATGCTCTGCCCTGCTGACCGGATTTCCAACGGAAATATCTCACTTGGGATTGTCCAGCCAAGTGGGCCCCATGACCATCCAAAAGCCAAAACAAATAGGCAAATCACAAAAACAACCAATATTGAAAAGCCTTTGGACAATTCTTGGTTTTCTCCAAACTTGATCCCCAAAATTATGGCCACTATAATCTGCTCATAAGAAAAATGAAAGTAAAATCAATTTCTTCGCAAAATATAGTGAACTGCATCTCCTCTCAGATTGTAAACATTTATAATAGAAAAACCACTTTGCCACAGTACTGATGCTTTTGTTAGCCTAGAACACAGGTATCCTCCCCAAGATATAATCTGACAAATTATATCTAAATGTTATCATTTGTACCTTTTATTTCATACCCTTTATAGGAACCCCATACTATGATATATGTTAACAAAATGACCCCTTTAGATCTTCATCTAATGAGTTCTGAAGTTATGAATCATGTAAAATGAGTGGTGTTGTGGTCTGGCTTCTAGGCTCCAGCATTATTTCTCAATTTCATGGATATTTTAAACATGATTAAAGTTTCTCTTACCTGGCATGTGATCATTTGTATTCCACCACTGATAAGAAGAACTCTCCTGCCCAATCTATCTACTGTTGCAATGGATATGAATGTGGAAAAGGCAAGAACTCCACCAGTCAACGCTGAAGAGTAGAGCGATGCGTCACCTGCAAATCCCATGCTTTGAAACAGCACTGGAGCATAGAAGAGAATGGAATTTATGCCAGTAAGTATCTGGAAAGTAGGCATGAAGATTGCCATCACCAACTCTGGCCTGTTCCTTCTTTCAATTATGTTACGAAATGGGTTCTGTATTGAGTTTGCCAACTCACTTGCATCAACCATATCTTGAAACTCTGCATCAACCTCGGTAGTTCCTCTGATTTTTTCTAGCAGCTTCCTTCCTTTTTCTTTTGATCCTCGTTCTATTAAGCTGTTTGGAGTCTCAGGAAGAAATATTCCTCCCACTGTCATCAAAAGAGCTGGTACTGCAGCCAAGCCTAGGGACAGCCTCCAACCCCAAGGCTTGATCCGCTGCGTTCCATAATTGACCATGTTAGCTGTGAAAATCCCAAAAGTGGTTGCTACTTGAAACATCATGTTCAGGCCTCCTCGAAGGTGTGTCGGAGCCATCTCGGACAAATAAAGCGGAATAGCCTTCAAAAGAATCACCAAGAGCAGAGTTTTTCAACTTGTAAGCTATAACTGAATTATCTTCTAACTCAAACATAGACTGTTTTCCATCACATTACCACCTTTATTTTCCTGTAAATTTTATTAATTCATGTTTAAATTTCCATCATTATTGTTAGCACTTGCACCTCTCAAGACTTTTGATACTTATTTATTAATTTATTTATTTTTGGGGGGGAGGGGGGATAGTCCACTTTAGAGATAGGCTTTAAAGAGAAAAAAAAATTTCTCCTTTTACCAATTGTTTACACTTTAAAAAGAAAACAAAGTTTGTTTCTGCACAACGATGATTGATCATAGATTAAAGAAATGTGTTACTACCTGATTTCCAAACCCAATGCCAACACCGAGCATAACCCTGCCTAAGATCAGCATCGCCAGGTTAACAGCAGAAGCATTCAAAGCTGATCCAATAAGAAAGCTGATACCACCGCCTATGATACTTGCCCTACGTCCATGCCTCCTTGTAACGGGAGATGCCATCAAGGATGCAATTAAACCAGCAATGTATAGCGAAGATGTAAATGCAGCAAGGCCCTGATTGTCATACTTGCAGTAGTTGTTTTCATGCGCATGCATCTTATGTCTGTATACTGAGGGGAAGAAATCCTTAAGAAAATCATCCATTGAAGTAACCCCCCCTGTTGACCATAAAACATGCTTGAGAAATTCTGAACATTAGTGTTAGAGAATTTTAAGTTTAGGTTCCAAGGAAAAAGAAAAAGAGAGATGATTAACTGGTTAACCATAAGGCTAATTTTCTTATTAAGATTGCTACTTGTCAATTAGTACTTACTAGTAGTTGGTATACAAGCTCAAGTCCACTAAGAATAATATTAGAACCTATTAAAATAAGGACACAGATGAAGAAAGATATTCTAAGCTAATCTGAATATATCTTAAATGTTATCCGACAATAAGGAGACAATTTTCCCTTCCTCTGCTCTTTACAACATGAGTTCTCAAGGATGTTGAAAAAATTAACTACACAGTTGAGGCTTTATATTGCATATTATAAGACAGCGGTCCAACACCAACATGGCTTCTCCTGTTGACTGGTTTGTGTATTTATGTGATACTAAATTTTTTTAATTGCTTTTGTGATTCTGAACTCAAATTTGGTAGTTCAATATTTTAGATGATGAGTTCGTTAATGATTCCAAGACGTTCATAACCTTGCAACATGAAGCATACTTGCTTTGTGCAGTATAAGATTAAGTGGGATCTAGTTCCTATTCAATGATTGACAATAAGGAGCGAGTAGAGAGTCTGATTAAGAACTGAGAACTCCAAAATACTGTTAAAGCGTTTTGAGATTTAATTGGAGAAGTTTCTAAATGTTCTCTCACCAAAACTTGATTCACAGCATTTGCTATCTCAGTTGTGGGCCAAGAATTTGGCGATATCAACTATCAAGCCATTTTAGTGTTAGATAGAGTTTGCTTCACTGGGAAAGTGAAAGACGGGGCAATTCATCTAGGGTCTAACTCTATCTACCACTGCAGCTAAGAAATTTGAGAATTTGGGAAGATTGAAGAGAACCCGCTTTTAATTATGCTGCTTGAGGTCATTATTAGGTTCCAGAATCAGAAAAAGGATGTTAAAAATGCAAGCAGAACAAATGGAAAATGTTATGGATCTGCATGCAACTTTGAATCTTGAATTTCTAAAGCAGAATCTTTGATGAGATATCCAACTCATGCAAGTTAGATGTGGTACCAACTCTCATGTTTGAGCTTTTTTAATTTAATAGCTTTATAGAAAATAACCACTAGGCATCTGAATTTTCATTATGGCTTATGAAAGAACCTAAACATGGGAAACAGAAAACCATGAAACATCTAATTCAGAATAAGGATTATAGAAGAACCTGAAATCCCAATATCATAGCCAAAGAGAGACCCCCCTGTGGCAGCAACAATGCAAGCGATGATAACGTAAGCAGTGACTCTTCCTTTGTATTGTTCTGCCCTTTCCTTGGTCACAGTATCAGCTGTGAAAGACCCTCCAGCCATTTCCTCAATTCTCCCTTCTCAAGGCGCAGTGGCACACCAAAGGAGAATTTTTTCATCATTCTCTTGTTGCTCAAAGTTTATACAAGTCATATCATACCAACCCATTTTCTCAACAAAGATAGAAAATGATTTTATGAAAACGTTTACTTGTGATCGAAATTACACCGTATTTAATGCTTGGCAGTATGTGCACGGGTGGGACACTTCGATGTCATCTATATTTTATCCTTCCATTGCTCCAAAGAATTGACCATAATTCATGAACATGTAATGTATTAGACCTTTTTTCTTTTGCAGTGTTACCCAATTACTCTTTCACATATATGGGTGATATTTTATCACAATCCAATGCAAATCTTGAGAAATCGGAAATGTGGTGTCTGTATTCCTACAAATATCTGAATAACCATTGGGTTAGGTGCCGTTAGTTTTCGTAATATTGTATGTTATTTATTTGTTTGGTTAATTTCCATTTTTGTTTGATAGGTTCGCATAAATGGTAGATTTGGTCTTGGTTGCCTTTTCTTGTTTCTTGTAACTTTTAGGAAAGAAATGATAATAATAATAATAACAACACTTTGCCTTTACATCAAAATGTAGAGCGTTGAATGAAAAATAATAAATTTTACTATCTCAGCTTTTGAGGTTAAATAATTAACAATAATTTAATAAAATTTTGTCTGATATAATAAATATTTTATATCTAATAAAATTTTACAATTTAAAAATTAAATTAATAAAATTATAAAAAAATATTTTTAATATGTGTGTAGTAATATATCATAAAAATTAGTAAATATTTATTAAAAATTTGAATAAAAATCAAGTGTCTTCAAATACACATTAAAAAAATGATAACAAATAAGAAATGGCATGGGTATTTTATGTTTATAATGTATTTTGTGTAGTGGAGGGCATGTGGACGTGGTTCTTAATTTGATGATGCAAGTTCTTAATTTTGTTTGAATAGCTTTTAATGACATTTTTTCTATCATATCTGACTTTGGTGCAAATCGGTATCCCATTTCAGAGTTTCGGGTGTCATCTGATTTGTTCGTATGTGAACCATAGAACTTTTCAAAAGCTAATAAATAAACTACCATACTTTGTCAATAAGGATACCAATTGTGTGACACTGTGTTTTATTGCTTCAATTGATTTTAATGAGTTGCTAGTTTTAATCATGTTAAATATTTTAGTCTTTATATTTTTATAAATTATTATTTTTAATTTAGTGAATTAAATCAATAATAAAAACTAAAAGTAAAAATTTGTAAAAAATAAAAAATTAATTTATTAGATGTGATGTTAAAAACATATTTAATTTTATATCTTATTATTTAAAATAATTTAATTTGAATTGTTAATGTTCAGAAATGAAATTAATAAGACTCTTCCGAACGTTATTTATGTCTGAAGAAAGTATACGAGTAAGAATCCATCCAATGCAGCACATTTCAAAAAGATGCAAAAATTAAATTAAAAATGTTATACAGAATTAATTTGATGGATAAATAGTTATTAGAGTGATAATAAATGTAAATTATATAAATACTAAAAACTTTTCAACTTTACATTAAAAATAGTAATCAACAAAATTTATAAATATTTTATTATATTTAATGCTACTTAAATAAATTTTAAGTATTAATTAATAAAATTATGCTGGTTTACAATATTATGCTTCGTTTAACTTTTATCGTTAGACGTAGTAACTTTTTTATATTAGTTCATGCATCTAGGAATAGGTTGACTAAACTTTACAAATTAATTATTCTTAAATTTTGTTTTGTTTAAGGATCAAGATGAGATAATAATAATAATTCATCTAGCTAATTTTTTATGTTTAGGTGCTTATTTTTTCTTCATCTAATTTCGACAAGAAGCAAACCAAATTGTAAATAAGTAATCTTAAAAAAAATATTGCACAACCAAAAATATTAGGTTTAACGAACTGTACAGGAGAGTTCTAATGATAAATTTTCTAGTCTCTCTATGTTGCTATCAAGAGCACCATTATTGATATTTGCGTGTAAATTGTGTTTGTGCATCTCTCAGGAGGAGGAGAGCTCATGTTGCAAAGAGATCATAGTAAGTAAAATCTCAAAGTTAGCAATTTTCTCACTTTTTCTTATTCTTTGTCTGATTTCAAAATTAGAAAATTATTGACTAGTAATATTATGAAATTTACGATTTGATTAGATAAATACAAATAGACAAAAATTAGTAATTATAAATTGAAATGCAAATTTTACCTCCCTTATTACTCTTTTATTGATCTAATAACTTTTCATTAATTATAAATAATATAATTATGTAACTTTATTAGTAAATCATAGTTAGTAAAAATGAATTGAAAATTAGCTCGCAAACTTATTCAAAAGAAAATTTAAATACCACTAAATCTTTTACTATCTTTTCATTAATGTATTTAATTATTATCATTTTAATTGTATTGCATAAAATAAATAACTAATATTCAATATTTAATATTTAAATCACTGAAAAATGTTTATAAGAATATACAATAATTTAATTAAAATATTGAATGACGACAAATATGGTTTTTTTTTCTTTTCGTGCAAGACACACTAATTTTATTTTATATTGATAAAATAAAATTATATTAAAGTATTTTAATATCTAAAATATCATCATATGTTTGTTAAATTATTTTAATATTATATTTAAAATAAAAGGCCAATGCATTGCAAGGGTAACTTACTAATAAATTAAAGACAAATTTGTGTTGTTTATTAAGTGTTTTTTACTAATTTTTAATTAAAATTAAATTTTTATTATAACAAAAGATGATATTTAATATAGTAAAATTCTAATTTTAATTTTTTTAAAATAGCATAAAAAGCACTTAAAAAATTAAACTTCAATTTTTTTCTTGAAAGTAATAAGAGAAATGCTTAGTAACAAACTTCTTATAACACGTTCTTTTTTATTTGTCTATTTTCTAAAAAAGCCAAAGCACTTACCTAAAAAATTAATCACTTAAATACAGGTTTGCGAATATTGAGTCCTGCTGCGACCTTCTACCAAAGCACGCTGAGGATGACGTAGATGGTTTGGTTTCAAACCACAAATTAAAGCTTTAATAGTGGATTTGAAGCTTGATTAAGGCACTAGCTGTACTCCTTGCCTAACTGGGCCTTTGGCAAGTTGATGGATGTATTGAAATTTGAAAGACTACTTACAGAGCATGGTAGGAACAGTATTATTCAATCCATTTACGTGATAGAAACGTTAAACGACCAATTGCCACCCTCTGAGGCTATGGATAGGGACTCTCTTTCCTTTCTTTCCCTCTCTAATTAACTCATTGAAACAAGTTGATGATATAAATTCCCAAAGAAATGGAAGGGGCTACATGTCTTGAATTTATAAAGAAAATTTCATAATTCTTATTTGCAATATGTGCAAGGTCAGCCATGGAATATTATTAGTCCAGTAAAAGGGAATTCAATATATTATTATTACCAAGATTCACAAGCAAGCCAAAACAACTCATCCAAGCCATCAAGAAATACGATCTGATAAGCAACTTGCATTAAATTGAGCATTTGACTATCCAGTAGTAATACTATTAGCACATATGCCTCACCAGTTACGTAACCTCAAGAAAAATAACTGATTTCCGATTACATAACTACACTCAGAAGGTCAACACAATTCCCAATTCTTTAAGCCCCCATTATATTTATTGATGTAGTTGTTTATAAATAAAGCTGTTCCACCCGATGCCCAAAAGCTTAAAATCATTTATAATTTGAAAAATCTTTTAAAACCTTTAAGTCCCCCTGTCTTTTGCTCATAATTCTAAACAAGCTGTTCCACCACCAGCTAGTTGTAGTACAAGCTCTGACTTTGACACTTTCCTACAATCATACAGCTAATGATCATCGCTCTTCAATAATATTTACATAGAAAACCAAAGACTTTGATACTCTCTCGCTGCTTTCCAGTATGCTCAAAGTATACCACTCAAGAAGCCCCTGCAGAATGGGCAGAAACATCAATATACAAAAAAAGTTTAGCTTGACATAACTTACAATAAAGGGAATGAAACTAATAGTAGACCAAGGATAGAAGCTACTAACCAAATTCCTGAGGCTTTTCTAGTTTCATTACTGCAAAATTGTTTGACAAACAATTCAGTGGAATTGTTTTTTGTCAAGCTTAAATGCTACATAAGAAAGTTTATATAAGAATGACATCTGTTACCTGGGTTTCCCTTGAAAGGCATCATTAATTTCATCTGTAGTAGGCCTCTGCGGAAATGTAGACAAAGTAACATACTTCTCCTTTCCAGGTGATTCATCTACCCTCTTATACAGCTCATATGGGTATGGATAAGACATCCTAAATCACAAGAAGTGAATTTGTAGTACCATACGTGATTAATACTGGTAGAAGATAGAGAACCATCATTCATGCCTATGTATTTTGAGCATATCAGATAGTTACATATGTAAATTGGTTATTTCAAATAAGGAAGGAGCTCCGGGAAAAAATTTTAATCATAATAAAAATGTTTTATGTTCTGCGTTGTTAATTCAATCATCCAGCCACCTCTTGCATAGAAGGAAGAGAATATATTTATGTTTACTAATAGTGCCAGACTGAAGAAACTTGAATCAATTTGATTCGTTTCTATGGACATGTATATTACGGTCTTTAATTTTTTCTATAGTTCTCTAAAAGCCTTTTTTTAATGATTATACAATCTCAATAGTAGTTTTAGAGGCTACATTCTGTGAACCAAGCCAAGACAAGCATGGCAGTTCAATGTAACTTTCTCAGTCCACTACACCTTCATTTCTCATCTAAATCAAGCGATGGCCCATATGATTAACAAAAATCTTAGTGTAGCATATATATGTTGCCATCTAACCTGATAGCTCCCATTATAGGATACTGGGTTCCTGCATAATACAGAAGCCGAAAGAAGTAGCAACTTTCAAATGTTGCTGCATACTTGAGTCTCTGGTCCCTTCCCATTGTCTATTGATTAAGAAGGCAAAGTTATAACCAGAATTTTTCTAGAATAAATTGTAAGCTTCAACTCGCTGGTTTAGTACTCACTTGCATAATACCACTAGAACCAGGTAAATCCTGAATTCATAGAAACATGTCAGTTTTATAGACTAAAATAACTGAATGTAAAAATATTGTTTAAAAAGAGGTTGCAGGTTACAGCATAGAGAGTAAAATGGTGCCAGGGAAGACCATGCAATCAAAGATATTCTACGCTAAACTAAGTCTCTGTGTATGTTCTATAGATCTCCTTTCCTAACTAAGGTTAGTCTAATTGATGGTTTCACCAACTTAAAACAGTGATAGTGTTGAACAGATTAGCAGAAAAGTAGCAAGACATAATTTACTCAATTTTGCTAAAATAGATGTTGAAATTTAATATAGACCCAATTGTGCCCGACATGGTGCTAAACTGAGTTCCCCACAGCAGTCTGATAACGTAAGATTATTCTTAACATCTAAGAATTGAAACTCAAGATATAACCCAAAAGAACCTATTCTATTGTAAAATGGAAAGGCCTGAAATTGCCACTAATCATGAGATTTCCAATATTCTTTCCAGTAGTTTTATACAACCATTCAGTTATTCAAAAAGCAGGTGGAAATCATGAAAAACCATTTCTCAGCATGAAATTGAAGATACAAGGATAGACTATTAGGCAATTAGTTTCTATGCATAAACTGGTTATATGAAATCCATGTTACAACGAAGCTAGGTCAACCACACATGTTATAAAGTTGACACTGTACAGAGTATATCATGTTTGGATTATCTTCATTTCTCTAAATCATGGTAATCTGAAAAGCAAGCCTAAATCATACAATTGTTTCGTGAAACAAATCTGAACTATGAGATAGAAACTAGAAACTGAACCTTGAGCCTAGGATTGATTAGGATAACAGGTCTGTGTTCAGCAGCATTGGTCATGGCTCTTAGATCCTGTATATACAACCTCAAGGGTATTAAAGAGAAAGGTGAACAGCTTGGTAACGTTGGAAAAAGCATGTCAATATCCATCAAGAATAATGTAAAAGAAAAGGCCTCAAGAGATGATATCTCTAAAATATGTCTGACAACTCTCACTCTATCCTCTTACATCAATAATACAATTCCCTACAGCATTTTGAGGAGCCACCAAGATATACATGTCATCTTGCTCCTCAACCTCTGCAGCACCTGGGAATGGAAATTCACAAGTTAATGCTATGCCAGTATATCATAACCAGAAGGATTATTATGTAAGTTTAGCCAAAGGGAAAAGTTAAATAAATATTCCCAATATGAAGTTACGAAGCAATAAATATTTATTTTTTTTCCTTTTATAGGACATACATATATAATGGGCGACTTAATTTTTTAACTTGGTGGGTGCAGGTTAGGATGTATAATGAGAGTGAATAATGACAGCTATCATGTCAGTCAGTTTGTCCATTGGTTAGTTAATCAGTTTGAAGAGACTGGTTATAAATGGGAGAAATCAGATTGGGGGAGGCATTCTGTGAATTTGATAGATTAAGTGAAAGGAGAGATCCTTAGTAAAGGGAAAACCCTTGGAGAGAATTCTATTTAGTATTTTCCTTTGTCTGTTCTGTTCTTCAATAAAATTGTGTTCTTTTGGATCTTTCTGTCTAGTTTCCATATTATTTTGTCTGGGTTTATATTCATGCAGGAATTCCAAAATGAAGCTGAAGGAGATATTCACATTGTTCCAACATATATTAGTAAAATGTTAAACATCTTGAAGTAGCGATAGATAAATGGATGGCCAAGCATATAAATGGAGAGAAGTAACAGTAGAAGTTAAGCTGGAATCATCAATACCCAAAGGTTTGCAACAAGACAAGTGGCATTAAATCAAAAGCTGTCACAGGTCATTGATATACCTATAGAACCAATATTGATGAAGGTCCCTTTAGCACCATAATCACCCCAATCCATGAACTCTAAAATCTTTCGACTTCCAGCAAGCTGCAATGGCATTCCAGCTAGAGCACCTTCTCCCATTGACCCTTGTACACAAACCTACAAGATGAAATTGAAGATAGTTTAAATAAAAAGAAACATGTCCAACATTTACAGATAATAGTACTGTTTTATTCTCGACACATTGAAACTGTCTATGTTGGAGTGAAAGGAGTAAAGAAGACACCTTAACACGTTTTCCATCATCAGCAAAAGAAAGAGCAAGAGCTCGAACAAGTTCCATCAAGGTACCTATTCGATAAACATCCTGTAAACAACAATATGCTGTCAAATCAAGACAAAGTTAGAGAAAATAAAATGAAAAGGATGTCCATACCATTTCAGGGTTCAGTTCAGGAATGTTGATGTCAACCTGTTTGATTTGGAATTACAAACAAAGCAGATATCAGCTCAGGCCCCAAAGGCATTAAAAATAATACCAGTCAACATACAAGGAAAAAAGTTAAATATTTTTATTTCTGACCACCCCCCCTTCACTCACCTCAGTAATCAGTTATGCTATTACTCTCTCTAAGAATATTCTGCATGCAAAAAGAATGTTGATTCTTATTACTTATGTTTTATCTTTTTACATTTCAAAGTAGAACATTCTTCTTAGGACCCAAATGAGTAAGAATGCAATGGTCAAAGGTATTGCACAGATCTAGTCACTCAAATGATAGGAAGCACTGACAAGGTTACAGACTACTGTACTGAACTGATAATCATGTTATACCTTCAACCTAGTTTTTCCATCATTGATAGCCCTCTGTGTAGCTTGTAGCACATCATCATAGAAATATTTCCTGATTTCTCGAGAATGGGGAATGTTATTCAGTCTAGTAGGAATCCCTCTCCACTTACCCTGTAACAAGCTAAAACAAAATAAGAAACAATATACGAAGGAGGCTTTCATAGCACTTAAGGGAGGAAAAATATTCAAAATAAAGAAACCAATCCCTTCTACGAAATATAACCATCTACCTGGCTCAAAGATGTCTGTCCTTTTGTACCAATAATTGATTTATCTGAATTAAAAGAAGTTAGTAAATGATCATAAAAAAATATGATGTCTGTGCTTACTTCATATCTACTTCATACCAAACCCCATGTCAAGACGCCCAAATACAATTAGCGTCTCATTCACAAAGTAATGTGTGCTCTCATATGATAACAAAAAGCTGAATACAGCAAGGAAGTTATTAGCCACACATAGTCACAAAAGTTATGCTTAATTGCACTTGTAGTATCTCTACAATGACTAAATCACAAATGTGTTCCCCAAATAAGTTTCAGCTCAAATTTAATCCCCCAAAAATATTTTTGCCCAAATTTAACCTTCAATTTTTTCAGTTAAAAGCAAAACTTTTGCCGGTGGCTACCTAAAAACTTCAAATCCTCATCTTCTACTCAAACTAAACTAATTAAGTGTCTGTTTGTATTTCACATGTAACACCATTTGATCGCTGCAAATTCTTTTAGCATTGATAAAAATTACATCGTATGGTGTGTTTTCTCATCTAACCTTTGTGGCAAGTCATCCAATCAGGCCCTAAAACTAATTTAAACCTTCTTCCTCTCCCAATCAAAACATCTTATTTGACCCAAAATTGAAAAAATTGCAAAATTCCCCCTTCTTCAAAATCTTCATCTTCATCTCACTTTTAACAGAATTGATTTGAGTTTCATTAAATTTTCACCCAATTCCAGATTCTGAACCATTTGCAAAGTATCTTATCCCAAATTTGTCCTAAAACCCTAAATATTTGAATGGAAAATGAGTTTTCAGAGGATTTTCGGAAAATGAAAAGTTATAGAAAGGTTAGAGACAATTAATAAAATGGGGAGTTAAATTGGAACAAAAAGTTAATAGAAAACCAAAATTTTACATAGCTATTGTGAAACAACTAAATGTGCTATTAAGCCTTAAATTTATTTAGTAAATACCATATCAAGATTGAGAATTTGGAACACACTTCCTGGTAAGTTCATGAATGACATGCCTTCAAAATATAAGGATTTGTATGATTTAAGAAAAATGTTTTATATTTGGAAATAGTTAGACACTTTTATGATTATTTGTGAAAATAAAACGAAATAGAAAATCTTGTCCCAAACCACAGACTCTAAATTTACAATTCCCTACAAACATCTCTTGGGTGAAGTTTGACACATGCTCTTGAAATTTCTTACCTCCTGATTTCATCAATTTGACTTTATCCTGATGCAATTGTGATAGTAAAGATTCAATTTCTTCGAAAACTACTTCTTTTGAATGGTTGCCATCAATCTGTGTATATGACAAACATGTTAAAAGTGAGAGAATGTCCCACTGGACACTGGTTCACATCAGGACATAAGACATATAGGAATGTTAATAATCTCCAACGACCTTATGTGTTATGTTTGAGTAAGAGGAAGATACTGCTTCTGCATTTTGCTTATATATGTTTAGGCGAGATTTGACCTGAAAAGAAACAGAGTATACATAAAGTACTTCACAAGGATACTTGGTCCACTTAATTGCTACTAGGAAAAATGATATCTCAGAACAATGCAACAGAAGCTCAATAAATCGTATTTTTCTGTAAGATTGTAGAAATGAAGCACAAACATGCACAAGGAGCAAAAGATAAACTGAAGAAGATATCTAAAAAACATCAAGATGCTTAGATCATGACATCGCAGGCTTCTAAAGACGTTTCACTGTATTTAAAAGCTACATGCACTGATCCTTTAGAACTTCTCCCTTTTCTAGCATCAACCATAATTCAACTGTTTGTATAACTTTGGACCCTGAATGCCTGTCACTAGAGAAGGAAATTTAATAAAGGAAATGGTAACCCCCCCAAAGTTGCAGCAATAGTTAGAGAAAAGAGAAATCTCAAGTTATATGTAAATGCAGCATGCATTTAACAGTTCATATGTATGAGTGACAGAATCCTTTTGATGCAATAATGAAGACCAATAAAACAAACATCTGTCCTTAAAACTGATCTTATGCATGTAGAAGTAGTACATTTTTACTGGAAAAAAAATATTTACCTTCTTGTTTTCTCAATACAAGAAATGTTTTTGTTTCTAATAAAAACTTAATACATTTAGTAGCTTAAAATAAGTCCCAAATAACATTTTCCTAAAAAATATAAAAGAGAGCGTAAGTTTCCATACTTTCTCTTCGGTGTCATCAGGACGAGTTACCAGCCTTGCTTTGATTTCTTCAGTCTCCGGTGGAAAAAATTTTAGATGATATATCTTCCCTGTCACTGGGTCTAGCCTTCTACCAACACATCTGTCGATCAGAATTTCATCAGGAACCTGAGTATTTGAAATTTAATAACTTAGCAAGGCAAATGAAACTATTTGTTTCTGAATAATATCTATATATTACATATATCTCCAGGCCATTAAGTAACATGTAAATGTAAATTATGTCAATATCTGAATTCACTTCCTCACATCACATCTAATATAAACAAGTGTCTTGCTTACTAGTTAAATAATCAATAAATAAAAATAACAAATTATGTTGGACGTGCATTATAAACCATAAGGAAAGTATGTCGTTAAACTTATTAATAAAAAAGTTCTACTTTCGATTTCTCAACTGATGTCCTGAACATATACATGGGTTAGTATTTGTCAGCAAATACCAAAGCAATTTGTTGGATGAAGTTAAGAATATACTTCAAGACTAAACAATCTACAAACTTGTTTATTTATTCACAACTTAACAAAATATGAGTACCTCATTTAGTAGGTCACATTTGTTGGAACCGTGCGAAACTTTTAGTAAGAAAAAAAAAACAAATAACAAATTTTGCAGAAGAGGTTTCGGAAAGAGGAAATAAATAAATAAATTTTAGAAATAAAGTTTTATTTTGACATACATCTAATACGATATACACATCGGGTCGTATCTGCATTTTCTCTAGACTCTGAGCTTGGCCCAAACTCCGAGGGTACCCGTCGAGAAGCCACCCTTTTTGCTTTGCATCTTCGCGAGACAATCGCGCTGCCACCATCTAAAAAAAATATATATATACAATAAACAAAGCACACATTTCATCACACGAAAAGGGAACAAAATCAAACTCCAAAGCGTGCAAATTTTGATAACATCATACAGCTGTCACAATTTCATCAGGAACCAAACCACCAGCATTCATGAACTCCTTTGCTTTGTTTCCAATTTCCGTCCCAGCTGCTACTTCTGCTCTTAGCAGATCCCCAGTTGATATGTGCACCAATCCAATCTGCACTAAAGAAAATATATTATTTATTTATTGCATCAAAAAATGCATAATTGAAAGTATTAGTTACTCTTAAGTATATTTATTTATAACATCAAATGCATAAAGAGAAGTTAAAATCTATATAAAATCACAACAAAAATACATGAATTTCACCTTTAATTCAATAAATCCTACAGTTAATTTTATAGTTTTCAATAAATTTTAACTAATACTTAAGATTATATAAAGAAAAGCATAGCAGAGATCGTTACTCTCCTTTTATAAAATATTTAAAAAGTGATGGCATGTGATGGTAACGAACCTTTTGAACAATCAATTCACATTGTGTTCCTTTGCCTGAGGCAGGTGCACCTGATATCATGACCTTCAACGGCTCGCCGGTGGAACAATCCACTTTCAGCGCCTTGTCAAAAACAAAAAGTGCATAAGGATAAGAAAACATTGAATAAATAGAATTTAAATTAATTAATCAACACAACCTTGGGTCTTAATGGAAAAGGCGTGTGGCAGCGGAGGTTGCTTAAGCGAAGAGGTTGGGAGTGGAAGGAGAAATGGCGGAGAAGTAGACATGAGTGATGAGAAGAAGAAGGAGAAGAAGATGATGATAGAAGAGGAGAGGAAATGAAAGTGGTGGAGTGGTGGAAGGTGGAGGGTGTGGCGTTTAACATTGTTGTTTTGAGATAATGAGTCTCAGAGACTCAGATTTCGCCTTCAGTTTAGTGGTTCACAGTCACAGACACCATCGCCAACATCAAGTAACTGAAGCCACTGCTTCTTTCATTCAAAACAATTATCATTTTCTTTTTCTAATAAATTTATCTTATTTTACAACTTTGTTTGATTTCAACTTGTTTTCCCCTCCAATCCAATTACATTAATATTTAGAGAAAATGATAAAAATAAATTCAATTTACAGATATTCCAAAGTTAATTGTATAATTTTACTTTTACTTGTCAAGTTTATTAAATGGTAATCAACTGAAATTAAAGTATTTTACTTAAGTAAACTTTTAAATTAGTCTTCAAAGTTACATGATTAAGTAATGTAGTTTCTAAGATTTTAATAAACTTCCATTAGTTCTTAAATATATGAAATGATATTCACTTTAATCTTTTTTATAACTATATTAATAATTAGAATAAAATGATTAACATTTTACAAATTAAAAATGGATAGAATTTTTTTTAAAAGTTATAAGAAATAAAATAGACGATTCTGCAGTTTTAAAAACTAATATAAATGTTATTTTTTTTATTTTATAATAATTGATACTGGTAAATTTTCTATGTATTACACAGGTATTATTAAATTAAATTTTTAAAAAACTAGTTAAAATTATATTTTATGACTATCTTTAAATTTAATGAATTTTAAAAATAAATATTATAATTATTAATAATGAAAAAACTATTATATTAAATAAATTTAAAATATAAAAAATAATAAATTGATATAATAAATAAATAAATAAATTTCTGAGAACGTTCTTGTTTAAAATACTCTTAAAAGCGTTTTCATTTAAAAACTCTTCTAAATATGCTTTCTATAAAAAATTAAGAATCACAATTTTTATGTATAGATTTTACAAATGATAAGTTACAAATTTAATCCTTCATCCATCTCCTTAAATTGAAATTAGTATATATTTTTTATAATTACTTTTTTAAGTCTAAAAACTTCCCTTGCTCAAGACATCATGCTCTTTCTCTCAAATTGTCATGCAAGCACAAAAATGGAAACTTGTCTTTTTTTTTAAAGTATAGAAAGATAAAATCAAAATGTTTGTCTGTATCTGATAAATATTTGAGTAGAAGTTTTATCTGTGAAATATATTTGTTATATCTCTTCAAACATTTACTATTATATATATTTTTTGTTACATAATTGTATTTCTTATGCCCAAAAGGTTTGAATTTTATTATTATTACAACGCATAACGAAACTTAATAAAACCTTTAAATTAAGGAGACAATACTTAAATAGAATTAAAGAACAATAAAATTAAAAAACTAGATTTGGATCTTCACATAACATGAGAATGTCACGTTTTAATGTTAACATTGAAGGACCCTGAGTCCTTGCGCAGAAAGATCTCACCAAGGTGTTAAATGCAGCAGAATACTTGTGATCATAATTTTATGTTTTAAATTAGTATTATGGACTATGGACTAAAAGAAAAGATAATGTAACATTATATAACCAAATTAGTACATAATTATGCGCCTTAAGCATATTGGTGCCCATGGTGAGGAGTAGTCGAGTATAAAACGCAAACCAATCGTATGAATAAAATAATAAAATGACATTGAAAATTTTGCAGGCAAGGCATAAAGATATGAATTACATTCCCAAACATCAACTAACGACAACAGTGGATGCTTCAGAATGCTAAGAAACCCAGTATCAATTACTAACTACATCATGCAATGATTAATGACTTTATATCTAACAATGAGTTAAGCAAAACAGAATAAAATAATTGTACTAAACTTACTATGTTTCCTAACAAAATGAACTGAAATACAGTACATAAAATGAACATTCTCGAGGGTCCTCTTGATTAGAACAGTTCTCTGTAGAGCTAATTTGTGAGTGCGTTGATGCTTTCAATCCAACTTGACTGAAGAGAACAAGTAATACACGAACCAAAATGAAGAGAGGAACCCAATTGTGCCTGTAGACAGCATGATTGCTAGAACCATGAAGAGTGAGTAACCCAAGTATAGAGTTGCAGAAACAGGACCACTCAAACTCTTGAGATCAAACACAAGATAGTTTATGGAGTATAAGAAGATGTATATGGCAACAGAACCAGAGGCAAAGAAAGATTTCCACCACCATTTCCAATCCTCCACACAAAGGTGCATGTATGTTAGAACTAGAGATACCTCAGCACAAACCATCACAAGAAGGATCAAAACGATGAAGAGAAACCCAAAGACATAGTAAACACGGCCCATCCAAATGCTGGACATGATGAAGAAGAGCTCAATGAACAAGGTACCAAATGGAAGGGTGCCAGCACCCAGAACTAACAGCCATGATGGGTACCTCTGCTGGGGAATTTCACGAGGAATTTGGTTGGTTCGAACTGGATACTCAATGAGAGGTGCCTTAGATCCAAAGTAACCACCAACAAGGGTAAGAGGCACAGAAATGCAGAACCAAAGCAAGATTAGTATTACAAAGAGTGAAAATGGAATGGCTCCGGTGCTGTGGCTTCCCCACAATAGGAAGTTCAAGGTTGTGAGGATCAAAAAGGAAATGCCAGGAAAGAAACACGCGGCCTTCCATGCAATGGAAACCCAGCCCTTCTGATCACCAAAGCCAATTGTCCTCCATAACCGAACTGAGACATAACCAGCAGCAATACCAAGTATCATGTAGAAAAAAAGCATGCCTGTGATCAGTGTTCCACGAGAGGCTGGCGACATGAATCCAAGTGCAGCAAACAATATTGTCACAACAGACATCCCAAGAATCTGAACTCCATCCCCAACCATCACACACAACAAAGCAGGATTCGATGGAGCACGGAAAACATCTCCCACAACAAGCTTCCAACCAGATAACTCTTCATTCATCTGTGCTTGAGCCTCCTTATCAAGCTCCTCATAACGGGTCAGATCCCTCCTAACAGTCCTCAGGAAGATCACAAGAACAATACCAGCAAGAAAAGTGATCACCATAAGCGAATTAAGGATGGAGAACCAATGCACTTTTGCTCCCTCCATCTTCAAGTAAGCATCCCATCTAGAAGGCCATTTGATGTTACTCTCCTCAAATGTAACCTCATAGGTGAACACAACCGGCTGACCCTCTTTAATAGGCATTGCCACAGTGGACGGATCGCATTGGATAGCCGACGGATATTTATCATACATTTTCAAGTTTTTCACAGAATCAGCATTATGCATAATACTACAAGGAATCACCTCAAACCCAACAACCATGTATCCAGGCTTACCAGAAGACCCTCCCTTGCCAACTGGGATCACCTCTGCACCGTCTCCGGTGCCCATTACACGAGCCACATTGGTCTCCTCATACTTGTGGACAAGAATATTGAACTTGAGATGGTTAAACAGATAATACCCATCCTGAACCTTAATACCAACAGGGTACCCTGTCCATCTCATAAAGTACCCCTCTTTCTGTGTGAACCTAATGGCAGGTAAATTATCAAGTATCAAATTAACCTGATACATCTCATCAATCCTCTCCTTCAAGAGCTTGAACTGATCACCAGATAAAGATTCAACCCGGCACAAGAAAATCTCAGACTCATTGGTGTACATCCTAAACCTGTAAGGAGAATTCTCTATCCTGTCCCCCATGAGGAGTTCCCCAAGGTTCTCAGCACTGTCCTTGACACCACCCTCAGGGTTGCAGAAGGGCAAGCTGTAATAGCTAAAGGGCATTTCAGTGTCAATGGAAGTGAGGGAATTCACCTTCACCCACAACTCATCCGTCACACCATACTTATGAGGATAACTACCCGGAAGGTAGAACCCATAACCGGATTGAATTTGAAATGTCAAGCACAAAATCAAGACCACCCACAACCCAAATTGCTCACAAGATTCCATCTTTGCAAGATTCACAGGGGATTCGTGTCAGATCTGACAGACCCAGATACGGCAATGAGTGAATAAAAATGCAGAAAAGATAAACCAAACTCTTAACTAGTGCATGCTTTTTTGGGTCTAGAGAGAGATGCAAATTGCAAAGGCTAGATAGATAGTAGTACTACACAACACAGATAAATATGATAAATGTGCATGTGAATATTGACAAATGAAGAAGCAAATAAGAAAGATAAAAAAAATAAAAAATTGAAATTTACATAACTGACCTCATCCAAAGGAAATGTGGGTGGCAATTATGTTTGAGAGCAAGAAATGAATAAGGATATTCTTCAAGCACTGCAGAGGCAGTGACGAAGAATTGAATTGGGAAAGAAATGCAAAAGGTGCAATGAAGACTTTGATACCTGCGATTGCACATTTATATCCATGGTGGGTACAGTCTCACTTTCCTTAGGGAGCTGGTCACTGCGCTGATGGAGAGTCAGTTAAATTACGAGAATACCCCTATTTTTGCTATATTGTGAACAATATGCATTACAAACTCCCAAATCCTGTTGTCAGCCACCTTTACGAGTAATCCAACACCCACCGACACCGACACCTCTCTGTTTTGATTGCATGTGTTATGATTTAAGAAAAAATACATTTTGAGTAATCATTTTGATGGTAAACAAAATTTCATTTGAGTAATCATGATTAGTTTCTATGATTTTTTTTAACCATTCTGGCAAGCTAATTGAATGATAAGTGAATTTCGTGCACCTAAATGGAAGAAAAAAATTGATGGCTAATTAACAGTTATAATAAATAGTTTATAATTGTAATGAAATTTCAACTGTTTGAATAGCAAAGTTAATTTTGTTATGGGAAAATTGATAATTTTTTTCTCACACAAAATTATTTAAGAAAAACTTGCAATCTCGGTTCAGATACTTAACCAAAAATGCTGATAATTTAGTTTTATTTAGGACTTTATGAACAATCACGCGTATGTCCTTGTTTAGCAGAAATTATGAATATGGTTGGTTTAAGGTTACTGATTCAGGATGTTTTGCTACTTATCGGTGTTAAGTTTTGCTCTGAAGTGAAGCTTTTCAAAACGATAAATAAACATAAATTTAATATTTTTAAATTAATTGATAAATTAACACAGATTTTATATTTCATTAATTTATATTTATACATATTATATGATATTTTATTTAAAAGATTAAAAAAAATCTTATTTAAAATTTTACTCCTAAATATACTGAAAAAGTTGGCAATCCGTAACTTCAGCATACAGGTAAGGCCACCTTAACCCACTAGCCTCTGACTCTGAGAGGGAAAATCCCAAACCACGGAGACAATGAGTGTATCTGAAAAAACTTTTTAGTTAAAAAACATTTTATTTGGTTAATTAAAAATTTATTTGATAAATTTATTTTTATTTAATAAATTATACTAATTAAAATTAATTTTTAATTATCATTATTATTCATAATATTTTTATTTATTTAATATAAAACTATCAAAATAATAATATATATGCATTTATTACACAATACATAAATTTGAGAAGGTATTGTATATTTTTTTAATTAAGCTACTAATTCTATTATTTATTAATATAAACATTTCACATATAAAAAAAATATAGGAAAAACGTGTCACCCTCTTATGTTATTTGACCAATAGTTAGTGGTATATTGCTTGTAGACCAATAAAGGAGAATTACCTTAGATCTGACTCATTTTATTGACCAGCTAGAAATTGTTTGTTGGGTTGGATGAATCACACACAATACAGAGCCATGCAACTTGTTTAATTACCATTGCTAATTCATTGCTAATTTAAAAAAAAAAATATTGAAAGGTCATAAATTTTTTTATAGAATAAAGTAGCATGTTGACTCTTAAATACATGAATGAGTCGTCCATTATATTTTATTTCATTTTACAATTATCATTGAATTTAATTATCTAAATTTGACAAAATGGGACTACAATTTTCTTTTACTTATACAACATTACTCGTTACATATGGTGTGTTCTATGGGTATTAAAGTAAAAGAATTAATAAAAAATAATATATCATATAACTTTTTTAAAATTTAATAAAATTTATATATTAAAATATAAATATATTTACTATTAATACTAAATATTCTATTACATAAAACAGGACTAAATTAAAGAGATTAGACTTCAAAAGTTAAAATTTTAAAATTTGAATTCAAATTGAATTAAAAAATTAAATGTCCAATATAAAAGAAGACATATGGAGATAAATACTCATAAAAAATATTATTATTTAATATTATTCCTATAAAGACTCTCTTTTAAGAATTATACCTCACATTTAATGTATATAAAGATAAATAATTGAATATATTATTTTAGCTATCTAACATTATTTATTATATTGACTAAATTTTACTTACTTAATTTACTAGGACTAGATTTAATATATATATATATATATATATATATATATTAATAACTAATTTCAAACATAAAAAGTTTTAAAAGGACCAAAACTTTGATTGTCATTTTATTATTATTCTATATTTAATCACCTTAATTAACCTTGATTAAAGATTTAATTACGTAATTAAATGGTTGCCTTATCCTGGACGGTTCTAACGTACATGAATATAATATTAATTCAAACTTCTGCATGGGTGAACATTAAGATTATTTTATCTAGATAATAGAGTTTGTAATGCAGGGGTGTTATATTTTAAAATAAATACATATACAATTTAATAATAAAAGATAAATTTTTCCATATTTTATTAAATTAAATAACAATATATTAAAAAACAAGACTATTAATAAAATTAAGGTAAATATTATGAAAATAAATTATTAAAATTAAGATATATTTCTGTATTGATGTAATATGTCAAAATTCAAAAATTAAGATCAAATTAAGACGAATGAAGATAATAATAATAAAATTTAATTTATTTTAAAATTATATTTATTTCAATTACCTTATTAAGTGTACTTCGATTGACTTGTTTTATGAATTTTTTCTCATTATAAGAAAAATTTTGTATTGAACCTAACACAACTTCCAAAAACTAATTCATCAGATAAAGATTATTTTAACATTTATAAAACCTATTTTAGTCGTAGTTATAGACTTATTTAGTATCTCAACATAGGCCATAAATATCATATTTATATTCCCTAATATCAACTACCGCTGCATTTTTCAAAATCCCTAGAAACTTAATCAATTATTAATTTATATAATGCAATGGTAATCATTATATCCCTAAGTTCGGTTCTCAGTTCAACTGAACCAAACCGAACCCCTACCCTAAACCTTGGTTTTCCTAATTTAGGCCTTAATGTGGTGATGAATGTGCATTACTCAAACCCTAAATTTGCACCTCACTTCCCTTCCCTTTGCATCATCTACGCTCTCCCTCACTTCCCCTCTGCATCTACGTTCGCTAAAGTCTTTGCCTTCTCAGATCTGTCTATATAGGCCATTGACAAAGGCAATCGAGCTCAGTGAATAGTGACCTTGTTCAGGTACTTTAACGTCCACATTCTCTCTGTTTTTTTTTTTCCAAAGAGTTTATGCAATGTATTGTATCATGAAAAGAAAAGAGTTCTCATCATAGCTGCATCATTCTTTATGCCTTCATCCGTAAGCTCAATCAACACCCTCCACTTTGCTGGTTTTCCTTAGTTTTGGAACTTAACTTACGTGCAACAGCTTCTTTAATTTTTTATGTCCTTAGTAATATACCATTTATTGCCAATTAATTGAATTAGTTCTTTGTTAATGCCAATTCAGCATAGTTGTTGTTCACACTCAACACTTATGTTCAATTTGGATTTCGGTTCAACAGTGCACAGGAGCTGTCATAATAAAAGTCAAAATTGAGGTTATTTAGCAGTCTAATTATATTATTGTAATATAAAAAAGCACATGAAAATAATATTTAGGTTTTTTACCGTGAATTGGGTTTTCATTCTATGTTTAGGGTTGTTATTTTTCATACTGCCAGATGGTATCTTATTTAGGAGAACTAGCTCTGTTTGTCCTTTCTCGCAATTCATAGTTTGTAACCATCTTTTTCCTCATTCTTTTTTGTTGAAGAGGATAGAATTTAGAAGGGTTTGTTGAAGAAAATTTGGAAGATTGTATCATTGAGATTGGGTTTGTTACTGTTGTTAATGAGAAGGAAGTAGAATTAGCACTCAGTTAGGAATTTAGAATTGTTTATTAAGTAGAATGTAGAAGGGTTAATGATTCCCCGTTGTATGACTTTTGTCCCCGAGAGACTAAGATGGTCCTATTGGCACATCAAAAGATTAGTTGGAATGGCATGATATCATGATATTCTGAGTTCTGAATTTTATGATTCACTAACACACAATTATTACTAATACCATGTAACCCAAACTGTAGTACTCTTCAAATTTTATGATTCTGAGTTTTGAATTTGTACTACTACTTACTAGATAATCAAAATATGAAATGAACCATGATTTGTATGTACGAAGATTGGATGACTATCTACAAATTTTGCACTTTTGCTGGTTAGTAGATAACTATTGCTTCCTTGTTTGATATATACAATATTCGAATGCAGAAGAGTTCATTATTTTTATTTTTATTTTTGAGACAGTTGATAGTTTCTAGAGTTATGTGTAATGTGCCAAAAATATTACACAGAAAAGTGAAAATATTTAAATATATACTTTAACAAAGATTATTTTTCAAAACAGACATGGTTATCCCACCTCCAGTCAGGCCTTCCAGGATTACAAGTTTTCTCAAACCTTATGTTCTGAAGATGCATTTTACCAATAAGTATGTGAGTGCCCAGGTGATTCATACCCCAACTGCTACTGTGGCCTCTTCCGCAAGCTCCCAAGAGAAAGCCTTGAGATCAAGCTTGGAAACTAGACGAGATGTGGCGGCAGCTGCAAAGATTGGGAAGATACTAGCGGAACGCCTTTTGTTTAAGGACATACCTGCTGTTACTCTTCACTTGAAGAGAGAACAGAAGTATCATGGTAAGGTTAAAGCGGTTGTTGATTCTCTCAGGGAAGCTGGCGTTAAGCTGCTTTGAGTTGTGATTGTGTGTTTATTTGTACCTGAGGGAGACCATTCTTGTTGGAATGCAAAGGGGTGGAAGATTTTGTACTATGTCAGCAGAAAATAAGAATGCGAATTAAACCGAGGTGCTCCTTTTATCGTTTAGCTATCATAATAACAGGAACTCGCTCATTCAACATATTTCACTAAGTCCCAATTTAACAATGTTAGCGAGAAATATGATGGTTGCTTAGTATCTTTTTGCCAAGGATCATAAAATTAGACTTTGCCAAGAGTCCCTACGTGAAAGATGTAAGCATTTTGAAGCAAAGACTCTGTTGAAGCCAGTAGCCTGGTTAGGATATAGGTTGGGCGTGTCACGGTACTACAGCTACGCTAGTCAAGGAACTTGAATAGTAACTTGTCAACAGACAAGGAGCAACTTAATTGCACTTCGCTTGTAAATGCTAGAAATGGTTCCTCAAGTAGGTCATCCATTATTTTTTGTAAAGTTTTTTTATTGTCATTTTGTTAAGTTTTAAAAAACAATTATAACTTGATTTTATTTGTTGAATTGCACCTCCTCATTTTCACTCGGATCCGTTTGTTTGAGACAGGAAATATATGCCCAAGGCAATAAAATTTGGCTGACATGCATTTCTTGTAACCGTAAAAATTAGAACAGCAAATATTTCTCACGCATACCATTCCTTGTTAGATTTTTGTTTCCTGTTGTGTTGGGTAGTAAGCTGTTACAGCATTAGTCAAATTTAACTGTTTTAAATCACAAATTATGGAGCAAAATAATGAAAGGCATTTCGCTGTTACAAAGGTTTATATTAATAGAATTCGTATTTTATAAATAAAACAAGTCCCTCGGCGTCTTATTTATAAAGAAAACGTTCTCTTTGGAAGTTTTCCATGTTGGGTATAAATCAAATGGATGCAAATATATCTGCCAGAAGGAAGACTTTATACCAGAAGCCTGGAGAAAAAATCTTGAAGAACCTTATCTACCATCTCCTATTTGTGCTCTTGCCAAATTATGCCCAAAAGTGGTCGCACCAACGCCTTACCATAAAAGAATTCCAGGAATTAATATGCACATTCTACAAGCATATGTAACTTTGAGTTGCATATGGAAATGCACAAGTGGGAAAAGATACTCATGCTCAATACCAATATACTTTATTAGTTATTACGCTAGTCCGGTCCACCATTTGCTACTAAGTCTACTACTATACCCTTTTTGCACTTGCTACCTCAAGTCATGCATCCCAAAGTTCCCTAAATCCTTCACCTAATGATAGTAAAAAACAAGCATTTGAAATGTTAATAAAATATTTGACAGTTTCTTCACTTCTTGACAAAGCAAAGGACTAGTTATGCAAAGTTCACAGCCACAGAGCCAAGTACCCTTTTTCGTCCAGACTCTAGAATGAGTTCTCAAAAAATGTCACAAACAAGGAGGCAACTTACCAATAATACCCCTAGGCAGACACATTAGGATTTGTATGGTTGCACCAATCTCAAGTTAGGAGCTTCGGTTCTCTATAAATCAATGTTCTTTCTGCATGAAAAGGAACTTTTGAAGGCCAAAACAGGAAGTAGAGTATGTGATACTTCTTCAATTTTGAATACTTTCAAACAGCTCAGGTTAAGTATAATGCACAGACCAATGAAAACTACCAGAAGAGTCACTGGTAATCACAGAAGAAAGTTCAAGTCCCATTGGAATGTACATCCCAGTATTTGCCAATCCTATAAACAAAAAGAGCAGAATAAAATGCCTCCACTGTTAGATCATGGGGAGGAAACTACAACCACACAACAATAAATATCTGTATTAGTAAAAAAAACAAAAACCAAGATCAATCAATGTTAAAAAAGTTAGCATAGAACAAAAAAAAAGTAGATAGTTAATGTGATTCAGATTAACACCCATGTCCTTGTGGGTGGCTAGTGTAGAATTTATAATCAACTGGAAATTGCAAGTCTTTAGAATGCAAACTTTAGACCCAAGTACAGCAATTCATAATCAGCACAGACTTATTGACTTTAATGAAACATGAAAACTGCATAATAGTAACATGGAATGGCCCATTTCACAGGCGTACTCCACATCCAACACCATTGCCATTGAACTCTAGAACAGTATACTTGCAGTAAATACTAAAAATCATCAACAATAAAATCATGAATAGAAACCTAGAAATTCATAACAGGATACATATGAATGTTTACCTTAAGATGAAGGATTGCTTTTCCACGAGGAGTATTGGTATTGTTATATCATATATGCATCTGAGCCATAAAGGTAATGTATCATCCAGTACTAACTGGAACTGAATAAAAGCCCATGGCATACAAAGATTTCTGGTGTAGGTGTCTCCCAAAACTTTTAGCCAAGAGGAACACTGCACTGCTTATAACAGAGGGAACAAATCTCTGCAAATTGAACTGACCCAGTCAAAATCCAGACCTACAAAATTTTCAGATTTAAACTTCAGCCAATATAAATTCCATGAGAATCGACAGACATATCAGTTATGATGAAGACACAGCTGATAATTATCATCACAAATATATTAATGCAAAGTTGTATACAGCTTGTTTGTTGGTGTAAAAAAAGCTATTTTCAAGATCATATAGCATACTAATCATCCCACGTTATTTAGTTCAGAAGGGAATAAAAGAAGCTGAGCAACGCTAAAAGTTTGTTACATAATGAAACAACATGTCTTAACACTGTCTGCAGCCTTATTCTGAGAAGAGGGATTTTGTTCATATGAAGTACAACTGATTACAACAAAACTACCAAGTCTTATTTCACTAGATGAGATAAAAATAAAAAGTTCAGATGGGATGAATGCAAAAGTATACCAAAAAATAAGAGCAACTGTGCAAGATACTGTGCAAGAAACCTAAAGAATGATACTGGAGGAATGTAATACAAACCATATCAGCAATATCACTTTCGGCTGAGTTATAGAACTGTTGGCTCAGCTTCATCTGCCAACTCACATTCTGGATGAAGAAAAAGCACAATGTGATCAACCAACCTTTCGTCTCATTTTGTTCCTCAAGTGAATTAATTTTTTCCGAGAAATTATCAATAACTCATTCAATCTTTTGGTGCCTCTGTATAAATTTAAAGGAACCAGTTCCCTAGCTTGTAGGTCACTCAAAAGAATTTCACTTTCAAGATGATAATTTCCAGCACAGAAAGAATCAATAAGAACTAAGTATATAGAGGTATTAGGCCAAAGATCTCTTTGTTTCATCTCTTCATAAAGTTTAAAAGCAGCTTCAATATCACCATTAGCACAAAGGCCAGATATAAGAACATTGTATGCAACAACATCAGGCTTTACATGACAATGTTCCATTACATGCCTCAATTCTAAAGCTTTTGCAACATTAGCTTCTTTGCAATAGATGTGCATTAAAGTAGTGAAAGTGGCAACAGTTGGAATGATTTTCATCTCAATCATCAAATCAAGAACCCATACGGCATTTTCAATCTTCCTTGAATGTGCAAGCCCTCTAACAATGGCGCTCATAGCAACATCCTGGGAGCTGACACCAAGTGTTTTCATCTCATCTTGCAGTTTCAATGCTCCTTTAATGTTTCCCACTCTACACATGCCATTGATTAAAGTGATATATTGTTTACTTGTAGGAACAGAACCACTTTCCAACACGGCTTGCAAAACACAATGGGCTTTATCAAAAGCCCAAGTTCTAATGAGTCCATTAAAAAGGACATTGTATGTATCTACATTAGGAATAACCCCAAACAGATTCATTTGTTTTACCAGATCAAAGGCCATTTTCATATCATTCCTTTCACAAAACTTGGTAATGAGCATGTTAAATGTAAAACAATCAGCTACAAAACCTTTCAGTGTTATCCATCTTAAAAATTTTATAGCAACATCAAATGATTCAGATTTACAACATCCAAGAATAAGAGAGTGACATGAAAACCTATCTGGCACAAAACCATGTCTGATCATGTCTTCATATAACATAGAACATCTTGCCATGGCATGCCTCTTTGAATACCCATGTAGCAGGATATTATAACTAGCCAAATTGAAGCATAAACTTCTACACCTCATGGTTGAAAGGATATCATCAACCTTAGACATTTTCCCCTTCCTTGAGTATCGATCCATAAACACATTGAATGCAATAGTATCAGGGTCCACCCCTTTGTTCAACATTTCTTCAAAAATATACAAAGCAGCTCTAGAATGTCCTTCCTTAAGAAGACCATCAACTAAACTAGTGTACACAGCAGGATTTGGGGATAATAATCCTTTTTCAATTGCCTTTCCTGACAAAAGGAGTGCAGCAACTATTTTACCTTTTTTGCATAGCCCCGCAATAAGGTTAGTATATGTAAAATTGTCAGGCATAAAATCATTGGCAATCATCTCATTAATAAGGGCAACTGCATCGGATAAATTTCCTGATCTACATGTACAAGTAAGTATTGTGTTGAAGATAACAATATCGATAGCATTAGGAATGCATCGGAATCTATGCAAGAGTTTTCGAGCTTCATTAATATGTCCACCAATGCAAAGTCCTTTCAATAAACCCCCATACGTGAATTGACTTGGGAAATGGCCTAAGCTATTCATTTTATCAAACATAGAAAATGCTTTTAATGCATCACCAGAATTTCCAAAACTATTTATAATGCAATCAAAAGTAACAGAGTTAGGATCAAGACCCATCCTGCTCATGTGATCCATAAAATACTCAGCCTCTTCAAGTCTCCCACATCTACAAAAAGCGGCAACCAACACATTACATGTAAAGTGATCAGTGACGTGACCGCTATGATTCATAATTGCATAAGCATTTAATGCCTCTTTTAAGTAGCCCATCTTGCAATAATTGTAGATTAACGTTGAATACAAAATTCTATTTGACACAAGCCCAGTCTTGTACATTTTACACATAATCTCCTTTGCATTATTTATCTTCCCCACCCTGAAAAATCCATTTATGAGCACTGAAAATGTAACAACATCAGGATTGACAGAATTCTTTAACATATCATCAAACAACTTCACAGCTTCTTCAAGCTGGCCATTCTTACATAATCCATCAATCATTGCTGTATAACTAATATGACCAATTCTCACCCCATCCATCCTCATTCTCTCAAGAATACTGGGAATCAATCCAAATTCAGCATGCTTCGATAGCCCATTTAAAAGAGCTCCATATGTCACTTCATTAGGTCTCAAACCATGTGAAACCATTACATCCATTAGTCTCAATGCTTCCCCAATATGGCCCATGCTACAGTGCCCAACAACCAAAATATTGTAAGTGATACTGTTGGGTAACAAATTAAACAATGACATCTCATCAAAAACTTTTGTAGCAACTCCAATCTTCCCCTCCTTAACAAATCCATTAATAAGAGTATTATAAGTTATCTCATTAGGATACACTATATTCTTTCTCATCCTTTTCAATAATAAATAAGCTTTTGCACTCCTTCTTTCCCTGCACAAATTATCTATCAACACATTATATGTACAAACATCTGCTGCAATACCCTTAGATGTCATGCAGTCGATCAGCTCAAATGCTGCTTTATACCTTCCTTTTTTGCAATACCAATTAAGCAAAGTATTGTAAGTGACTGCAGTTGGAAAAATACCACCTTCTTCCATTTTCCTCAAGAGGAAGCCAGCATTTTTAAACCTCCCTTGTTTGCACAAAGCATTTAACAATATGTTGAATGTAGCAACATCAGGGCAAATCCTCTCAGCAAGCATTCCTTTGAAAAAAGACCAAAACAGCTCAACTTTCTGCTCCTTCACAAGGGAACCTAACACCATGTTACAAGTATATACAGATGGCTTCAATCCCCGAAAGCCCATCAAGTAGAAAGTCTGCACAGCATCTCCAACCATCTTGTCTCTCAAACAAACTCTAATCAGGAGGTCAAAAACAGCCGGGTTTGAGTTGCAAATGGGGTATGTCTCCATCAAAGCACCAAAAACAGAGTTCAAACCAATGGGCAGTTGTACCAGATGCTTCAAGGTTGTTTTGGCAAAGTTGTACATTCTAGCTCTAACAAGTATATGGGTAGTAGTGCAGATTATATGAGTGATGTGATTGAGCTCTAAATTAGGTTGCCTTATGACCCAATTGAGAAATTTCAGAGCCAACCTTCCATGGACAGGCCTGAGGGAAGCCAACCTATATTTCATACAGTTCAGTGACTCCCATCGGTGCACAGTAAGAAAAGTATATATACTCTTCTCCATGTCAAAACCCATCAAATGATTCCAAACTTTATACTGAAAATCTGAAACAAAGAGGGAAAAAAAAATTGGTTTAGAGAGGGAAAGAGTTGCAAGAGAAAGAAGGTAGAAGAAATAGGGACATACCCTGAATAACAATAGCAAACTACTGAAGGATGATTATCTTCTTTAATATACAAGGATTGTAGATAGCTGAAAAAGGATTTGTGAGTCTCCTGAGAATAAAGCCATTTCAAAACCATGTTTGGAGCACTGATAGGTAGAGCAAAATTTCCATGGAAACATAAAAGTGACGTGTTAGGCATGACAATGAGATGCTATCTATCAACACATTAAAATATTATTATAATATATTAAATTAAAATAAAATTAAAAGAAAAAAAAAGGTCTATTTCCCCTCTTTCACACTTTCTCGCTCCTAGGAAACCCATTTTTGCTTGTTACATGAAAATGCTGTTTGAGGCTGCAGTCGACGATCTATGGTGGAGTAAGCTCACAGCAAGGGACAGGCAGCAGGGCATGCGGGTGTGGAGATTTTTGGTGAAGAGATTGGGGTTGACTGTGGGTGATACAGACAGAGGTGTACGCTGCCATCAATCATGCATGGACTTTTGAACTCTCTGATGATAAGTCTGGTGTTATGGAAATACTAAAGGGTGATGTTAGCGAGGCCAAGGAGAAAGGTAAGGAGGTGCATGGATAGGTTTGGCACAAAACCAAGTTAAATATAAATCAATTGTATGGATTAAATTTCAAACTCAATTCATTATTTTCAAAATTGGTTTGGTTTTGATTAAAGTGATTTTGATTCAAAACTAGTTTTGACCAAACTGGCTTTAAAATTGGTCTGATTTTTAGTCAAATCCAGTTTTTGAGCCAATTCTTGTCATAATGCAGTTATAAATCTAGTTTTTGGGCAAAATCTAGTCATAAATCCAGCTTTTCTAATAAATTCATGATTGTTTCATTAAAAATTAATTAAAAACAATCCAGTTAATGGTAATTCGAAGCCCAATACTGCAGTAAGCATGCATGCGCTGAAAGTAGTGCGTATACCATATACAACTTGAGACTTACATTCAATGGGCAAGCATCCATTTGATCTACATTTCTTACTAAATCATTTACCTCACCATAAAAGAAATGAGATTTTCTTTACTTATCCATTTGGATTAGTTTGCCATGTTGGGGGTGAAATATTTTGATACAAAAGAGTAATTTTAAAAAACAGGATAGTAGGAAATTTGTGTTATTAGTCATGTCAACAAAATAGAAATGTGATGGCAAAAAAAATTAAATTAGTTAACAATTTCATCCCTTCACTCCTAAGCAAGGAAACTGAACACAGTCTAACTAGAACTAACTAATAAAATTGGGATCTAACAAGGTGTTGATGGACCTGCCATCCAAAATTAATCGCACAGGTCCATCCTTGGATTTAAACCAAGCTAAAAGTGAAAATACGAAACACATAAAAAAGAAAAATATACAGAACAGAGCAAGTAATTCATATACAAGTGATTTTAATTATACTTAAAATGGTGTAAGCACAATCCAGTCCATCATTCCCACCTAGCAATAAGTTACACAAAACCAATGAACAGCAAATGATTTTCTCGAATAAATATATTTTGCAGGCTTTTACAGGTTATAGCATAAAGCATGCTGAGAATATACAAACAACATCAAGAGGACATTAAGTAACACTAGGTTGCGCCTTACTTTCACAACACTGTCAACACACAACTACAATAACTATCAAGAATAATTGGCAAAGAGTAGAGACCCAAAAATATTACACATTTGGAGCTAAAACATTGCTTTCAGAATTTTAGATACATAAAAGAAACGGTGAATACGATTGTAAACTACAGAGTAAGAATCAATGAAGTACTCACCACCAGTCACCACAGATGATAAAAGCAGCGACTGAGTCACCAGAAATTGCAGCAACCATTAGGGCTCAACTTCAACGATTGAATTCTAAAGGAGCTATAAGGGAATTCAACCAAAGATATGAGAATTTGTGGATTAGGGATAAAAAAAAGAATTAGAGAGATTTGGAATAGCGTTCAGGAGAGAGTCAGAGAGAATGATTCATAGGGGACCCTGTGGGGTAGTGGGGTCTGAGGGAGCAAAGAGTTAGCTAGAACATTGAATTTGAATAAACTAGAGAGTTTCATTCGACAGAAAGTTTATTTTTAAATTTTTAAAATATACTATATGCTGACTTTTAAATTTTAAAATAAATATCTATTATTATTATTAATAATCATTTCCTATATTAAATAAAATAAAATTAAAAAATAACATATTTTATATTAAAAAATAAATTATAAAAAATAATTTAAATACACTAACAGTATAAACAAATTTTACCTTAATGTATTCTTATTAGTTAATAATGTAAAAATATTTATATTGAAAATTGCATCAAAATTAAATTCATATTAAAAATTAAAATAATAAATATTTAATGCAAAAAAACTACATGATATAATAAGGAAGAGAACAGTTTTTAAAAATATTTTTATTTATTATAATTTCTAAAAATACTCTTATTTAAGAATGGAGATTTATATTTAACATATGAAAGTAGATTAAAATTCAATCACTTTTAGATTGAAGTTTCTTTTACACTAATTATTTTGGTGCATTTGGGGTATAGTGTTTTGAGTGATTTATCATAAAATTTTCAAGCTTCCCTCATTTGGTTTTTTGCAAGTAAGGTACGAGATATGTTGTAATAGAAACATAGACAATGAAAAGAAGAAAATTGATTAGATGATGTATGTAATAGATAGGGATAAAGAGAATTCTGTTGTTATAAGAACTTATTATAAAATTTGTTGTGAGATAGTATATTAGTTTATCCATCTTAAGTTTTCCTATGATAAAACTCTCATTGTCTCATAATATGTGTCCAACATGCAGGAGCTTAAAGTGAAGATTGGCCACATATTTGTGCCAAATGTTGGCACAACCATGTTTATGCTTGCATGCTTGTGCCAAGCTTGCTTGGTCATACACGATGTTCTAACCCCTTTTCACAGCCCTAACCAAGTCAGACTATAAATGGAAGGCTTGATTAGTTCGTACAAAACACACTAGATAAAGGGAGAAACATTAAAACATTTCTTTTATCTTTTCTTAGTTTTTCTCTTCTAGTGCTCTAGGAAATTTGTTCTTTTCTTTACTCTTTAGCTGAAATAATGTTTCGATTTAAGGTGATTTTTTTGGTTTAAATTATATCATGTACAAATAAACCCTTATGGCAAATCCTAGGATGACAATTTTATAGTTATTTTATGATTTTTTAGCGATTGTTTACTTTTTAAAATTAACCACGTATATCTTGTTATACTTTATTTTGTACATGAACGGATGAAGTCATATGCATAAAATCTAAGTTTTGAGAGAGTTAGCAATCATAATACTCTTAACCAATTGAACTATTGGATAAAATGGATCTAGGCTTTAAGAGAATCAATTTAAAACTCTTAGGTTTCCCATCAGTTATTGGGTTAACTAGTCTGTTTGATCTTAATGTTCTCTTGAAATAACTATCTTGCATAATCCTTGGCTAGAGGTTTAAGGAAATGACTATCAATGTTATACTATCATTGGGAATTGATAGGTTGAAAAGGTGAATCTTTAGCACTTTTTACCTTAAACTAAACTTAATCTTATGATGATCATTCCCCTTTTATCAAGCAATTGGGTTCATCCTTTACAACACTTTTAGTCTAGGCAGGTGACATTGTGCTAGTAGGTAACAATATAAAATAGGTTCACTGTGTCAAGTCCTTCCTTCTTCAGCAATTTAAAATCAAAGATCTTAAGTCTTTGCAATAATTTTTGGGTCTTGTGATCTCTACATCATCTTCTGCCCTGCTCTTGAATAAAGGGAAATATACCTTAGAGTTGCCTGCAGATATTGGTTTAATAGCTTCCAAACCAGTTAAAAAACCTATAGAACCTTTTATAAAATAACAGTGTTGAGGGAAAGCAGTTCTCAAATCCATCTTATCGCGGGTTGATTGGCAGATTGCTTTACCTCACTTATACTATCTAACATTTGCTTCTTTTTATAGTAGTAATTAAGCCAATTTGTCTCTCATTCTATAGAGGATTCACTATTAGGTTGCACGGAGGATTCTCAAGTACTTCAAATCCTCTCCTGCTAAGGAACTTCTTTTCCTTGTTAACTCATCTCTCATGGTTACTGCCTTTGCTGACAGTAATTGGACTTGTTGTCTTGATAAGATAGAGTGTGTTAAAGGTTTTTGTGTCTTGCTTGATTCTTCCCTTGTTGCTTGAAAATCCAAGAAATAAATAATTTTATTCTTTAGCCTCCCTTACTTGCAAAATTCAATGGTTACCATATATACTTACTAACTTCCAGCTTTCTCTTTAGGATCCAGTTTCAATTTAATGTGATAACCAATTGGCTGTGTACCTTGCTCACACCTCCTTTTCATAAAAAAAATATTGAAATTAATCTTCATGTGATTTACGAGAAGACTCAATCCAAACTTAATTTACTACCAGTTTCTTCCTCAGCATAGTTAGCTGATGTTTTTATCAAGGCACTTTTTTCCGTCTAGATCATGGCACTTTATCTGACTCCTTTGCTTCTTCTGTCTCTAAGTTTTGGGCCCATTAAATGTTCATACTCCCACTTAGGGGTGCGATTATTTTTCTACCTTACCATGATTAGGCATTCCCACTAGTCATTTAGTTGCTACAATTTCCAGTTTGGAGAATGTTGGTTCGTTGTGTCATCTTCTGCTAGATAACCAAAAGTAGATCTTAGTTCATTAATAATATCTCACCGGATAGATATTTGCTAGATTATAATAATATATTGTTGCAATCATGCAAATATCCATCCTTCTTATTTGGAAGCATATGCCATCAAGTTCAAATGTGACCGTCCCATGAAATGTGACCGTCCCATGTGGCTCATGTTGTAGTGTGACAGGTGAAGATTCTTCAAATCATTCAAGGACAGCAATCCGAGAAAAAGAAGCACCTTTTTTGAGTTGTTTTTCTGAAAAGCATCACTGTAAGTTCTGGAAAGATTAATTAATTAGCTGTAACTGGCGTTGCCAACTCCCAGTGCCGCTTTTCATTAAAAATCATATCAAAGTTGGCTGCATTTAACAAAGGTGCTGGCCACATCCCATCACATGGTCATAGGACTCATGACCGATCATCTTGCGATATTCTAATTATTTTTTATCATTCAAATAATATAGCAATCTCTTTAAGAACCCAGAAAAGAAAATATCACACAATTCCTTCCGGAATCACGATTTCCAGAGTTAATTTGATCGTGAAATTCAGAGAAAATTAAGAAAAATAGAACTAACAGATATACAGACAAAAAGATCAAAACAATTAAAATCCAATTAGCATCGTTACAAGAAACGAGGTTGTCTAACTCAGATAAGGAACCAAAAAGCATGGCCCCCCAAATTCAACAACACAAGCCCATGACAACCTCTAATCTAAACAAATCAATTTGACATTGCCCCAAAAATAAGAAGTTAACCAAGACCTCAAATTATTCAAAATTTATGAAATAATAATAATAAAAATAAAAAAGAGTAAGAGGAAACAAAAGAAAAGAAGAGAGTTTTATCAAAAAAAAGAGGCAGACTCCTTCAAAACTCAAATAAAACCCCTAATTTATTATTATGTCCCTCTTCCTCGAGTTGAGGTCTGGCGCCAGCAGGAGAAGAAGAGGGAGAGGAATGAGCAGAAGCTGCTGCAGCCAACACCAAACTTCCATCACTCCACGCCCTCCTCATAGGATATGACACATTGTTACAGCGTGGCAACCTGTGAGTGCAGGTTTTCTTCTTGGACTGGCTGTGTAGCGCACAACTACAGTTGCGGTGGTAGGGCCGGCGCTCGACGCCGTTGTCGTAGCCGGAAATGCAAGCCTCGTAGATAGGTCGGAAAAGGCCGTCTGCGGCGGCGCCGGTGGCCATGCCAAGAATTATGGTGATTTAATTCTTAGCTGTAGTCGGCTTTGCGTGACGTGCAAACCACTCACCCCTTTGTGACCAAATGGTTTTAGGCTTTGACAGAACAGTGGTGAGCGTTTTATATAAGGGTTTGGAAAGGGTGTTAAATAGGGGTATTGAGAGAGAGAGAGATGAGAGAGAAGCGCGTTTGTTTTGTTTGTTGTTTGTTTCAAGCGCTGTTAGAGGCGTGTCTTGTGGGTCACTTTCAAGATCCGCTGCGCACTCCTCATGCTTGCTTTTTTGACGTGTCGTTATATTCTTCTTCTTCTTCTTCTTCTGCTTATGCTTCCGTAATTGTTTCTCTGTTCATTCAACTTTTCAGAACCACCCCCAAATAAAGCTTTCTGTTATTTTACTGTCTTTTTACTGATGCCATTTTTGGATTTAATTAAGTTTTTTTCTTTATTTACCCCAATATTTTGTTTTTGTTTCTTTATTTGATTTGAATATTTTGTTTAAAGTAATTTGGTTTGCGTATTTATTTAAGGTATTTAATATAATTTGACTTGTGATTTTTAAAGGTAGTTTAATTTGAGTATCATAACTAATTTTATTTCGTTATTCTTCGTAAACTGAAAATTTGATCTAAACATGAATTATTTGTATTTTTTAAAGGTTGAAATTTAAATTTGAAATCATAAGTTACAATGCATTTGTTGGAACTCAAACTTGAAAATACATGTTAAGTTAGAACATTTTCTACTAGTAGATCCTTAGTGGTTATTTATGTTTATATGACCCTAAAAAGTTTTATTTTAATTGTTTTTCATTGAACTATAAAATTAATTCACTCCCTCTTTTTCTTCAAGATTTATAATTTTTTTTATTATAAGATTTTTCATTTATTCTCTCAAAATATTACAATTTTTTCATTTAATCACCCGTTTAAGAAAAATTAACTAAAATTTCATGATATTTATAAAGATTAAATGAAAAAATTGTGATATTTAGAGAAATGAAATAAATTTTCTTTATAATAGTTAGAAAGATAAAATGAGAAAAAAAATTACAAACTAAATTATTTGGTAAAAAATATATATTTCGAAAGACTTGTTTTAAAATATTACAAATAAAAAAATTATGAGGGGCTTACAAACTTAATTAAATATTTTTTAAAGTATATCTGTTAATTAAAAATTAGGGAAGTAATTTTCTTTGCGCAAGTTTTTTCACAGGACAATCTTGATTGAGGTAATGTTAAATATCATTTTCAAATGAATTTAAATAAGAATAGAATTGATTTTAATAATTTATTATATTTTATGTAAAGTAAATTTCTTGGTTTGTATAAATTTAATTTAATATCAACCGGAGAATATTAATTTGTTGCATAAGTAAGAACTTGTAACTTTAATTTCGATAGAATATAAAAATAAAAGATTTTGTTTCTTTTGTAACATCTCATGATAATTATCCTTTTAATACTTAAGATAAAATATTAAAAGAAAAATTCAACACATTGAAATTTTGAAAGTATAAAAAGTAAAAAGGCCTTTAAGTAATTTAATAATTAAAATTATTATTAAGAGAACACTGTGTAAGAATTCAAATTGATTCAAAATATGAATTCATCAACTGCAGGACCGCACCATCTTTTTGTTGAATCTGGGTAAGCAAATGTTTTCTGCAGGTCGAAATTTTCATGAAACTTCATTGCTGGCTAATTGGGCAACGCACAGTGTTTGGTCACTTACTCAACTTATGATATTGAATTTAAAGATCCTTGAAATTATCGAATGCTTTTTCATAGAATTTAAGTGAGATTTGTTTCAATGCAGCAGATTTTGTTCTACATGTGGCACATTCAGTCATTGTTTTGTTTCTTTACGTAATTTGACACATTAAAATAATAAAAAAAAAAACTACATAGATTAAGTGCATATTAAGTTAATTTTTTACATTTTTTTGTACAATTTTTTTATATTTTAATTACGAATAAATACTCTTTAAAAATAATATTTTTCTTCTATTTCTTTTCACTAGGTTTTACTAAATCGGATGAAGATTGCCAGCAATTATAGTAACAACTACATACTGTATAGTTTAGATCCAAATCGAATGGCTCACTAACTTTGACATTTGTCTATAAATTTGCTTTTTTGCGAAATCAAATTTTTGAACACTTGAGATCGTCCCTTTCGCGGCGGATATAAGAGTAAAAATTCAACTTTTTTTACCCAAGTTTTATTTTGGAATGAATCATTTGATGGTGAAGATGAGTATAAGGGTTACAGTGACGTCTTGAATTTTAAAGAAGCTGGTTTTGGGGTAGGAAAGGAGATAGAATTAGGGGATTGAGAGCCGTTGCCCCTTCAATGGTTCAGAGACTAAATCATCCAAATACAGGCGTAGCATAGAATTTGTGAGATATAGTTGCTGGTTTCTACAGCTTTGTCTTCTACTTGTTTTTGGTATCTTCAGGTTTTAGGATTTCTTTTGGGGTTATATGTGCAATTTGCACTAATGCAAAGCTTTAGACTTAATTGTGGTGACCATATATATGATAATCAAATAAGAGGTCGGTCGGTACATAGATTTATATCAAATAATAGAGCTTAATGCATTCTTGGCCTACATGTAACTATATAAAGAAAACTTGGAAGACTTGATTAAGAGTGTGTTGTAACAATCCGAGAATTTGCAAAATAAATGGGAGTTGTGCAATTTGAGAAACTTAACAAGATGCGGCGGACGCTATCTAGATCAATCTGGCTCACCAAACAGAGTAACTTTTATTATTTTGCTCCATAATTTGTGATTTAAAACAGTTAAATTTGGCTAATGCTGTCATAGCTTACTACCCAACTCAACAGGAAACAAAAAACTAACAACGAATGGTATGCTGTGAGATGTCTACGTCCGAGGATCTGAAATTAACGGAAACAAGACAAATGAAAAGGCGAACATAACGAAGTGTATTATAACTTACTCTCCTGTTACATTGGTAGAATCGCTAGACATCCTCAATTCCTTTACTTCTTTGTCTTATACTTCCTCAGAGCCAAAATTTCCCGGGCTTTCCAATGGAGAATAACACTATTTTCTCTCTTTTGTTGCTCCCCCTGTCTCTCTCTCCCCCCCCCCCCCCCCCCGCTATATAAAAGCACTCAGAAATCAAACCAGGCAAGTTGTTGTTGAATAGCATTCAATTAAACATTCAGTGTGAATAAGCATTATTCACACTGTTCCTCACTTTTGCACTCATTAGCAAACCTTTGTATTTGTAAGAGGGTGCAAAATTGTGAGAAGAGAATGACCATAGGAGCAGCACAGATGATGCTTAGGAGTGTCTTTGAAGTAAGCATATCAATGCAAAACATGGAGATAGAGCGGAGACCATACCACAAATATTGCTGCTGTGAGTTGCACAATTTAAAGCATGGTTGTTGTTGTGCTTTCCCCCAGAAGAGTATGATAGCCTTCACAAAGAGACAGTCATGGAGTAATTGCACCCTCTCCACAAAGGTTTCAAAATCTTCAACCTTTACTGAGGGAAGAATCCATGGGAAATGAGGTAAAAACAAGCCCAGCTCATACAATAAAATCATAGATGAGGAATTTCCTGCAGAAGAGTTAGAAGCAGAGGATACATAATTGAAACATCCTCAACTTGTGTCCTCCTTAACTTGTGTCCTCCTTTTCTTTGCAAAAGATTATGTAATCATGTGCCATTACTCAAGTACAATGTAATTGTAGCATAAAACCGTGGGAAACTACATGGCCATTCGGTTTACGTTGAGTAAAATTAGTTTGTTTCAAAGTTGAGAAAATTGTAGCATGTTAGTTTCCTCATTCTTGTAACTGAGATTAGCGAATAAACGGTCAAAAGGATATCAAGCATGAGTTACGAAGCATGTTGAACGGTAGTGAATATTTTTAGTTTTCAACAAAATCGATTCCAGGCCAGTTTATGAACAAACAAACCCTCAAACTATTGAATATAAATGAGATGCGTACATGACAAATTTCAATGTTTCATCTGACATGATTTTTCATTAGAACACATGAAAATTAATTTTTCATATGTAAAACAAACAAGGCCACTTTGACATTTCTACAAATAGAAATGTCTAAAATCTTTGAAATTATTTGCAGCAGATAGAAACAGATTTTTGCAGAATAAGAATGTTTATTTCCAACTTACAAGTGACTCTACCATTCCATACCAATGTTTATCTTCAGTGCCTGAATAGATTACGTACCCCACAGCTTTGGAATGAATGAATTAAACTGAAACCTTTCAAAGAATTTGAGTATGATTTTACATCCACCAGTTATATGTAATCCTCTGGGATAATATATACATGGAAACAAATTATGGCAGAGAAGGCGTGAGGGAAGGCTTTGTAACTTGCAGCTCCCCACAGTCACTAATATAAACAGTTGTTAGAGGCCTGTTCCATATGTTACGAGCATTTTGAGCCCTTTCATCTCCAAAAAATTTGGCCAAATTATTAAACTGGCGAATCCGTTCGGATGGTTGGTATGTTGGAATGGAAGCTATTGCTGTGATGACATCCAACCCTGCAATTAGATTCAATTAGGAGCTAAGCATTGCCATCGGTAACAAAGATAAAATTATGATTCACACAACTTAGTCCCCAACCATATCAAATATTTCAATATTTGAACAACTCCTTTGCGTCATCGGATAAAAAGGTTGGTGCACAACATGACTGAATAGAAGTCCAAAAAACATTAACTCTAAAATTACCTTTTACTGGTAGAGTCAGTTTCTTAAAATAAAGACATAATCATTCAATTAGCCATTTACCACCAGGTTTAGTTACCAAGCTTATACTATTATACACTATACACAACCAAACACTGCAAGTTACGAGTATTTAGAAGAATTTCTGCTAAGAATATTTGAACTAATAAAAATAAGTGCCTAATTAAACTATTTACTCGAACGCGTCCTTAGTTCAGCAAAATTACAATGTCACGACAAATGCAAACAGAATCTCAGATTTCTTGAACTCATTTATCGTGGAGATAGATACAGAATCTCAAACTTAAATGTGAACACCAACAATGCGCGACAACAAATGCAGAATCTCCAGAGTGTGGAACTAATATTTGCCCATGACTGTTGGCGCTTCCGATCATATCCCAAATACTGACTAATAACATGAACCATTGAAACAAAGATCAAACACATTTGATGCCATTGAGCACGATTCAATTCCATATATGCAAAAGATAAAATAATTATCAAGATTTACGAAATTGTCCTATTTTCAATTTCCCGTTTGCTCAATTCAGAATTCCAATATTATGAGTTAACAATAATAATAAACTTTTATTTAGTGCATGTTTGACAACATGTTAAAAATCACGATGCAAAAGCTACAACCAGTAGTGAAGTAAAAACATGGATCCATAACCGTTCAAAATCCAAACACAAACACAAATAGTTTTCATTGAAAATCATAAAATATCATAACATCCAATGCAAGAGTTATTTAATAGAAATTATTCATTAATTTCTTTTTATAAAAGTCGATGATAACAATTATAGTTATTGACTTTGACCTTCGAGTACAGTTCCGAAGACAATGTTCCTATAATCGAGCTGGGGGCAAGGGCCGGGTCCAGTGGTGATCAAGAACTCAACGTTGCGGTAGCCAGGGTCAAGCTTGATGTCGTCGTCGTCATCGTTTTCGGAGAGTGAGAGCGAAACGACGCCGGGTTTCGAATGTGTGAGAACAAAGGCTTTAGCGTCAACGGTTTCGGTGTTGCGGGGCAAATCGTGCGGTGGCCGGACTTCGCCCTTGTCGGGGCGGCCCTGGCGGCCGGCGAGAAAGTACTGGCCGGGAAATATCTTGTGGACGAGGGTGTTCTTGTAAGAGATGGGCCCCAGGCCCAAACACAGGGACTTAAAGTTGGAGACGGTGAGGGGGACGAGGTTGCCGTAGAGGCCCAATACGACGCGGCCCAATAAGGTGGAATCGGAGCAGAGGGGGGAGAAGGTGTCGCCGAGGGTGCGGTTTGGGTTGGGAACGAAGGAGTTAGGGCAGAGGCTGAAGTCCATGAAGACGCGGTCGGTGATGGTAGTGTTGGGAGAGGGTGGTGCGGCGGCGAGGGAGGGACGGGAGAGGGTGGTTGTGGTGGTGGTGGTGGAGAGGAGGAGGAGGGAGCGGCGCGTGAAGTGGGTGGGGAGAGGGAGAGAGGGTGGCGGTGGTAGAGAGTGGGCCATCGAGGAGTGGAGTGACTCTCTTCATTTTGCAGTTTGGTCGTGCGGCGGAGAACTTGCAGGGGAAGAGTGGGGTCTACCTTACATAGGAAACGGATAATGTAAATAATTGTCTTATAATTTCTTTTTAAAAAATACAAATACAAAATTATTCTTTTAAAAAATAAGCTCCTGTTTGATAATTTATTTTTATATTATATATAAAAGTCGTTCTTCCAAAAAAAAATATTTTAAAGAAATGATATTAAATAAGAGATTTTTAAAAGTTATTTTATTTTTTATTATGACATATAACTTTTTTGTGTTCAATATTATTTATTAATTTATTTTTTATTTAAAAAATTAATTTATCCCTATTAATATGATATGATATTTATAATTATAATATAATTATTTATATTTTTAAAAATTTATAAAACTTATTAAATCTTAAAATAGTTATAGAATATATCTTTAATTTTTATTTAAAAATATTTTAATTTAATAAAATTTATACAATGCATAGAAAATTTATTATTATAATTTTAAAATTATTTTAATGTAAATATTTTTCATGATTTTGAATTAAATGTTATATAAACATTACAAATAAAAACAAAAGTTTGATTTTATTTTATTTTATTTTATTAGTTATTTAATGGGGGCTAATGATCCAAATAAAACAATAAAAAAACTAAAAATTATCTTTGAAAATTCAAAAGCATACTTCCTTAAGATGATAACAAGAAGAAGAAGAAGGGGACTATTTAAAAATCTATAACATTTACACTACATGTGAGCTAGATTTGTCAAACCATCAATAATTCTATTAGTTTTTTAAAACATATGGTAACTAATTATTTTACAAGACTAAATTAAAATTTTAATGTTACAAAATAAATTTTAATTTATTTTAAATTTGTATAGATAAATTAAATAATCAATCAAGAGTCTATTTTGACATAAATCTTATCAAATTTAAGGTTTTTAATTATGTAAAAACTCATCGAAAGAGCCCATAATTTTGTTGAAATTGAAGAATAAGAACTTAGATTACTCACAAATCTGACTTTGAATTCATTTTAAGCATGTCGAACTAAACCCACACCTTTATCTTTTGCAAGTAAACTAAAACATCTACATTCAACTTTAGTTTATTATTGAAAAGATGAATTCAAGATATGATAGCTTTTTGTTTAACAAATTTAAGTGAATAATTTTCGGTAGAACAAAAATTATAATTAACATATAGTTAGCATAACTCTTGTTTTAGACAACTAGAGAGGATCTATTTTAGCTTTTCTACTAAAAATTTATGAATTTTTATAAGGATGTAAATAGTAATTCCAAATAACACATTCAATTTATTAAAGTCATTCAAAACCTTACTTTGAATATTAAATTCTGATGAGTCTATAAATCATCTAGAAAATTAGAGATTTTTGGCATATTTCATTGAATTTAAATCATAAGTTAATGTAATTAATTAGAAAATTCAATAAAATGTTGCAAGTATTAAAAAATTTGTATAAATCATTCATATTCTGATGTTGGTAATTAAATTTTTTAAGGAAATTAGACAAAAAGTGGCAATTGGGCTAAAGGACGAAAGTTAAGTGCTGCAGGACACACTTTGTGGGGACATGAACTTTTATTTGTCGGGACACAATATTGACTGATGCATATAAAAGCAAAAAAATTCTGAAAAGACAGCATCTTTTATCTTTCCTTTTTTAGAACATTCTGGAGCACAGTTCTCTAGGTTTTGATACAGTTTTACGTAGAATAGGGTAACTAGGGCAATTTTCTTACATCTTGATAGAAGGATTCTCATGGAAACTTTGATTTCCTTTCCATCTTCTCTAATTTTTCTAATAGAACAGTAACTCTTTTATTTTCATTTGTTGTAAGTTTATCTGCTGAACATGACTCTTATCTTTTCAATATATTTTAGTTTATTTCTTTTCATTTTCATTATGTCTTGTTAAATCTCCTGGAGATTGGGTAAAGATGAACTTATACATTTACCCATTGCAATGAATTAAACATTATATGTGATTCAAGATGAAAACTTTAATATAACTTTTTAATTCTGAACTTAGTATCTCGCTGTTCTACGTGAATGAGGTTGATGTAAAGGAGTTCATTACTGGAAAGTTGTGAGCTTTCTTGGACTGGGGTTAAAATGCTTATTATGAATTGTCTAAGAATAGAAATTTATGATAATGTGATCATATGAGTTTTATCCTTAATGCTGAACGTTTTTTGTTTACCTAAGGGATTAGGAGATTAAAAGTTATTTTAGAACTAATTACCAAGGGATTAGAGTTGAATAATTTAGACAACCTGACCATTAGATTGGCTATATTTTAAGTTACAAATATATTTTAAGCAAGGAAAAAGGGATAAGGGATTCTAAACTCAACCCATTTATTAATCTTTACAAAAACATATTTTTTCTACTTGAATTATTTACATTCTGCAGTCCTGTTAATTATTTTTTGTATTAAATTTTATTTTTGTCTATTTATTAATTGTAATTCCAGCACCTTTACTTTCAGTTTTACAATTTTGTTGTGTTTAATTTCGTACTATTATATATACCTGTTTTTGGTGATCCAACTAGTAATATTCTTGTGATTTGATACTTAACACTTATTTCTGTGGATAATAATCTTTATAACTTTAACCATTTGATGCACTTGTCAAAAAGTTTTATCAAATACCAACCACCTACTTTAGACTAAGTGGAAAAAAAGAGCTCAACAATTGCCATATGAATTAAGGTAGATCAAAATTCAATAACAACAAAATAGTTTCATAACATGCACTATAGATTCAAAATCCAAACCACTTCTATCACTGCTATTAAAAATAGCAAAACTTGTTATTCTTCATTAATAAGAAGCATATCATGAGTCATTCTCTAAAGAAAAGTTCTAATTTTTCAGGAATCTAACCATTTTAAATAATCTTAAATATGTTATTTTGATAATCAAAATTATTTTAATTTTCACTAATTAGTTTTAAGCAAAATTGAGAGTGAAAGTCTCATTTAAAGAAGAAAATCAACTCACAAAATCTAAATCAATACTAAATATAGGGAATAATATCGAATATTAACTCATAAATGGATTGAAACACAAAAAATTTATAAATACCGTAAAAATACTATGAAGATTTTATCAAGAAAGTGTTAAAATATCACCAAAATTGTGGTGCTTGTCACAAGACTTCCTTAACCTGCCACATGTCTCACTCTCTTATCGTAACGCTATCACACACCCTGCTTTACATTTCTAGTTTTGTTACGTGTCATGACCTAAATTTGTGGCATCTTATCAACTTCCTTTACACACTTGACAGATATCAGGCGTTATATTTTCATGCGTGATAATTTTTTTACCTTTAATTTTGTTGATAATTTAACTATTGAAAATATTAATTTTTAAACTACATTAATATGATAAATATTATTTAAATTTTATATTATTCTACTAAAAAAGGCACCGAATCTAAGCATCCATGTGGCATAGAAGAAAAGAATGGTCCTGACCGATCAGTGCCTACACAATAGGATTTCACTCCCTACAAATCTAGGTAGGTTGGTAGCAACGTTGAATTCCTTGTTTCATTTGCAATCTTTTAACTTACACTTCTCATTTTCTTTTTATTATATTTTGTTTTCTTTTTCAGACATGAGAGAGACAGAGAGAATGCTATTAAAAAAAATTTCAAGTCACATTCAAATAAGTAAACACCTACTTTAATTTCCAAAGAAAAAGCTCACAAGTAATTCTTCAATTGTTTAACATCTTTTAGTTTATAATTAATTTTATGATGAATTATAATCCCTCTCCCTTATGTTAAGCAATAGTTATATGATACCCTTCTTTCAAAATATTAACTCAAATGAGTAAAAACAATACATGACCTAAACTATTACAAGTATGGTCGTTCCATACCTCAGAACAGGGTGAAATGATCAGAACAAAGAGACAAACAATATGCGATGAAATAGTAATATAAAAATTGAAAGAAAGAAAGGTATATAAAAAACTATTTTGAAGAAGAAATCCATAAATATAAAAGAAGAAAGAAACAAATCCTGAATTAGGCAAACATTTGACGGAGCTTATCCGAATAGGTGGGGGCGATAGAAGAAAGGCAGTGTACAAACAGAGAGTACAGAAGACTACGAGTATGAGAAATGGAAACGGAAATGGAAAAATGCAAAATTGCAAGTGAAGGTTTAGTTAAGTGGAACCCACAAAGAGAGGGTGAGGACCACAATTGCAATCCTATTTTGAAGTTTTTGTTTTACCCTAAAAGGGACCACGAAACAGTTGCGCGTGACCTGTGTCTCTGTCCCTGTCGCTGTCCCTCTCTATCTGTGTTGTGTCCGTCAGAACAATGCTTCAGCCGCCGGCACCTCTCACCCTTCCGTCTTCGGCTATTTCTAATTCCTATTACCTATCTTAGCTGCGTTAATTGCAGCCCCACCTCTGCTCTGCCAACCTGATTCATTTACCTTTGGCCCGCACTCCTAAATCTTCCAGTACTATGTTGTGGTCCATGAAACCTCCTCGCGACACGTGTCGACAGTGGGTGCTCAGGTCGCTTTCGGGTTGGGTAGTGCCCAGCCCAGGCCACTGCCACTCCCCTCATACGTCGTTTTGGGTCCTCAAGAAGAGAGTCATTGTGCCATTATTAACAGTTCGATTAAAGAAACCATCAAAGTTCTTGACCAAGCACGGCACAGGGTAACTCATAAAGTAAATTGTCACTTCTAAATTATCTGTTGCAAGGTGCCTCCACTCTGCTTCGCTGTACCTTCATATTTTCCCCCCTCCTATCTTGTTTACGCTCCATCTACCATCCACTATTGCCACCCCTAACCATCACCTATAGCTATAGCACCTTTCTCACCCCTTCCCCTTTTTTTAATGCAGCATCGAAACAAGGTTAGGTTAGGTTAGGTTAGGTTAGGACTTAGGACTTAGGACCCATTCATCCCCAGGAAAAAGTCCTCTTCATCTTTCAATTATAATTTCCCCTCAAACAGTGAAACAGATTTTCCCCCTATTTTTAAAGATATCTTTGCCTATCTCCAAATTAAATAAATGAAGACAACACGTCGGCAGAGTGTGTACTCTTTCGGAACCATATCTTATTCTTAATATATTTACAAGATGATTAGTTAAAAACGCAAATAGTATTATTTTATTCACATAATTAAACAAATAATGTCATTAGCTGCCTCCAACATCATTCACCAATCTTTGTCTTATTACACCAAAATCTCTCCAATAAGGTGGCACCACAAATCCCTCCACGTTATCACCAATCCCACCCTTCAATCCTTTCACACTCCCTCGATCTTCGTGTCAACCCTTCAAAAAGTCTTCCCCCACAGAAAAGTGCTTTTCCAAACCCCTTCTTCCTCCTTCCTTCCCACCGCCACTACCACTCCACCCCTTTCCCTTCTCCCATTCTCCAATCTCCGTCACCAACTCCAATTAAATGTAGTGGGAGCCCGCAAGAGATACAAAGAAACAAAACAACAGCATCAACTCATCGAAAGCGCTTCATTCATTAAGCCAAAATGGCTTTCCACGACCATCTACCGCACGAAATCACGTTTCAGCCATTCACGGACGAGCAGCAGTTAGGTCAGAGCAGAGACATGCAGAGGCTGCTTCCACTCTCGGCCGCCTCCGGCGGCGGCGGCGCGGGGCCGACGTGGCTGAACAGTAACGCCGCCACGCTCCGGCAGCAGAATTTTCTCCACTTGCAACCCGACTCGACCGCGCACCAAAACGACGACGTTCGGGGGAGCATGATGGGATCGGAGAAAAGCTTGGATCGGAACCGGACGGAAAGTAACTCGGAACCAGACGCTTTGGCGGAATACAAAGCTGACATTTTGGGACACCCACTTTACGATCAGCTCTTATCGGCTCACGTTTCGTGTTTGAGGATCGCAACGCCCGTTGACCAGCTTCCGAGGATCGACGCGCAGCTTCAACAGTCGCAGCGCGTCGTTGATAAGTACTCTGGCCTTGGAAATGGAGTCGTCGATGACAAGGAGCTCGATCAATTCATGGTTTGCTTTCTCTCTAAAATTAAAACCTTGTATTATTATTACTATAATTATTATTTTGCTTAGTTATATGTACCCTTATCATCCTATTATTGTTAACCCTATTCTATTCTATTCTTCGTGACTTTTGTCTCAGTACTTCAATCCACTTTTCTAGGAGTTGAATGGTTTGATTCAAGGGCGTGTTTGTTTTCGGATTTTTGGTTTTATAAACTGTGGACTATTATTAGGCTACTTTTGGATTGTGTTAATTTGTTAGGCTTTGACAAATGTCGTTTGTTCTAGCTTTGGGTGCTTTTGTTAAATCGCAAACGATGATTCCTTTTGTGTTTCTTTCCTTTTTTCCTTTTCTATTTTTATGATTTTTTAATTATTATTTTGCTAAGGTTAGACCCTTCCTTTCCTGATTTTCCGGAATTTGTTGTATGAACTTTGGAAAACAATAAAAGAAAAGGGCACTGTCTGTCGACTAAGGTAGAACAGTTAGATGATTGTAGGTGCTAGGTGCAGAATTCACGAAGTGGAAAAAAAACGAGAGAGAGAGAGAGAGAGAGAGAGAGAGAGAGAGAGGAAAAGTAACATTTTTCTCTTACATGTTGGACGGTACGACTAGTGTGAGTAAATGATTCTGATTTGTCCTTGTGTAGTGTAAAGTCATTTGACGATGCATGATTAATTACGTTCCCATTAATTTAATAGTGTTTTTCTTCTAGAATCTTTATTGTCGTCATAATCTTCTTCCAGCTTGTTCGATGTTTCACTTGGTTACTTTTTTTCCTTTTTGGTGGAAACTTAATTTGGTGGTTATGTGCTATCGAATTCTTGTAGAATATGTTCTTACAGACCAACAACTTGTAGAAGCTCCTCGCCAATTTTCGTCGACCCTTTCCCCTTGCACACGTTACTTGTTTGCTCAACTACAATAATGAAGCAATGGGACCTTATTCGTTATAATAGTTGTGCTCAGTGGATAGCAGTTGGCGTATCATCTATTTATTAATGCATAAAAATGATAATCACTTCACACAATAATCGGGGAGAGGCAAATATCAGATGAAGATTTTAGCATTAAATAATTCTCAATATTTTATTAATGCATGTGCTAACTTGGATTGACTGAGACATTATGATCTACTAATTGGCTATTACTAAGTCACGGCTAAAGAAGAAACAAAAATAAAATAATCGTTTTTTGAAGCTTAGCACCTCACTGTTTATCTGTTCATTAAAATTATAACCTTTCATTTCCTTTCTTCTGAATGTTTTGATTTGGATATTTTTATTTCCTATTGTTGCCTATAGTTTTGTAGTTTTACTTGAAGCTCCTTAATGTATAAGTTTTGCTCTTGGCTTTGTTGTAGACTCATTATGTTCTACTGCTCTGCGCTTTTAAAGAACAATTGCAACAACATGTCCGTGTTCATGCCATGGAAGCTGTTATGGCTTGTTGGGAGCTAGAGCAATCTCTACAAAGCTTGACTGGTATATTTCAACTTTCACAGAAATCGTTCTCTTTAAACCTTCCACGTTGCTGTGTCTTATAAATTAAAATTATTAAGCGCTCATTTAATAAAAAATTGAAGGAGGGGGAAAAGAAAAAACGGCAACAGAAGTTGGAGATAAGTGCAATTCACAATGATGAGTAAAATCTTATGTTATTATTTCATGCACCAAGGTTGAGTGAATAAATCCAAAACAAGAGTTAAGTAAACAAAAATGAAAGAAAAAGTTTAAAAACTCGTCATATTGTAACTAAAGATAATTGTTTTTCTTATAAGCGAATAAAGAAATAAATTAAAGAGGGTATAAGGGTACTCAAATCATTTATATGACGAGAATAATTACATAACTTCAAGTCCAATAAAGGTTCACATTTGTTTTTACGTTTCATTTTTTTGAGAAAAAGTACGTTAAAACGTGTATTTTTCTACTTTATTATCTAAACGCAGTTTTATTGGTTAAACAACTGAAAGTTAACTTTCTACGTGATATTTTTTATTTTTCATTTTTTATGCATGTATCCTAAAAATGCATTAAAAATGACCATTTTCATTTTTAATCTTTCAAGGTATTTATGCATCATATGAATTATAAACTGGACAAAGGACAATATCATAAAGACTAATATAAGGGTTTTTCTCCTACATGCAACCGAGTTGATGGAGAGGAACATAGACAATATATATATATATATAGTCTTTGAGCTTTGGGTTTGGATGAACAGGTGTATCTCCCGGCGAAGGAACGGGTGCAACAATGTCGGATGACGAAGAAGACCAGGCAGAGAGCAATGCGAACTTATACGAAGGAAGCTTGGATGGAGCTGATAGTCTAAGCTTTGGTCCTCTTGTGCCCACTGAAAGTGAAAGATCTTTGATGGAGCGTGTGAGGCAGGAGTTGAAGCATGAGTTGAAACAGGTATATATATATATATATATATATATATATGTATATAGTTATAGTTACCATCATCCAAAGCATGAGTTGAAGACATAACTTTGCAAGTAAGGATTGTTGCAATGGATGAAGCAGGGTTACAAGGACAAGATTGTTGACATCAGAGAAGAAATTCTACGAAAGAGGAGAGCGGGGAAGCTCCCAGGCGACACCACTTCCCTTTTGAAAGCTTGGTGGCAGTCACATTCCAAATGGCCCTATCCGACAGTAAGTTTTCACATTACAGTTTTTAAACTTATTAGAATTTATACAATTAGAAAATTTAATGATATTTTTTAATTTTTAATTTTAATATATAATATACTTTTAAAATATAAATAAATATTAATTATTAAATTACATATTTATAAGTGTCTCATTTATTAAAATATCATGTTATATAACAATCAAATTTATATTTTATAAAAAAAAATATTAAATACGCATACCTGTATGTATTATGAAAGTTATAAAATTGTGTTAGAAATAGTTGCAAGTATGTTAATAAATATTATGTATGAGATTTTTAATATATTTAGTTTTTCAAAATACATGCTCTCTCTATATATTTACGCACGAGCATGTGTCATGTTATATGTACTATATATATGTAGATCACTATTATTTTCAATAATATTTTATTTATTTATTTTAATGCCAATGATGACGAGGAGATAATTATTTTATTTGAATGTTTAAAAATTAATTTTAGATATAATATTGTATATATAGATTTAATGTAAATATATTCTTAAAATTAAAAGAGACAACATATATATGTTAAGGACGATGCTGTGCGCATTTATCATTTCGATGATTGCTGACACACGTGAATGTCCTTTCAGGAAGAAGACAAGGCAAGGTTGGTGCAAGAAACAGGCTTGCAATTAAAGCAGATAAATAACTGGTTCATAAATCAAAGAAAAAGGAATTGGCATACGAATCCTTCTTCTTCTAGTGGCTCCAAAAGCAAGCGAAAGAGGTGAGTTTATATAGGCTAATTCACTGTTTTTTGCATTGCTCCAAATCATGAAATATTCAGTAGAACTGTGTTAATGCTAAATGTTACTTTTGGATAGTAGTGGCGCAGGAGAAACAAGTAACCAGAGCTTCATGTGAATGGACACCTGTTTTGAACAGGGAAAAAAAAGAAAGAAAGATAAAATTAGTGTTAGTCTTCATTTTAAGAAACAATGGTGGGATTCATAAGACAAGAGCTTACAGTGAAATGGTGGGATATGGATGTTGAAGCGTAATTTGTGGTACCACTATATTTGCTTGGTTCAATTATAGAAGCTGCTGAGATGATACCTGATCTTTTGTTTTGTTGCTGCCACATTCTGTTTGATTCAATGGGTATCTATGAATGAGTGCTGATACATATATTTGTAATGTATTAAACTTGAAAGTTTTTGAAAGAAAAGAAAAGAAAAATACTTGCATGTGCTATAAATTGATGATCAGTTTTATTCATTACACACATAGGTTTCCTACATCTTGTTTCTTTGTGTGGCAATACAATTCTTGTGCCTATAATCTACTATATCGTTTGGTCTCATTGGATTTTTTGTGCGGTTACTTTGGTATTTTTATTTATAATCAACTTTTCAATTTAAAAATTGTCAAATCTAGTAAATATAATCTCTCTTTATCGATGTGTTTGTCTTTCTTCTCTATCTTCTTTATCTTGCATTTTACAAATAAAAATATCCATTGGACATCAAATTTATTTACAGTTAGTGTACGTTTGGTCTCACATAATATTTACAATCGTTGTGTTGAAATTCATGTGCATTTGAGTTATTTAAACACCAAAACAAACACAAGCGCGGTGTATTTAGTTTCACGTTGATAGGTCATAAATTTGTCTACATTAAAGTTATTATTTGTAATTTTTCATTAAATTTTAATTATAATTTTTTAAATATATTTCAAACATTATTTTGCAGCCCTTTCATTTGTTGTGTGTTTTGTATATAAAAGCACAAAAGCACCCATACAAACATCTTCTATTATTTGTGTAACTAGAGGATTAGAGCACTGTCCCCAACCTATATCCAAGAAGTCTTAAGATGCTAATTGCTTTTTCTTTTCTAATTAACCCGCAATTTCAATTTGATGAAATTGAAGGTTTTTAAGTACTTTCTTCTTTTAACCTTTCGGTTTACATTGCACTAAAATTTGCAACTGTTAACACTTTTCTATCAATAGTTTCGTTTGCAACCGTAAAAAATGGTTGAATTAAAAAGAAAAATTGAACATATATTTTTATTTTGAAGGCAAAAGACTAAGACTTATTTCATGATTTATAAACTAAACAACAGAGAAAATTGGGTATTCTTTCTCACAACGCTTAAAATAATTAGATTCGTTAAACAAGTTAATTCGACTTAATTGGACTAGATTATAACATGTTAAACTTAATAGTAAGCCAACTCAATTCAATTCATCTTTGAAGCCAATAAGAAAATGTTATCTTAGCTCAGCTCACTAATTTGATGAATTAGCTCATCAAATTTTAAAACAATTAACAAAAATAACAACGTAAACATTGAAATAATAAAAAATAATCTTGATAATAATTTAAATCAAGGGTCATGTATTAGGTGGAAAAAATTAGGTACTTTATTAATTAATTTTTTTATAACATGATTTACCAAAAACTCACTCTTGATAAGTTGACTTACACACTTTAAAAAAAGAGTAACATGTGAGAGTACGTGCATTGTTTTCCGCAATTCAGTTATTAACTGCATTTTGTGATTCTTCCTACGCATATCTGTACTATAAACAGAAGGTGAAGATTTCATACAAGTCAAATTATATTTTTGTCTTTTTCTATTGTCATTTCATTTACCCAACCTATTGTTCATTTAACTAAAATTATTATTTTTATCTATTTTCCTTCATTTTTATTTAATATAAATTTTCCATTTTGTAATTAATATATTGTATATTATTTCATTTGTTTATATTGATTGCATAAAACTTTGTTATAGTAAAAAGTATTTTTATTTTGTATTTTTATTTAATGTTGTATGGTTAATATTTTCTACAAAGTGAAATACTAACGCCAACTACACTATAATACAGTAGTGAATGTATGTTTTGTAATTTTTATATTAGAGCTTTTAAATTATTTTACATATTTTTTTACAATAGGATCGGCATTTTTTAAAAAATATTCTAATCACATTACATTAATATATTCTTAAAATTATGATTCGTAAGATACGTGAAATGAAAATAATTTTTAAAACCTTAATGTAGAGATTATGTTTTTATCAAATATTTTATTTTAATACATGTATTAGTTTGAAATATTTTTTGAATTTAAGAAATTTTAAATGTTATATGTAGAAATTTAAAGGAGTTACAGATGCTTTAACTAAATGTTTATGTGTTTATACATGTATTACAATATAACATTTTATACTTGTTTTAACATTAACTACTTTAAAATTATTTTAACAGAGATGTCTCTCTCTCTTCTGATGGAGATGCAGAATTATTATAACAGATGAAAAATAAAAGATATAAAAGCATAACATTTGCACGTTCATCCAATAATGGGTATTGTAAGCATTAAAAAATAGACCATGTTATATTTTAGGATAATACTAAATGGTACGAAAGAGTTTTCACCAAAAATTTGACGAAAGTGGTTGCTCACAATTTTTGTCAATTATTTATTTATTTATCATTTAACCATAAAATACAACCACCTTTGTATTCGATTAAATTTGTACTAATTTTTTATTGTGACAATAATTTCAATAATTTACTACAAAATCTGATTTATTGTCTCAAAATCATTATTTTATAATAAAAATAAATGTAGATGAAAATAAAATGAGTTTTGTTAGCCTTAAGAATTTAAGTACCCACAAATAAAAAAAATATTGTATTGAATTTATAAAAACACAATAAATACTTCTCTTTTTAATAAAATTTTACTAGTTTATCCTGAGATTAACAAAACTCAAATAAAATTTAAAATAATTTGTAGGACCTATTTAATATACTGTTTAGAGCTACGTAACTAGAGAAAAGAGTAGTTTAAATTGTAAAAATTGTCTTTGTAAGATTCTTCTGAAGATGTTTCCCTTCTTTTGAGATTTCGTTTGGCTGTTTGAGAGAGTAAAGGCCAATTGAAAGGCACATTAAAAGCGAATGATGAACTAAAAAGATTCTTTGGCCGTTGGCACAGAGAGAAGGAAAAGAAATCAAAGAATGATTTGTTTACAACGTCTATGATGGGAATACTTTCCTCCTTGAATACTACATCTATTCACATCCTTGTTTTATGATAAATTTTTATGAATCGTCTCCTTCCCCATCTTTCATTTGTTTTGAGAAAGAGAATTGTTTTAGCTAACGTTTGGCCTGTAATTAAAAGGGGGTCACCAAGCTACAAGTCCTGTTTCTTTTAACGTTCGTTGTTGAAGTTAGCAAGTGGAAAAGGAAAAGACGAGATGGTCAAGTTTGAACAAAAAAGAATGATCTTTACAAAATGAATAATTAACGATTACATCCATGAAAAATACTAACAAGTGAAGACATTTAAGCAATAAAATCTCTTTAAAAACAAGCACGCCAAAGTCATAGTTCAGTTTGCCTACGACCAGAGGGAAAAGGAGCACTAAATCTAGCTGAGAAACTGGGAGGCATGTCATCATCTTCACTCTGAGCCCCACTATTGAAGTTGAGAGCATAGCTATGTTCATCATACTGAAACCTATTCTTCTGCTGCTTCTTGCCATACCCACCTAACTTTCGAATGAACGTCTTCCACTTGGGACCCGCAATCACTTCTGAAACCTCCTTCATCTTCCTCAACTTGCAACTCACCCAGGAATCACCTCTTTGCTCCAGCAGGCCTTTACCTTCTTCACTGCCTTGCCACCATCTCAACCCAAAAACTCGAAAGCATCCATAATAACATCCGCTGGGGCCTTGGTGATCATTGAAATCTTCCTTGTGTTCCACTGCCTCTACCAATGGCCTTCCTTCCGAAGCAGCCATATTTTCAGAGAGAAAGGAAAGTTTGTGAAGGTTTGGACATGAGGGGATTTTAATCAAGTAGATAATATTTATAGGTGATGTTTAAGAGAGAGAGAGAGAGAGAGAGAGAGAGAGAGAGAGAAGAGGAGGAAATGTCAAAGAAAACGAAGCTACAACTGTCTTGAAACATCTCCAACTAAATAATAATAATAATAAAAGTATGTAGCCTATGGAATTTAGAAATGCCAAGGACGGTTTTACGCGATGTATCTGGCAATTGGCATGTCCGTCACTCAAGATATAATAATACAATTTAATACTAGAAAAAGAAAAGGCAAAATAAATGAAAAGTGAAAATGATATAATAATATATGGATTCAATTTCATGTTGCCCCACGCCGACTCCAACGGTACGCTGGGTCACCCTCAGCTGTTGGTGGCTCACACGTACATCAGGATGGATGGTAATGTGTAGCAAAAAAATTTATTTGTGGGGAACCCGTTACCCGTTAGCAGTATGTAATAAACAAAAGAAACAGTCTTAGGTTAGTACAGTAACACATCCCCAGTCAATAATCCCTCCACAACATTACTGTAAGTGCTAAACTCTTTCTTTACAATATTAATTTTTACAAGCACTATAAAAATTAAAAAATAAAAATTTAAAAATATTAACATCTTTGCTTTTTCTTTTCCTTTTCTGTTTAACTAAAAGTGACACATAATGTTCACTGAGGTTTGGATGTAATACAAGAATATGTAGCAGTGCTAAAAGGTATGACACCTATTAACCTTGTCTGACACTTGCAAACTTTCCCTACGGTATATATTGAAATTGAACAAAGCATTGATTCGCCAAATGAATGAAAAACACAAACCAGAGACATATCAGGGATTGAGCATCCTGCAGTTGTTGGAAATCATTTCTGTACTTGACTCTCTGATGAAGCAGGTTGCTGCTGTTGATTTTGTCCTTTGGGAGAGATCTTGGCTGCCATGGAACGTAATTCGTTGGCAATCACAGTGAAGGATGGTCTTTCTGATGGTTCTGATGACCAGCACCTCTCCATTAGCAGTCTCCATTCAGGATCACATGATTCTGGAACTGGAGGCCGCAAAGTGTTGTTTACAATGCCACCTGAATTATTTTTGAAAAAACCAACATCTCAATAACCAAAAACAAGTGAATAAAAGGCTATTACGGATTCAAACTTTGATTTACCTATGATGGCCCCATAGTGCAAATCAGCATATGGCTCTTCTCCGGTTAGGAGTTCCCACATGACAATACCAAACGAAAACACATCAACCTGAAACATCAATTTTATGAGAACACAACTAGTTTACAGAATGACAACATATGAAAGCATCAAAATAAGTCAGTGATTCAAATAAATAAAGTATAAACTAAACCTTCTCTGAAACAAGGCTACTGCTCCCATTCAGTAGTTCTGGGGCCATCCAAGGTAGGGTTCCTCTCACACCACCAGATATTAAAGTCTGGCATTTCACTTTGGACAGACCCAAGTCACCAACCTGGAATGAAAATCAGAAGGGTCAATAACCGATATATAGAACAATATATATTCAACTGCTTTATGCTAAATGTAGAGTTGTGTGGACAATGAAAATAAGTATCACAGATACTAAAATCAGTTCAAAATTTCTGGTAAAAAATGTGGCTTAATGTTGCAGAGGTGGAGCTAAATATAAGTCATTAGGTGAATCTGGGTATATAGAAGTTGGTCCACTAATTATTCACCAGCTTATATATAACAGTGTCATGCATGTCTAATTCGAACAAATACAGAAGAACCAGATTTCTAAGGTGACCACTTCAGAATAAAACATTTCAACCTTGCATATTGGTCGGTGTGGATCACGGAGATTCACAAGCAAGTTGTCACTTTTCAAGTCAAAGTGGACAATGTTTTTTCCATGCAGATACTCCATACCGAAGGCCACATCCATTGCAATCAGAAGACGCTTGCGCTTGTCAAGATTCCTGATATGATTACTTAAGTATCAAACATTTACCATTAAGGCAATATTGATATATAAGATCAGAGTAATGGAAAGCAACCAACATAAGGGTGTGTGAACATGCACCTACACCTGCACACATACAAATACATGAACACACTACCTCCCATTCTTCTGCAAGGCATTTCTTAGAGAGCCATTGACCATAAACTCTGTTACTGTTGCCACAAAACCGCCAGGGCCATCAAGCACAACACCATAGAATGCCACTACATTTGGATGATGCAAGTCAGCAAGCTTGATTGCCTCATTCCAAAAATCAGCTTTCTGCTTAGTATATAAACCATGAAAAATGTCAGCTAGTTTGTTGGATAGCAAAGAAACAAGGGGGAATAGAAATCAGAACCATTGACAATGAGACAGACCAAGCGCTCTTGCTCTGAAGGCTTTCCAGCAAAACACCTATCATTAATCCGTTTTATTGCAACATCAGTACCCCTCCATTTTCCGTGATATACAGTCCCAAAGGTCCCAGAACCCAATTCCGTCTGCTCTTCAAGGTCACAATTTTTTATAAACTGGCCACATCCCCACAGCAAGGTTTTAGACAAGGTGAGCTGGCAATATGAAGGCATAAAAGAGGAAACATACAATAGAATTATAGAAAACATTAAACCTGCAATGCTCCAATATCCGATCCTGGAAAGCCAAAATTTGCCTTCTCTGGGAGCTTGCTTCTGACATCCTAAGAAGGGAAAAAAAATAATTGTATTATAGTAATAAAAATTATAAAATCACACTCAAGTAGGGATAGCTGCAACCTGCTTCCTATCCTGACAGGAATGAAAAATTAATATCCAACTTTTTGTGTAACACCGTATTTTTTTCCTTAAATAAGTCATATTCATATATCAAGCACATTTTACATAGATACATACATAAAATGAATGTAAATAATTTTAAGATAATAGGAAATTTAGGAACAAATCATATCATATTGCTACTACAAAGATGTAAGCTTAACTTCATAATTTAACTATCATATGATTTTATTATCAAGGTGGGGCAAGATTGGGTTGCAGCAGGTATCGGACCCCAATCAACATTGTGGTGGGATAGATACCCTTAGGCATCGTATGGGCTTTTTTGCCATGTATAAATCCAATGGAGAGGGCAGAAAAGTATTATACTTTGTAAACTATTCCAGCCATGGGCAAGATGGAAAAGATAATATAAATAATCAGGAATGAGCATACAAAGTCACCTGAGCTTTATCTTTATGCTGTATATCTATTATACTATTTTGAACAACTCCATTGTCGATGTCCTCACAAAGGGACACATTTCTGGCATGCAAATCAAGATTTGAAGAAGTGCTTGAGCGCAGAACAGAAGCAGCTAAACCTTCAGCAACAGCTTGAAGTTGTCGGTCTTCTGACAAGAGTTCAATAAAGAAAGCAAAACACAACGAATATGAGCTAAAAAGCTCCAAAGTTATGTATGATCAATAAAGATAACTTATTTAAGGCTTTAACAGTTTGCATACCCATGGAAGATTGAGCTTCTTCTAAAGTTAAATTCTGTTTGAATGTCTGGTAGATGCCATCACCCATTTGAGCTTCTAAATGCTGTTTGAAAGTCTGGTGGCCATTATCCATTTGAGCTTCTAAATTTTGTTCCCCACAGTTTCCCGGATTCTCACCAAGCTGATCCTTATAAGAATATGTTTCTTTCTTCAATGCAACTTTTTTAGGTCTAGGAGGTGGAAAGTAGGTCCCATGTATATTCCAGAGATCCTGATTGCTAAAAAGTGAGTTTGAAGGATCCTGCACATCTCCTAACCTAACAGATGGGGGAACTGAAGGTAAAACTGCATCATCCTTGTGCTGGTTTCCACTCTTTAATTGAGGATTTGATGCAGGAATGCCCCAAACAGGGGGTTGTGCAACCTCATTATATTCCACCGGCCTGGAATTATTCCCATATGAAGTTTCCACTGTAGAACTAGGAAGCACATTCACCATCTTAATTTGATTTGCATCAACGATCAATGGTGACTTGTCAAGGTTGTTTTCTGGAACCACCCCTTTCTTCTCTACAGCATGCTGAGTGTTGTAATCAAATTTATCATTATTTACAAAAAGTTCAGGATTGTCGATCTTTGGGTTGTCCATCCTTCCATCAATAGGTTTGAGTAGGTCATGTGCTATCCAATTCTCTACAGCATCTGCTTTTGACATTGTGCTAGCTTCATTGGTATATTCTGTTGGACATTGTTGAACCATACACTCAGAACTTTCAACAGATGTGCCACCAACTAAAGGTATATCATTATTAACAGGTTTATTTACAAGCACATCCTCTTTAGCCCAGTTTTCAGCTGGCACCATATGTTGGCGGATGATATCATCTTGATAAGACGGCAGAGCTGTTCCCATCAGCCCATCACTTGTTGACTGTTTTTTACCTGTTCTTACAACTGCTTCCTGGATAACTGCATTCGTGGGATGATCAGACCAGTCCAGCTTTTGTATAAAAATTCTCTCACCTTCAGGCTCCAAAGAGAGTGAAGCTGTGTCAACACAAGATATTCCACCTGGAGTATCCAATTTAGAAGTGACCCTGGGTCTGGTCCCAACTGCTTGCTCAACATTGCCTTCCTTCATTGGTGCAGTGACCCAAACCACATTCGTTGATTGAGCTCTTGAATTGTCCTGCATAGGGAGACTATGGAAACTTGAAGTTGAATCAGGAATTGGACCAGCACAGCTATTACTCTGCTCTTGAACCACAGGATCCGAATGGGCATGAGGCAACTTTTTCTGACACATATAACAGTCCTCCACTCTTTGGACTTTCTCAGGGATCATTGCTGATTGTTGAGGCACAAACACATCAGGAAAAATCACATGCTCGGGTGAAGGAACCTTAACCCAGCCAAAATGACCTCCAAAAGGGACTTGAACCGGATATGCATTGTAACTTTGATCAGCAGGAAGCTGGTAAATCCTTAGCCCTGAAGTATTTTCATCATTATATTGATCCAAAAGGTTTTGCTGTGGTTGCATGAATGGTTGTGGTTGAATAACACTTGGACTTACACCAGCATGAGAAGTTGGCTGAGTCATAGTCATTTGCACTGCAGGGATTACCTGAAGGGAGCCTAAACGAGAAGTGGTATCATGAAACTGCTGTTGGGAGTAGATAGGGCCAGACTTACCTAAAAGGTGGGCATTTGGAAATCCCATATGAGGAGGCAGCTGGACGTAATCTGCATGGTTCACAACTTCATGACGAGGATCAACAAAAGGCTGTAAACGCGCAGGTGATGGAATTTCCAATCCAGACTGCAGCACCCCAAATTGCTGCTGAGAAAAAGTAACAGGTAGAGATTTTTCCAACTCAACATCATTCTGGAAAGGAGGAGTGTGAGTTGGGACAGAATTAGTCACAGGAATGCCCAATGAAACTGCAGAAGCATCTGAGTAAATTGATGCACCTGGCTCAGAAACCACAAAATTTGCAGTAGTGTCATGAGAAGCAGCTGCATTCCCCTCAGGTGATAAACCGCCAGACTGTGGTACAGGTACCACACTGACATCTCCTTGAGTAGCATTTGAGCTATCAAGAGCATCTATGCCGCTCAAATCAGAATTTTGGGTAGAAGTTGCACTTGCATAACTGGCTTTCCTTGTGAGTTTACCACCAATCCCATCCGAAATTCCATTCACAGCTTCAACATATTTCAGCCCACCATCATGTAAATTTACAAACTGTACCACACCAGAAGGATCAAGTTCTAAAGAAGAGAATAGAAAAACCCTTAGTTTAGGCGAACCATCAGGAGACCTCTCAATTAATCTCTCATACTCCTCCATCATGTTTTCTAGATCGTCGGGGCAGGAAACCGAGACCAGAGCATCAAGATCCTCATCTGGGAGTTGATATTTGATAACCACAGGTTGCCCAAAAGTATCAACCATCTTTTGCACCAAATCGTTGAAGCTCACATCTCTCTTAACACTTATGATCCTCGTTTGACCTCCAACATATCTCAGCATTCCATCGCTTGGCCTAGGCAAAATTTTCCCCCCGTAACTGCACAAAAGCTTCATCTTTCGCCCGGAAACTGAATCATCCCCACCCTCCTCACTTGCCTGATCAACCCGCTGACTAGCAGGGGGATTTGAACCAACCCCAAGTGCCCCGACACCAACAACATTATCACTAGCATTGCCAATTACTCTGCTATTTCCCTGAAGACCGTTATTACTACTAATATTATTATTACTCAAGCCATTACCCGCAACCCAGTTGCCCCCTAAATTCACAGGATACCCATGAGAAGCAGCCACAAAATTACCTGAAACATCAACTGCATTGCCACCAGCAACCCTATTGGTAAAACTAGGAACATGAGAGAACCCAACAGCAGGGCTCACAGAGGAATGGAGAATAGGCATAGAGGGACGAACACACCACGTGGCGGCAGCAGCAGCACCCGAAGCCACATTTCCATACCCTATTCCCACCATGCCAGCATCAGAGACAGACGCAGGGTAGAAAAGGGGCACCGCGCCGGGAACCGTCGTACTCGTCGGCAAAAGGAGTGGCTCTTCGGCCACACTTCGCGCCACGTTCAGCGGCCGCACAGCATCGCCGGGGATGGAGTTTTGGTCAAACGCCATAGCCACGACCGAAAGCTATCGAAAACTCGAAATCGCAAAGAAAACGATAAATCAGTCGAAGAAGAACGCGAATCGAAGACCAAACTTATAGATTGGGGAAGCAATGGATTCACGCATTGTGAACGATGCCCAGTCCTGAAAAACAAAGCCCAAAGTTTAAAACCCTAGTCAAATTGAGAAACACAAGTAGAAAATATAACAAATTCAGAGCGAGAAAGAGAGAGAGAGAGAGTACCGAATGTTGGCGGTGCAGTGTGAGAGTGATAAGAGAGAGAGGGAAGGGGAAAACGTTGTTGAAGTCGGCGGAGTTTGGAATTCGAAAGAGGACAAAAGAAATGGCGTCTGTGAAGGATTGTTCTCTGTAATTAGTAATTGCAGTCTTCACACACTCTGTCTCTGTCTCTGTCTCTGTCTCTGCTTCCTTTTTGTTTATATTTTTTGGGGAATCGAATAACCGTTCGGTTTGAAACAAACATGAGGAGTGGTAGAGAGTAGGGTGCATGCAGTTGGAAATTTTGCCGGGAAAGGGTGAGAGAGAGTAGCGAAGAAGGAACAGAGCAAAATTGAAAGAGAGACGGCACGTGGTCGTGGAGTGGACCGCTTCATGCAGAGCAGAGTATTGAATTTGTGGGCAGAGAAAGCAGAGCAAAGCAAACCCAAACCATTCCAATTTATTTATGCTCACATTTTCGCATCTTCATACGTATGGTAATGGGGCCTCATCTTTCCCCACCAAATCTTTACTCACATCAACCAACTCTCTCTCTCTCTCTCTTCCCCAAATATTTTAATAAACAAATATAAATTCATGAGAGTTTTGTATGAACAATATTATATATTATTAGTGAAATTAGTATTATTAAGTTAAATTCTTATTTAAAAAATAAACATATTTTATCATTGTTTAGTAAATATTTTAATTATTAATTTTTACCAAATAACTTAACTAAATAAAATAGATTAAAAAACTATAAGAAAATAAAAATAATAATAACTTTTATTAAAGTTATTGCATTAATTTGTTTATAAATATTAATTTTATCTATTTAATCATTAAATTAAAAGTTGGGGTTTGGTACTTTTCTAAATGCTAGTGCTTTTTCTCCTTTTGTTTTGTGCGTGTATATTCACAATTGGTGGATGATTTGGCAAGACTTTGAATCGTGGATGAATACTATAATTGTCCATAGGAGATGGGAGATTCCACATATGACTATGACTTTACTAAGAATACATAATTTCATGTCCCCATTTATTCTTTTCCATCGTTCCTTAGACAATACAATAAATAAATAAATAACCCCATCTTCAAGTCAAAGCTTGAGCCCTATACACGTTACTTTACACCATTTTTTATAAATTAATTCAATTTAATTGTAAATTTTGAATAAAAAAACAACACAAAAATTGAAGAGAAAATGAAAGTAATTTCTTATTATATTATATCAACTTTCAGTTACTTTTTTATATTGATTCCCAAGTGACTTGGTCTAAATATGAACGAAAATTCTTTATGTTGCCTAAAGAAACCAAATAAATTGAGTTGCATATATAATAAAAAACATAATTAAGCCTATTATTTTCATTTTCATTCTTTTGTTATCTTATATATTATGAAGGAGAAAAACAACTTTTTTGGAAATTATAACAAAAAGGAAATTAACTATTCTTCTTTCATTTTATTTTTCAAATATTCAAAAGAAGTATCACTATATACAACATTATATATATAATTAAATTTTTAATTTTTTATGTAAATGAAATTAAAATGATTATCCTATTTTATTGTTAATAAAATATTTTCCTTTTCTATCCAAGTCAAAAGCAGAAGTCGGCAGTCAAGGTTCGTAGGGTTATTTGTTATGGCACACCCTTTTGGTAGGGTTGATAGCCATATGTTGGATAAGGACCTTAAAATTCTATAGTCATTGGATAAGAGATGATTAGAATCCCCCATGTCGGTCAAAAAGACAACAATATCGGATCTTTCTGGGTTGTTTGAAGAGACCAATTACTATGGCACTGTGTGTGAAACCAAGAAAAGGTTGAAGAAGGGGCTCCACATAAACATATCCAAGGTTGTGTCTTCTACTTGGAAGAAGTGGCACATGAAGATTCATATGTTTCCATTTATGCACCCATGATTGAGACAACAGAGCTAGATCTGTTGTAGTTGGTGAAAAACAACACCTAGTTCATCCTACGCGGTATTACAATTTACTCTTCTGCAAAATGAGTAATAAAATGGGTTGTATTGAACATAAATAATAATAGAAAAAATATATAAATATGGATACAATAAATTCTAAAATCTATAAAATATGAAATGGCTAAAAAGACGTTAAAACATTATTTATCTATTAATTATGATATCCTGATCAAATTAGTGCAAATTTAATTAAAATATATAGGTTAAGAATAGCTAACAATTTTAAAAATGATGTTAGACTCTCTTTTTGCTGCATTACGGTGAGGAGAGAGATGCTAATTGCAGTAGTAGCAACTTGGTTCACGATAATATTAGATGTTACAACTATAACTAATGAGATTCATTTTGACATGAATTTGACTTAAGCTCAGCCTCACAAAAAAAGATAGGAAATCATGATGAAAATCAAGGAGGAATGGGAGTTCCTTCTATAATCTAGGCAGAGTAGGGTTTGGAGTTATTATTAGAGGAGTAGTTTTTGTTTTTTTCTAAAGTATGTATCTTCATTTAAGTTAATTTTTTAATTTTAAATTTTAAACATTAATCCTTGAGATTAAGAGTAGTTAATTATTTTAGTTTTTCTTATAAAAAATATAAAAATTTGCTCAAGTTTGCTTGGTAACAAAATTTAAGAATTATAGTGTTACTTAGACTCTCTGAAAGCATTTGGTGTTAGAAGATTTTCTAAGGTATCACAAACATACTAATATTATTTGAAATGTAAGAGTTAAAAGGAAAAAATCATACAAGGATGCTTCCTAGCAATCCACCAAATTGAGTCCATAAAGAGGCTCATTAACACTTTTATTTTAGGGACAATTTGGTCTTGAAAACGAGGCCCAAAATATCTGAAACAGAATAAGCATTATGCCAAGGATTATTTTATCATCATCTTGATAAAATACAGCAAGCTCTTAATCAACAATCATGCACATTCATGATATTGATGTCCACCAAGGTTATATTATTATCAGATACATAGATAGAAAAGCTCAAATCCAAATGTAACTCATTGAAAGGGACTAGAACCTGTTTCATCTTATTCAATATTTTTTAAGAAAACAAATCTCTCGTGTGTAGTGAAGATATATGTTAGTGAAATCCATGTCAGTGGCAAATAAACTCGGCAATTAAAAGTCCAAATCATTAAGTTTTTTATTCATAGAAGTGGAAGAAAAACATTTTGAATAAAATAAAAAGAATGCATGTGGGACTGAAATAATAATAAAAAAAAAAGTAATGATGAAATTTTCAAATATATAATAAAAAGGGACAGCAATAATTTCAATTTTAAAATAAAATAAAATTAGTAATAATAAGTTGAAAAGTGAAATATTTTGAGATTCAGTCCCCTTTTGTATAAAAATTAAAGAAATACATCTGAACTCATATTTTATCTGCCACAAGATTTCCTTTTGATTTTGGGAAAAGTCACTTTAGGTGGATGCGTTTCCTTATAACATGATAGATGAAATAAAAGGATGATGCTTTTATTAAAGTATGCATGAGAATGTAAAATATGATTAGATAATGTGGATGCACTTCCCTTGTAACAGATGGAATAAAGATGATGCTTTTATTGAAGTATAAGATTATTAATTTATGGTTCTTTTAACTTGGCTGAGATTATTATTTTAAAATAGTAAATTTTTATCAAAAAAATATGTGTTTATTATGTTAAAATTATAAAAGTATAAAAAGTATTTTTTTTAAATGTTATTATTAATTATTTAAACATACATTTTAAAATTATAAATTATTTTAATGATTTAAATAAAAATTTTACTCTTTATATTTTAGTAGTTTTTTAATTATTATATTTAATAAATACTTTTTAATTTTTTTTACCGTTCTGATCCAAACTAAAAGTAATAATTCATAGTTTTTTAGTAAATTAAATTAGTAATAAAGACTGAATAAAAATTAAAATTTCCAATATATAAAACTTTAAAAATATTTTATATATATATATATATATATATATATAAGTATAGAAATTATATTAAATGTATGATTTAGCTTTTTTTTTTGTCAAATTTCATTTTGTTATTTTATTTATTTATAGGACGCTTATATTGGACATGGTATCATTGATTCACTGGCTTTGTTTTATTTTCTAATATTTATATAATTTCCAATCTGAAGTAGCATGTGACATGATTGGAAACTTTGTCCTTAACCTTTCAAATATTATTTTGGATAATAAAAGGGGTAGTGATAGCTGATTTTGTGCAATACCCCCAAAAGGGAAATCCATTCAAAAATGAGTTGTTTCTTTCTCCTTTTCATAGACAAAATCAAGTGGAGGACCCCTTCATGGGAGCACATTATTCGCCCAATTTACCTGTTCCACTCTATAATTGTTTTGCTATTTCTTTTATAAATTTATCTTTTATGTACCATAAATTTATAAACTAAAATAATAAAAAAAATATTTTTCTTCCTAAAAATAAACGAGAAAAGCATGGGGAGAAAGGGAATTGTCAGAAGCAAGGGTGGGTGAGTCATGCAAAGTGGCTTTGTTCCATATACATTAATTAAAAATACTATTTTAAAATATTTAAATAAGACTAAAATTAATAAAATAGTTAAATTAACTAAAAAGCACTTTACCATACCCAAAATGTTAAAAATAATAGCAGGTACAAAGAGGGGTTGAGCCAAGTTAAACTTCTTTGAATGGGTAGAAAACAAATCACATGTTTGCTCTGTTCAGCAATATATTATTTTAAATGATTGTGTGAATCTTTATGCAGCCATTGTTGTGACAACCTTGCACGGATCAGTAACTGATGCTATACAAGTCAAAGCATGAAGCAAGAAAAGTCTGCCAAACCAGTGGCTGAATTTTGTCTCCCACTTATCCTGTAAAGTAAGGAAAATGGTTTGTCCACACTCTATCATTGAGTGAAAAGAAAAAGTGAGATGCCATTAAAAAAAAAATTGAAGAGAAAATATCTTCAAGAGATTAAATACTTGGTTAAAATGTAAAAATGAAAACTTGACCTCAAATAACTTGTCATATGCTAATACCTCTTAATTGGGTTTGACAAAAGCAACACAAGTTGCTTTCCAAATTAATTCACCCTTCCACTCTTGATTTTCTCTGTTCAATCATATGTCAGCCAAGCACTACACTACCAGAGACAAGACAAACAATGATATATGGAGCAAAAGTAAAACCATAGCTTATCTACAAGCCAAGGGACAATTTTATACAAGTTCATAGTTGTACATAGACAAAAACAAATAATAAATGGCTGGAATGCTTCCAGGAGTTGAATGTGCTCGAAGGAGACGCTTCCATCAGAGTGGAGGATACATGGATTTACCTTCTTTAGCTTCTCATACATCCACAAGGCGTTCTTCTTTCTGTTTATATGCAAGTAACCATGAATCCCGTTTTTCTTCACTGGTCTGTACCTTACCCAATTCTGTTTTTCTCTCTTTCACTGCTGAATTCCCTTTTCTATGCATTTTATTCATCATTTGTGTTGATGGGTATGCATTAATTTTCCTTCTGGATTTTAATCGAAACAGCAAAGGAGCAATTTGTACCAGGCACACCCTGATGAGAACATGCTAGGAGCTGCCAGAGAAGCCAAACAGAGGTTGGATGACAAGTTCAGAGCACAAAGGATGTCAGAAAACCAAAGGTATAATCCAAACAAGATAAATGTTTTATTTTTCTTGGTTGATACCTGCAACGCAGATCTGATTATCTGATAGAGCAAGCTATGGAGATATAATATAAAATCATTCATGTGCAAAGTTTAAGGATTTGGCTCCACTAAAGTTCAATCCTTGTTATTCCTATTGTTCTATCAAAACAGGAATATTTAAAATTATTTTGAAGTCACAAAATAAATTTTGCAGATTTGAAATAAAAATATATTATTCATATTAATTTATGAATATCTTTCAGTCATGTTTAAGGATTCAAAATTAATTTTATACAGCTTTAAACTAAGCGGGCATTCAGTCAGATCTTTTTTATTCTTAGTTGTTTAAATTATGTTGAATTAGCAGACAAGACAGCATGAGGTGTGTGGAGGGTGGAAGAACAAGCTTAGCAGAATTGCAAACAGAGGTATATGGGTCAAAGAAAAGAGGTTCAAGGAAGTTGAGTTGGATCAAATGGAGCTGGAAAGCCTCAGAACAAGAGGATTGTGCAGTGTGCTTGGAATCATTCAGGGTCGGAGAGACACTAATCAATCTCCCTTGTGCCCATAGGTTCCATTCTAATTGCTTGAAACCATGGTTAGAAAATAATTCTCATTGTCCATGCTGCAGAACCACCATTCTTTCCCTCTAGGTGCAATTGAAGTGAAGAATTTTGACCATGACTAGTAGTTTCTTATGTGACTTTGCATCTTGAGTAGTCAGCAGTTTGAATTTTGAAATTATGACTTGTAAGACAAAAAATTATATATACAAAAAAATAATTAAAATTTATTGTATTCAATAATAATGTATTAAATTACATTGAATTATATAAATTTAAATAAAAAATTATTATATATGATTTTTTACGTGTAATATTGCGTAAATTAAAAAAATTGTTAACTTCATTATCAGAGGTAAGTTTAAGTAATTAATAATGTTATTATAAGAAATGCTGTTACAGTGTAAAGACAATTTATATAAATTAACTATTAAAATATTATAATACAACTTGAAAGTTCAACACCAAATTTATTTTTCTATTGCCGAAAGTAAAATGAAAACTAAGCCTCTTTAAATAAAGATATTGAAATCAAATTTCTCCTTTCATATATCATTAATAGTAAAATAAAAACTTTGGTTATAATGTTATAAATTATAGATAAGTTAAGAAGAAATTGATAAAATTTTCACACATAAACTTAAATTTCAATTTCATCATAGATAACTAATAAAATCTATTCAGTTGGAAAATTAATATGAAGTTAAATTTAAAATATGTATATAAAAAAGAGTTTATTAAGAGAGTTAAATTTTATTTTAATAATTATTATGACAATCGAGAAATATTTTTATTATAAAAAAATTATCTAGATGGGATATTCTCATCATAATCTGACTTTTTTGCTCGCATAGGGTTAATGGAGAAACAAATTCTTTATATGGGCTCTTTCAAAACAAATTTTGTGTCTAGGATGGAGAATGACAGGTGGAAACAGTATCGGAAGATACATGGCTGACACAGGAATTTTTTTTTTAAATTAATAGTGTCGTCAAACTTAGAATCGACACTTTAAAAAATTTTAACGGATGAATTTTTATAACACTGATCTACGATTGCAAACTACACACGTGGAGGTTCTCTATTGTGTCAGAGGTCTCAGATCCGACTTTAGTGTCAGAACTGTGTTTGACGACACCAGTGTTGGCATGTTCAGGACTAGCACACGCCCATTGGTCCACCTGGCAATCTTGCAGGAGGCACGCCGTTCGTCCCTCCATCTCTCCCGCTTCTGCTTCTGCTGTTCATCTTCTTCATTGTGTAAGTGAAAAATTTTAAAAATTTTGGCAAAACAAAAATGCAGAGGAAGAAGGGGCAAGCGGTTTTGCCATTTTTAAAAATTTGGAAGGTAAGAATAAAAGATCGTTTTGTATATTAGATAGAACTATGAAATTTTTTTTGAAAAAATATAATTTCTTGCATCCGTTTTTGTTCCCATTTCAGGAAGATTGCAATCCTACGAAAGGGACTTTCAGTGTGGTCCAGGCTGGTCCAGATTCTCAGCTCAAAGGTTAGTAAAAATTTACATTATAATTTATTTAGTTGTAATTTTATGTATGTAAAAAATAGAAAAATAGGAAAATAGGAAAATATTTAAATTAAAATTTATAATTTTATTGTTATTTATGTAGAAAACTTTATTTAACAGTAAAAATAATGATGATATTATTATTGTTATACAAATATTATTATGTTAAAATAAAAAAATAATTAAATTAAAAAATATATAAATATAAATTAATTGAGAAATATAAAAGAATTAAATTAGATAAATATATGAGGAAGAATTATGTGTGATTATTATTATAAGGTTAATAAAATATAAAAATAATTATAACAACATAAAATTGAAATAAAAAGAATGAAATGTATGATTTACACACTTGACAAAATGAGTTAATACTTTTGACTCAACCACAAAAAATGTTTGATATTTCTTTATTGCATAATGTTTTATTGCCATTTTTACCTTCTCTTTAGAGTCAAATAGTTGTCCAACATACAATGCATCTCCTTGTACCCATGATTGCCACGAATGCAACTTAGAAAAATTCAATTTTTGATCAGGATGTTCCCAATTAATAATAGTGTAGTGTGAATTTATATTCTAAAAAGGTGTTATAGAATCTATATTAAACTCAACTAATGTTAGTTACAAATATTTTACAATTATTATATCATATAAAATTATACCTGTAGATTATCCTTGTATATCGTTATTTCTTTCAGTATTTGAAATATTTATCATTGAATCGAAGTCATCTTCCAAATCAGTATTAAAAGAACTATCTAAAGGAATTTCTCCTTCATCTTCATAGTCATCATCGTACTCATCTTCTTCATCTGTAGATGCAGCAACAAATATTTATTAATAAATTTCAAATTTTAAACATCATATAATTTAAATAAATATTATACATTACTTCCTCCAATTACATACTCTTCTTCATTGTCATTAACATTAACAGTTGGGAGTGATAAATTTAAACATAACAAAGTTTCACCTGAGAAGTTTCACCAACCGTAATATCCACATATAACTTAACTACATTTCTTTGATGTCATTCTTGACGAGCACTTATCGTACAGTCAATGTCTTCATATCACATACATATAAAATTGTGTAGTTTTCATTCCTTGAATCAACTAAAATTTGTGAAATCAGTCTAGAAATTACATTATTATTGCACAATCTTAATTTTGTATGTATTTTTTTTTTCAATATCTCAAAAGTAATTCCACGTTCTATTTTAATCATTTTCTTATTCCCTTCAAATATGATACCTTCATTTCCTTCGTACACTCTTCCATTTCAGTATAAAATAACCACAATTTCAGTCATCCTGTGTATCAAATTAAAAAATACAACTAAAATTATTACAAAAGTTTACCTAAATAAATAGTAATAAAAAATATTACAAAAAATTAAAATAAAAAAAATTTACATTTATATTTTTAATAATATTATATTAACATTAAATAATTTAATTAATTCCTACAAATATTTTTAATTTTATTTATTCATAATAATATTAAAATTATTAATTCAAACTTATTTCTAATAATTAAAAAATTTAAAACAATAAATTAATAACATTTTAACCTGAAATTTCTTCTAACGAAGTTTCTTCAAAATATTTTACAACCGATATACATTCGTCTGCCTATATATATGCATTTTAATTGGATAAAGACTTTTGGATAAAAGCTTGTCTTTGTTTTGTTCAGTGGGTGAAAAAGTGAACGAGATATGTGTCGGCGTCAAGACAACCGATGTAGAGTGAGTGTCGACATTCTTTCAACCGACACACAAGTGTCACCAAAAATATAATCGACACACGTGTGTCGGACCACAACCAGCCGACACCTGTGCCATGTGACATTATTTACAATTAGTGTCGGTATTTTGGTTGCCGACACTTAACAATGTGTTGCCCAGCATATTTTATGACACTTACAAATTGTCCCAAGCAGAAAATTTCTTATCAAACAACCTCATAAGGAGAATTTGTTTCTCTATTAACCCTATGTGGACAAAAAAGCCTCACAATCTAGGTACATAAATTTTTTTATAGATTAAATTCAAGTCCTCATTTTTAAAAGAAGGTATTTTTAATTTATTTTAAACAACATTATGTTTATAAAGTTATTTTTTTATTATATTATGTAGTTTCTGCTGCATTTAATATTTTTTTTTACTTTAGGTACTTTTTATTTTTAAATATTGATATTTTATTTAATTTTAGATTTAATTTATTTTAAAATAATGGTATACTGTATCAAATTAATTTTTTAAATAAATTATAATTTAATATTATTATAATTTTGGGCAGTATTAATTTGAATATAGTTTTTAAATTCTAAATTTTGGCACACTTATTAGTAAAATTTTAAAATATTTTTAATTAAATTTTAAATTTTCACAAGTTCTTTCTTAATTTAAAAATCTTATCTCTTTAATTTACTCCTATCTAATAATATAATAGAATATTTGGTTTTAATAGTAAAAAAATATTTAATCTTGTTAAATTTAAAAATATTCATGGAATATATTTTTTATCTGAAAAATTCTAATTTAATAAGACTCATTCAACATATAAGAAATTCACTAGTTAAATCAAAATCCATGTTAGCCACAAAAACGTCGACGTATAGTCCGCACGGCCCAACGGCTAGTTCCCGCATTATCATGTGACCGTTAGATACAGCATTGCAGAATCAAAATCAAGGCTTGTTCCCAAAGATGCACATAATCATAATTTGTTTCATCTACAAGTTTCACAAAACACCGTTTAGTATATGTTGGCAAAATTTCGGTTCTTTGTTAGAAAATGGTGTACTCGAAGGCACCCACAACGTACTACTCCACTCTCCATGATTCAATCACCTCTCTGTGCAAGACCATTCTTCCATTGGGCCTCAAAAAACGATGTCTTGTCTCCGCAGAACACAAGTTGTGGAAGCTCCAATCCGACAACCTCAAATGGCAACAAGACTCTTTCCATCAGATGTTGAACTTGATGGGTCTTCACCAAGATGATATCCTTTCTGAAGCTGAGGTTTCAGCTTTCAGGACCCATTTGCTTGACACCCTTCTTGCTTCTCCCCCTCCACAGCATGATCATCTCATTATTATCAATGATAAGCTCGTGTTCTTACAGGTTAGTAAGTGTCACAACTTTTCTTGGTGCCATTTATATGTTGTTTAATTAGAACTAAGAAGAATCTTTTGGTTTTGCCAACGTTGTAGTTCGATTGGCATTGGTTCAAATGTTTAAGATTCTGTTACCTAGAGGGACTACATTAATAAAATGAAGGATCGGTCTACCAATGAACGATTTAAGAGTAGTATGTAAATATTTCTTGTAGTTTTTTATTAAAAAAAATACTTTTTTTTTTCACAAATACATTTTTTTCTCTCTCTAATAAATGTCCTAGTACTTTAATTGATAAAAAAGGATAATATGGAGTGGAATAGAATAGAATATATTTAATAAATTCTATTGTTGGCATCACTTGATTTAAATTGAAATGCAACATGATTGTTTAATTAATGCCATAAGCTATTATTTTCCTAAGCTAATTTTTGTTTTGCTTGTTGGGTTGTTGCCAGGAACTTCTTCATGCCAAATGCATATCTGAAGGGGAGTACCATTCTTCAAGAAGGCCTTTGCTTCAGAGACTGGCAGCACAAGGAGGAAAGACTGAAGGCAAGGATGTGATCATTGCAGGGTCAAAACACACAAAACAAAATTCAGAGGAGGAATGGTCAGTGATTGACTTGAAGGATGAGCCATGCTTGATGAACAAAGAGAACTCAATTTCAAAGAAGAAATCAAACCAGGCAGGGAAACAAGTTATTAAAGGAGCAACCTCGGTTTTTAGCTTTGGCTCTTCATACAAACCTGGGAACAACTCTATAGAGAGGAGCATATTTGATTCACCCAATTTACAAGTGCGCTCAGCACAATCAAAAATCCCTCCTCCATCTATCTATACCAAAAATGAAATGAGGCATTCTGAGTTAAACCCCATTTGGGATGGGGCAGAAAAGACTAAGAGGAAACCATTTAGAACTTTGTTTCATAGGGATAAGAATAAGAAAGAGGGGCATGGTGGTGGAGATCATCATGGTCTTGAAGCAAAGGAAAGAGAAGAGAAATCAGCGAAAAAACAGTGGGGGTTTGAAGGGGTGAAGAAATGGAAGAAAAGAGACTTAGATGATGAGACAGTTCCTTTGTCTCTCAATGAGAGGTCTGAATCTGATTGTGAGGCCTACTTGGCTTCCTATCAGCTTTTTTCAAGGGCATGTGATGAGGCATCAGACACCAAGTTAATGCAGAACAAGTTGCATTCTGATGTATCACCCCCCAAAAATGAAAAGGTTTGAGAGACGCTTCCTCTGTTTCAAACTGCAAAATTTTCAAATTTTAACATTGAGCCTAATTTGTTTGCATGAATAAATAGGTTTTGGGGGCCAAGAAAAATGAGCTATCAATAATCCCAACAGAAATCAGGAGCACAAACACAAATCACAACTTTGCGTATGTCTTTTCTTTTCTCAATTTTGTCATTTTTATGTAGTTGCTTGCTTAGAAATGTAGCTATTGCTTACACTATGTTGCACAAAACAGGAATGATCAGATGCAAGCAATATCTACCAAACTTTCAGAGAACAAGGCCGAGTTAAAAAGTTGCTTTTCCAAGTGAGTCAACATAACCGCTCTTATATTTGTTGACCCCCTTATGATGATGCCTTAGCTGTTTTGAAATTGAAATGGTTAAATGTGGCTGGAACTTATTACTTTATTCTATTATTCATGCATATATTTTAACGTGAATCACTTGGCACTAGAACTAATCTATTTTAAAATTATTGTTTACTAATATAGCATCCTTTCCTTTTCTATTTTCCTATTTTGTTGAAGAAGACCATGGTGTGACCAAATGGGGTGGACAACATTTGATGACGATGAAAACCTTCACCCAAATCTTTTTGTACATGAAGATAAATCATTGCGCAGCAGTAGCATCAATCCATTTTCTCATGTTTACGCTTAGATTAAGCTGAGGTCTGGATAAAGGGAGACAAGGGAATTCAAAGGAAACAAATCCTCCTTAGTATCTATATGCTCATTGAGGCCAGCAAAAATACTTGTAACCTGTTTGAATTATATATATAGTATCTAATTATCTATATTTATGTCAATTTCTCCTCTGAGGAGTATAGCATTTAGCATCCATGCATTGTTTGATACCAGCAAAAGTACCTGTAATTTGTAAATAGTGTTCGATATATCTAAACAATATCTATAGACATTGTTAAAAATTTTAGTTTTTACCTATTCCATCATGTATATTATAAATAATTATTGGGTCAAAGGTAAAATTATTAAAGTGCGTTGAATATTAAGGCCAAGTAACCTAAGACCCTGTAATGGGTGGAAACCAAGGTCATTAATATTACATAAGATGGAGATATTTTCTCCACTTTTATGATGGGTTCAACAAATTGATACGGATTAAAACAATCTTCAAAAAGTACAAAATTTACCATAATCATTGTGGTGTCCTAAATTCATCCTATCAACTCTTACAATGGAGTGTTAATAGCTTGGACCGGCGAAAGTACTCGAATTCCATTGTCATCATTAACGGCTAACTTTGGTAATTTAGGGGAAAAAAAAAGCTTAGGATTAATTGAGAAGTGTAAAGAATACTTGAAAAAACAATTGAAGATTCTGTAATTGCTTAAAAAATCTTAATAGAACATCTAAAACTAAAACTAAAATTAAAAACAGAGTAGGATGAAAAGAAAATTTACTATCAAGTGTTTTGATAAAACTACTTTTTTAAAAGCATCTATACGGTGGGCCAAAAAAAACATCTATGAGAAGACGGAGAGTTTTTAAAAGTCTTTTTACATTTCACAATATAAATAATTAATATTATTGCATTATAATATAATAACTACTAAATTACAATAATAACCATCATTCGAACAATATTATAATATGATCTACAATTAATTCAAATAAAGCATTGTGAAAGTAATAGCAAAAACAAATATTTTATTATAGTTATTTCATCATTAATTACATTGAATAACAAATTTTTTTATTTCACATTAACTTAATCTTTTAAAGAAAATTAAGTGCTTTAAATATTAAATAATAGTATTTTATTTTACTTCTGTAGACTTTCACATGATCTTTAAATTTTTAAAAGACTTATTTAACATAAAAATTCTTTTAACAATTAATGTGAAATAATTTTAAGAAATTAAATAAATAATTTGACACAGAGTAATTAAATAAATCATTTAAGAAATTTCTAATATTATAATTAATAAACTTTAAATAATTAATATCAGAAATTGAAAATTTCAGACAGAACAGTGTACAGGTACAAAACTACAAATCTTGTAATAATAATAACAATAAGATAATTCCGCTTGAATATTGAATTTTCGGAGGGCATTTAGGAGAAGTTCAGGTCTGATCTGGACACAAATTTGATGTTAGGCGAATACGTTTTTGACCTGCAATCCTCAGATTCAATGTCTTACCATTTTCTACATTCCTTCATCTTTCTGCAATTCTAAGGTTTCCCCGTTTCCCAAATCTGTTATCATATGTCACTGCTATTTTGCGAAACTTTTGACACTTTCCTTCCCACCAAAACCACCTTCCCTACCTTTTAACCCCTGCTTCAACTTGCGTGGTTTTTTCCCCACATAAGAACAAATTTCTGATTTCATGCCAAAAATCGTGTCTTCATGCGGTTATTGTAAGCACTTTTAATCATTTGGTGTGCAATTCCAATATTCTTGGATCCATTTTTTACATTCTTCAGATCATAAATTCCAATATTCTATTCAGCTTTGAAAGTAAAAGGATAAACATTTGATCTCTGTGTAATTATGCTAGATTAGATTAGATTATATTCATTGTGTAGACTAGAATCCTCATGAATGAGAATGCAATCCAAGAGTTTGAGCCAAGCTCCAGCTCTCACACTCTTCCCTGGTCTGAAACCCCCTCACAAAACCCTACTATTCCACCAAATCTGTGTTCTTGTCATCACATTCCTTGCTTATGCATCCTTTCATGCCTCTAGGAAGCCTCCCAGCATTGTTAAGAGTGTTTTGGGACCCACAATTTCATCCAATGAAACTCAAGTTGACAACTTGAGTTCCAATGATGCAGGTTGGGTCCCTTTTAATGGAACCCGGGGCACTCACCGGCTTGGTGAGCTTGATCTTGCTTTTCTTACTTCTTACTCCATTGGCATGTATTTGGCTGGTCATGTTGGAGATAGGATTGATTTGAGGTTGTTCCTTGTTTTTGGGATGATGGGCAGTGGCCTTTTTACTATACTTTTTGGGTTAGGGTATTGGTTAGACGTTCATGTGTTAGGGTTTTTTGTTGGTGTTCAGATTGTTTGTGGTGTGTTTCAGTCAATTGGGTGGCCTTGTGTTGTTGCAATTGTGGGGAATTGGCTTGGTGAATCAAAGAGGGGCTTGATAATGGGGGTTTGGAATTCGCATACCTCGGTTGGGAATATCATTGGTTCAGTTGTAGCTTCAGGGGTTTTGGAGTTTGGATGGGGTTGGTCATTTGTGGTGCCCGGGCTCCTGATCATTTTGGTAGGGATTTTAGTGTTTTTGTTTCTTGTTGTGAACCCAGAGGATATGGGATTTGTGCATCCTGGAATGGACATCGAAATGAGTGCTGAAACACACAGTGCTGAGAATTTGCAGAAAGTGGAATCTGAGGAAGCAAAGCTTATTGAGTCTGATCATTCAGATTCTTCGTCTGCTATTGGGTTTTTGGAAGCATGGAAGTTACCCGGAGTGGCTCCATTTTCTTTCTGTCTCTTTTTCTCGAAGCTCGTGGCTTACACTTTTCTGTACTGGTTGCCCTTCTACATAAGGCACACAGGTAATTTTCATTATATGCACAAACATATGATGTCAGATAGAGTTGCATTGTCTTTTATCTCGCTTATTATTCATATCCAATTAGTTTTTACCAGTGGATCCATCTTCCTAATACAGTGTCTTAAGGTTTGGTACTAGGAAATTGGAATGCTTGTCTGAGAGTACAGTTATGCGATGTATCTTTAGGCAGTTGTGGATATGAATATTTGTATTTACAGACTATTTGTGTCTTCAGGCAGTTATGGATTTGTGTGGCGGGTATTGTGTGGTGTTTTATATCTATGTGGCGTAGCAGTTTGCATAGTTTGTATTGAGTTTGCTTGAGAGAGAAAGACTCTTTCGGGGCTTAGATCTGTGCATTGTGCTTGCTGGCTGTACTAAAATTCTGATTTAATCCAGAATATATAGCATGTAAATATCCAGATTGTGTGGGTAAACTTAAGCCTAACATTGTTCATATGTCTTCTTTCATGATCTTTATTTATTGGTAACTTGGTGTTCATTGCAGCTGTCGCAGGTGTGCATATATCTAACAAAACTGCTGGATTACTATCAACAATATTTGACATTGGGGGAGTCCTTGGTGGAATCACAGCAGGTTTCATTTCTGACATGATTGAAGCACGTGCTATTACTTCAATCATGTTTTTGTTTCTGTCTATTCCAGCTCTTGTTTTGTATCGTGCTTTTGGGAGTCTCTCTATGTTGACCAACATCCTTTTGATGTTTCTTTCGGGGTTTTTGGTGAATGGTCCCTACTCACTAATCACAACTGCAGTGGCTGCCGATCTTGGTACACAGAGCTTGAATGGTCGGAATTCTCGAGCGCTGGCTACTGTTACTGCAATCATAGATGGTACTGGTTCTGTTGGAGCTGCCCTTGGGCCACTTTTGGCAGGGTATATTTCAACTAAGGGATGGAACAGTGTCTTTTTTATGCTCATTTTGTCTATTTTCTTTGCTGGTTTATTCTTGATTCGTGTTGCAAGAACTGAGATAAGAGAGAAGCTTTCAGGAAAGTGATTTTAGGTATTTAGAAACACATATTTGAGTTTTAGTTAGGCTCTTTATTGAAGATACACAGATCTTAGCTATTGGTTGAGAAATTGCTGAAAAGCTTACTGAATGTTTGTGTCTTGTGCTCATTCGTTATTCACTTATTGTATACACACATGTACAAGATTGTCCATTGTGACTTAATTCTGGACCTTTATGGTTTTTTACCGTACAAAATATCAAGTACCACTACCTTCTGTCCTACTAACAACATGATTCTAGTTTAATGTTTGAACAATAATTATTAAGAGCAAAGATATATAGCAAAAGATTTCTTTATCTCATTACATGAGAAATGCCCGCGTGAAAGAATATCTAAAATGAAAAGCTTTACGTTAACGGTTATCAACTATTTAAACCAATGAAAAGTAAGAGTAGAATGTTACAACAATGATATGCACAAATAATTGGTCCCATACATTACTTTATTTTTCTCCATCAATCAGTTCCTAATCACATTGGGAAATATTAATTATAATGTTATAAATTTTATTGGAATTTTAGCGCCTCGCTTGTCTTTCTCTATCCTCCGCGGGCCGGGACTAGGTTATTCATTACCTCTGTATCTGTGTGATTGTTGAATATCTGTGCATAAGTACAGTTAAAAAATATATATTAAACCGTTTATTTGCAGACAAAAATGCTTTATACTTTTAGCAGGCGTTTAAGATTCTGAAGTCCCTCAGCAGATATGCTTCTTCTTACTCGTGCTCTTTCAACAACCACAGGTGGTGGTGGATCCGAGTTAAAACATACCATAACAACTGTCAAATTGTCTGTTGATCCTCTCTTGATTGCTTCTTGTACTATTTCCATGCAGCATAGTTTCTCATCATTATGCTCTTGAAGCCTCCTTCTAGCAAAATCTACAGCATTTTGGCAACTAAAAACATCCCATATTCCATCACTAGCAATTAGCAAGAATTCGTCTTCTTTGGTCAATGTCATCAATTTAAGCTCAGGTTCAGCACTTAGTGGTCCACCCCTTTCATTCATTTCCTTCATTCCTTCAAGGTGCCAGTCTCCAAGAGCACGGGTGACACCTAATTGGCCATTCAGGTAACCCTCAACAATAAATCCACCTAGGGACTCAATCCTTATCCTTTCCTCGATGCAGTTTGGGGTATGATCTTTGGACATTTCCATAGCCCTTCCATGATGGGACAAGACAGCTCGGCAGTCTCCAGCATTGGCTACGAGTAAAGACCTGCACAAAGAATGAAAAGGGCAATGTTACATTAGCAACAAATAATGAGACAAAAAGATGAAATAGACATGTAGATAAATTTGAGTAGAAATACATCCCACGGTTGTGAAGGACAGAGAACAGTGGAGACAAGTGCTCACCTTCCAGATATAATTGCAGTTAGTGCAGTTGTACCAGAAGAAAGGGAAGGCTCATGAGAGGATGCTTGTAAAAATGCAGCATCAGTCTCCAAAAATGACCTTTTCATTACTTTCTCAAGCTCCAAAGGAAAGTTAACATCCTCAACAATAAGTCTTGGCAGATGATCACGGACAAATTGTGCAGCACTCTTCCCTCCATGTCCATCAAATACCTGCACATTGGACCATTTGTCTTTCAGATGTCAAATACTGATTAAAGGTTGAATATCCTGCTATGAAGAATAGCTAAGAGGTGTTTGTCCTCTTATATCATTGTTTCAGGGGATGACAGTGAAGAAGATCGAAGACCAGATCTCAACTTCAAATTTCTTACATGGAGCCGTCCTCAATGCTAATGGCATCCTCTTCAATTATTTAACAATAATAAGTGAATATCAGCTGTATAGGTTAATGGAAAATGAAAACTAATAGCATCATATAATTTGTTGTGGTCATGGGTATCTATGAGACTCCCTTCTTTTTAAGTTATTCTTCAATAGATGCAATAAACTCTTCAAGACTCACTAGCTAGTCTAGATATAGTGATGCAACAAGAATGTTTAAATTGTCCATGCATTATCACAAAAACAAATAGCTGCAGAAGAATTAAAATAATTAATTGAAATTCATGACAACAGGCATTTGGCATAATGAGGTAGATGACTTACACCATAAAAGGAAACGGCTTCCTCAGATAGTACGTTACTATTAAACTTCTTAGCCAAATCTCCAATGCATATGTGAGTATCCTCCATGTGAGGGCGTTTTCCAATATCAGACCACTCTCCAGACCGAAGCGCTGGGACAAAATTCATCAGATTCTGTTTCTTCTCCGCAACCACTGCGTCCTCAAATATGCTTTCCAGCTAAATGTAGCATAGAAGAACAAGGGAGTTAAGATGATAGGAGCAGAAACACCGGGCAAGTTAGGAAATATAAAATGCTAAGCAAACTCAAGAAAGCAATAAAAAAATCACTCTCAGATATACAAAATATAAAATATAAATAATGTTGAACCAAAAATGAGGTTTGTTTTCAGGGCTAATTCCTCAAGTTATTTCCTGTCATCTCAAGAAAGGTATACTAATGGAGAACATCAACAAATTCTGTTGATAACAATCAAGTAGAAATGAATACAATAATAAAGGAAAACAATTTAGTTGCCAGCTATGCGAACTGATTCAGTCGGCAACACAATTATTTCATAAATAGCTGTCACAACTACTTCAAAGTTCAAACTAACACCATCTACCCTTCAAAATCACCTGAGAGAAAATCCTTCATTACATATAACCCTGTCATCAGATCATTGCTCCACAATTCCTTCACAAGAGAAGGAAAGTTATAGTAACAAAGAAAGGAAAACTTATATTTCATTTGCGAGGAAATTCTCTTCCACCTAGGAAACATAAAAATCACCAATGGAAAGATGAGGAAACCTATGTCAAATTAAAAATATATATATATTAAAAGATATAAGCCCAATTTAAGTAAACTTCTAAAAAAATTCAAATTCTTATACTTAATATAGAATTTTTTTTACAATCGATTTTTATTTCTAGAAATTTAGAAAAGGACCATGACAACAATAATAATAAGAAAAACTGAAGAAGATTGATAAAGAAGAGGAGGACAACTCTTTTCAAGCCATGTAAAACATTATTGAACTTGATTGAAGAAGTTTCTACAAAAACTAGCTCATTACACATGTAGAAAAACTAGGCCTAACTCACTTCTAAATAGTAATTCATAAGAGAAGGATTATCCAACGGTTATAACGACTATTCTAGCAGACGCGAAAGTCTTAACAGCGAAAGAAGAAAAAGAGCACAATGGAGAAAGTTGACCAAACAAAAGGAAAAAACATATAACGATAGAATAGAAGAACAGGGGATACTTACAGGACGTGAGTTTTGAGCAGTGATATTGATGTCACTTGAAGTTCTGAGAAAAGATTCAGTTTTGTCCATCAGAAAAAGATCACAATGCAAAGGCCATGAATTGGTTGCGCTATTATTGTCCATATCTTGAACAACTTGCTCTTCGTCTTGCACACACATGGTGACACCAGCAACTTGTCAATGTGGAATGTAACAAATAAGACCCTTTGATCTAACTTCGTGTTTGTGGCTTCTGCTAAAGAAAAAGATAGAGAGACAAGATTCTGAGAATATGTTGAAAAAGTGGAGAACAAAACAGACCAGTATGTTTAGAGTTTTGTGTCAGTGTGAGGGACACGAAAGAGAGGAAAACGTTGCCATAAACCTTTTAGAAGAAAATTTAAATATAAAATATAATAATATCTTCTTACAACTTAGAAACTCGAGAATTTTTTGTGAAAACGTGGCTCAAAATGGGTTTATCAGGTTAACAGTAGCATGATTGTTACTGTTTCTCATATTCTTATGAAAATCTTAGTCACCAGCTTATAAATCTCCCTTTTCCTCTCTTACGAGTATCATTACTCTTTTCTTTTAAGAATAGAACTCTGCATCAGTTTTTTTAATATATTGATTTAAATTTATAAAAATGCATGGAATTATGTAACTATCACCTTTTATGTAAAAAGAAATCGCTTATAATTTTGTATAAATTTTAATTAATAATAAACAACTTGCTAAAATAATATATTATTACCACTTTCAGTAGAATTGTAATTAATGCTTGAATATATATATATATATATCACTTTATATTTGTATAATTATAATTAAATTAGTATTTTTGACTAAATGTTTTCTATTTTGAGCGCGGGTTTTCGTCAGTAAAAAAAAACGTATTTGTGTGGTACTTTTTGAAACGTATCAATAAGCTATAAATGTTTTAATAAAAAAGATATTTTTATGTTTTTAGTAAATACTCAATGTTTAAAATTGTATTTAATATTAAGGATAACTAAAATACCTACAAATTACTAGAAAAATCCTATTTTAGTAATTAAAGTAAATTTTAGTACCTTTTTACAATTAAAATACTTAAATTTATACATTTTATAATTTAATTTATACTTTAAATATTCTAAAATGATCTTTTATTAATTAAAATATACATGCATTACATAAGTATTTATACTACAAATATAAATTTTAAAAATATTTGAGAAAATATTATTTTATTTAATGAAGGCTTATTTTACTGATAATAAAAAGAAATTAAAATATAAACATACCAGAATTTGAGACTTTTAATTTTGTAAATATTTAAAATTTGTTTAATCAAAAGAATATTATTTGGTTGTTATTTGCAAATATCTCATTAAAGTTAATGTTGATTAATTTAAAATTAAATGCTATTAAAAAATTATGAAATAATAAATTTTATTTAATTAAAAAATTTATTAAAAAATAATATATATTTTTTTTACCAATAGAAATTAGTTCAAGTAATAAGTGTCTTGGTATCACTTAAGCAAAGTTTCAAATTTAAATTTTTGTGCATACAAAAAATCTCACAAAATTGTTAGCCAATAAAGTAGGAGCATGGCTACATGAGGAAAAAAAAACGTTTAAAAAACATTTTAATTTGAAAAACATAAAGGTGTGCAAATTATTATTATTATTATTATTATTATTATTATTATTATTATATGTAGATTTATACTGTAATTAAGTTTTTATGATAAAAAATCTTTCAAAATTTATCACATTTTTATTAAATTTCTCGTTTGTAAAAGTTTCAAAATTATTTCTTTCAATTTCATTATAAATAAAAAATAATAATAAAAATTAAGCCTTAATTTTTTAAAAATATAAGTAAGAGACCTAAAGCGCACACAATTTAAATTAAAAAGATAAAAATACAATTAAGCTTTATTTTTTTAAAAAAAATTATGCAATTATACTTACGATTAGAAATAGATTAGGGCCTCTCTAAATAGGTCCCATTTAAAATTATTAGACTGATAAATATTTATTAGATTTAATTATAATCCATTAAGACTATAACTTTTATATTATTAATTAATTATAAATTATTAAAAATGATTAAATGCTATAGTAATTATTTGAAAAACCATGGTTAGTTTATCATTTAATTAGTAGATTACATTAAAATGTAACAAACAAGTTAAAGGAAAGGTAGAATTAAAAATAAATAAATGAAAACAGTGTCATCCTTATATAAATGTTGCCAACGTGACAAATGAGAATGTAATTAACATATTAGAATTCAATTATATGCGAATTGTATAATAATGTATTAATGTATGTGTGGGAAATCCCTAAGATTAACAGATATCGCAAGTAAATAAACATTTTTCAATTCATAATAAAGAAATTGTTGAGTGGTATTAGGTGTACCCTCTACGCGTTTGAATCCAAGGTAGCCAGCAAACACCTTTGATCATTTCTGGCTTTCACACTTGGCTTTCATGATAGGAACTTACATAATAATAAAATAATAAATAATATTTTTTTATATTAAAGATTACAATTTCAATATTATATTATATAATTTTAAATGAAATTTTGTTATATCTAGCTTTAAGGACTTGTTTAAAAATAGAAACATACTATATTAAAACACGTGTTCTATTTTTTACTTAAATAAAAGAATTAAGAGTGGTGATCACTGATCAGCATTATCCACAAGGGAGCTGCTGTCGGTAGTATGCTCCAAACCATCTATTTAATGACTCATTACACATTTGTTTAGAGTTTTCTTTAGAAACATTTTTTTTAAGATACTTTACGCTGCATAGGAATATTTTCTTTTATAAAATTTATGTTTTGTCTTTCCACTTTAAAATACTTCTTTTTAATTTCTTTTAAATATGTTTCTTTTGTTCAAACGTTGAACTCACTGTGAACCTCTTTGTTTTCAAATTTGACATAACTTCTTATGATATTTAAATCTCAAAACTAAAGCATAATTTTATTTTATATATTTAGTTATTTGTATATTTTAATTGGCTCATGTTTAACTTAATATTAGATTCTATTGTTCTCAATTGGGAGTGTTTGACTATTTTTTTGTGATATACTTAATTGGGTCTTTATTGTTGAATTTGTATTTTAGTATTTTTTCTTAATCTTTGTCCAGTACCTAAAATTAGTCGATCATATCTAGAGTAACATATGTTTCTCTTCTCTCAAATGTATTTTTATTTTCAAATTTATTATTTGAATTCATTACCTGGACTTCAAATTACACAGTGAACATTTTGAATTTTTAATTAAGGTCATGAATATAAAAGATGCTTAATCTTGCATCTTTTATTGAGAATTATAGACAATAACTTTCTTTAATTGTTGACTTGATAAATTTAAGATATGCTTTGATCACTCCATTTTGGTGGGTGTTTTAACCCATAAAGTTCGGTGTAATACATACGTTTATTTAGATTAATGTCACTCAACAAATTCAAGGCCATTGTCACCGATCCTCTGTGCCTTGAAAAAGCCACCGGAAGTTTTCTCCATGAACTCCTGACAAGACGAGATTGTCACCCATGTATTGAATTTTAACCATGGACCTGTCAATTACGAAATGTTCATGCAAAGTGAAAGCCTTGCCTAGGTCAAGCACCCCTTTCATGTCTTTTTCCTCCACACAAAATATAATTCTTTCCCATTTTTCTTCTATCCCATTTGATTTTTGCTTCACACGTACCTCACTTTCAGCCTCCTTTGCCCTCTATTTCACTTGGTCTTTCTGACCTTCATAATTGCTTGGACAAATGATAAGTTCTCTTTAATTTTTCTCCTCCATTCACCTTAACCTTTCACTCTTTGAGGATGATGCTTCTTGTTGTACTTTGTTTCTCCCCATTTTATTTGTTCTACTTTTCTTAGTTTGTTCCTCTTTCTCATATTTAGGGTTGCTTACATGCAATTTCATTTCTCTTAGACTTGGTCTAATTGCCTCTTAATTTGGATGGTTCTATTATCTCCCTAAGCCATACTTTTTTTATAGGTATGAAAACCTCCCTATCCTTACATGGTTTCTAAAATAAGCGCCACATCTCTTTAGTTCCAAACTTGTCTTGAAAGTTTGTATAGTATATAGTTGCTCTTGTCTCTGTGTGTGAATGAACCTATATGTTGTAGACTACGGTGAAGCCATGCTCCTGAAAAAGATTTCTCCCTATATATAGTGGTTCCACGTACTTTCAATTTGTGTGTTTTGGTTGGTAAGAGTATGGTGTAGGTTAGATTTGTGTCAAAGCTCACCACTTGAAACTTAATAATTCTATTTCAAAGCATTAAAAATCGTGCCTAATATTCATTTGTTGAAAGATCTATAAGTCTCATGTTGATTGATAATAAGAATAATTAATGGGATATAAACAAGAGTTGCGGAAGTCCTTAAAATATCTAGGATAAAGTGGCAATTTCAAATCCAATCTCGAAAAAGGAAAAAAAAAAGAGAGAGACTAATCCAGTCTTCCACAATGCAAAAATTAAATAGAACTCATTCATAAAACAAACATGGTATTATATAGCCCATATGACCTCATTGTTCGTTGAAAATCTAAGGAGAGAGTTGCTGTGCAAGAGTTAAAGCTCAAACAAAAAGGAGAAAAGGGTGTAGTAACAATAACTTGGGCAAAATTTTATATAATCTTAGTTTCTAAGACTTCATAAAAGTAACACAAGCCTGAGGATAAATGAAGGCAAACTAGTTGGCCTCTACTCAAAATTAAACTATGCGCTTAAAATAGAGATTAAAGATAGAGATACCAAATCCAAATCATAAATATTTTGGATAAAATTAATCCCTTCTTTTGCAATGCGACGCGTGTGCATAAGGCCCTTCATAAAATCTTAAATCATTCAATAATAAATCCTCACATCAAAGTTATAATTGCTTCTGATAAACGACAGTTGAAATCAATTTTTATGAGCAACAAAATCACCTTCACACAAGGTAGCCAAAAATTATTGTCTACTTGTCTTGAATCTATTACAGGTGTTGACGTTTTCGGAACATTGCATTAGTAGGTTTCTACATATCAATTATAGCTATGACACAGAATACAATTGATAGGAGCCATTTAAGATGCAAGATTTTGATCGTGACAAAAGGTGTTTCTCACTATGATTGTAGCAACATAAAAGGAACAACTTGGTCACTATATTCAAATGATGTGCCGGATACATGCCATTGTTTATCAATGGCCATAAAATTTTAATATGCCATAATTTTTTCCCAACTATTAAATTTTTCACATTCACTTTTTTATTTATATATCTTTCTTTCTTTTCTATCGCATCTTACATCACATCTTTTATTTTCTCTCTCTTCTATTTTTTTTTTCTTGTTTTTCATTTTCTATTCACCCATTTATCACACATTTTACGCGTGTAACATATTATCATCGTCCCTTTGTAGTCTCAACAGGGAAGCAATCACCACCGCTCTAAATGCATCTCCCCTTCTCGTGGTTGAACGCAATCTCGATCGAGTCCGAAATGGGCAACAACAGTGTCATGAATGACATAACACGTGAATCCTCATGCAAGAATGACCATTCACAAGAATGGAATCAATATGTGATGCATTATGGTGGCCCAATTGGTTGAGTGAAGCAAGACACTTAGTCAAATTAAAACTGGGTACCTACAAATTATAGGGATATGACTTATTGACCCAACAACAAATCCCCTTCCTTTCAAAGAATCCCTTCAATTTTTCTATGGTTTGAGATCATATAGCCACTTACATGATAATATTTATATCTTTTTTTTATAAATCATAAAAATTGGCATATGTCACAATGTTAGTGATCGAAGATTCGAAATTACATAATTGCAGACCGCCAATGTCTCTACGAAGAAGGGTTGCCTCGCCAGAAAATAGGTAATTTCCGTACAAATATAATGTGGAAGAATGGAGTCAGGCATTGATATAATCATCCATTGCAAGATCATAGAGGCTCAAATATTACATTATAAATTAATTATTTCCAAAAATTGAACTTACTAAATAAAAACATCTACTTCAATGATTTTATATTTATATCTGGAACACCTTTGTCTATTCATTTTCAAACTCCTTTCAGTTTATTAAAATTACCAGATATTGCAGACCAAAGAACTTAGATAGGGAAGCTGCTATAATATATATACACTACTCATGATTCAATCATAAGAAAGATGTTATTAAAATTTATTACAAAATAGATAATAATAGAATATACAATGGACAAATCATTCTTAATTAAGCCTAAAAAAACTGCAGCATTTCTGTAATGCTGTCCAACTTCTCTGCCTATATTTTATTTATTCTAAACTGAAATTGTCTGATTTTCTAATTGATAATCCCAAAAGTTAGTTGTGTATGGGTGGATTTCTCGTTGCCGGGGAATAGTCCATGTCAGCAATGTCTACATTGTGCTCATGAGGAAGCTCTTGTTGCTTATTTACTATTATTTCCTCTTCTTTCCCATTGACGTTATCATTTCTACTATTGCCATTTACTGGGATCTGAGCTTCATTCTCTTCATTCTTCACATTCTGTCCACGGAACATATGTATCTAAATTATAAAGTCGTACTAGTAAAGAAGAAATTCCAAGGTTTTATTTGAGTGACATATATAAACAATATTTAAACTGTTTTTTTCCCCTATATATCTAAACCAACCTTTGAAATATTGTGGGTTGCAGAAGTTGGCGTGGTAGCAAGTTTCCTATTCTTTATTTTTCCTGCAGCAACATGAGAACACCTAGGATATTTAATTATTGCGGAATAATGGATATCAGTGCTAAAATTTCTTGCATGATGCTAAATAATGCATAGTAAAGTTTTATTCCATATCATGAAAATAAAACGAGAATAATTTCCTTCATTTTTCTTTCTAAATTATAACGACAAAATTTGATGTCTTAAAGACATTCTAGCGGCAAATTCGAAGCGAGGATTACATGATTTTGTTCGTGAGGTTCGGAAGAATGCTTGTATTTTAACACGTAATTCACAAAGAAAAATAAATTTCTGGGCTATTGATAGGCTAATGGTGTTTAGGTCTATGATGTCTAGGTCCACTGTAATCTTCATGAACGCGGGGTAATCGGTTGTTTTGTGTTCTGTATACTCTAGAGACTCTTTTCTTCATGGTACCTGTGCGATGTTGTTCATCTTTGCAGAGAGTAGCTTCCTCTTTGCCACTACTATTAATTCTTTTCAATAAATTGCTTTCTTGATCCTGCAATCAGAAAATAACTTTTCTATTAACATTGGAAAAAAAAAAGTGCATTTATTGTTACTCTCATTCCAGTGATGTTTATTTAAAATGTTAGTCGTTATGTAAATCAAAGTTGGCATTTATATAGAAACACATGAATACGTAATACATCAAAGCAATGATCACTAACATGTTTATGTTGCTGAGCTTCGAAATACCCTTTCTCCAAGCGAATCCCTAAACAAATTAAAACAACTAGCATGAGAAATCTAGTAGCTATAATAGGACATGACACAAGATCTATATGAAGTTCAGTGGAAAATATAGAACTTACCTTGAACCTTAGTAAGAAAGAGTGACAAAAGCAGAAAAGAGACTACAAAAGAAGGCCTCATTTGAAGAAAACTCTTGGAAAGAACCGAAGAAGTAATGAGGTTGAAGCCCTCAACAAAACGGGTGAAATTTTCTTCGGTCTTTCTTCCTCTCAGTGGAAAAGTAAGATGGAGTATTTCCTGGGGAGGAATGGGTTAATCAAGCATGCAATTGGAACTTGTGACTGGTGAGTGATATAGATGGCCACTGGGATCGATGGATGGCTTATTGTATTTATATACCTGTGAATGAGTAAGGGCCCACATATTAAGGTTCATCAACTTAAACTGGGAAGGATTTTCAAATTTTCTTGCATTTTAATTCTTTTTGTTTTGTTGTGTTCTAGCTTCTTAAAGTACAATCCTTTGTCAGAGGAAATTATTAATCATTTGATTTCCCAATCATTTAAGTGCAGGCTAGGTTTAAGTGTTAAAAATATTTTAAAGTTAAATGAGAATTAATATTACAATAAAACTTAGGCAATTAAAGTTTACCTTCGTAATTTGTATAATAAAGATTGACATTAAAAATCAAAACACTAACATTAAAGTTCAGCTTACGTATCAAAGTAAAATTCTAATTTGAAGCGAAGAACTAGCACTTAAAAAAATTAAATTAATAAAAGCTGACTAGTTTAGACAATAGACAATATTGAGTCTGCGTAGCATATAAAAGAGTGGAATCTAAAAAAGTACATTTACTTTTGGGAATGCTATAATGTTTTGGCTGAACTATACTTTAGGAATAATTTTGTGAACCCTATGTAAAGTTAGTTTCCCCGATTTACTATTCCTTTTCCTTGTTCTTCACAAATGCAGGCTTCTATGTTTGCAAACCCTCCCCAATACCAGCGTTTTGGTTTTTCTGATTCCCTTTTGTGCAACACCACCCAATGGTTTTCCTCTGTTTATTTCTTCCTTTTAGACAATATGTCTCCCCATTGACCCAAAAAAACAATATTATTTGTTGCTTAACATCTGAAAGTTTTACTTGCTCTAATTAGTAAGTAGAAAGAATCCAATAAAAAGCTTGAAAATTTTTAGTAAGTAACTCAATTTTATTAAAATTTTATAAAAAATAAAATTATTAGTAGTTCATTATTACATTATTTTAATAAATATTTAAATTATGTTAAATTTGATAAATATAATAAAAAATATATAAAATAATTTAATAGTTAAATAAAAATTATATTTAATTAAAATTATTAAATAGTATAAATATTTTAGTTTGAAACATCCGTCTGATGTTCTTAATGAAAACAGTCTTGTGTCCACAAATTCATTTTGTTGCATGTAAAATCATATAATTTTTACATATTTATCATTATAGGAGTTTTTTGTATAATTTGGCTGATCTAATTCTAGAGTTGTTGGGAACAAATTGAAGGATTTTATACTATTATATATATATATATATATATATATATATATATATATAGAGAGAGAGAGAGAGAGAGAGAGAGAGAGAGAGAGACTATTTTAGTAAGTGTTAAAAATAATGAAAACTAAAATAGTAGTTTCTTCATTTGAATTTGATAGTGTAAATTTATACATTGCCAATCAAATTCAAGAACACTGAGCAGTTATAATTTTTTTTTCCAAGGATTTTGCATAATTAAAATGACTTTGATATTACTTATTAGAAATATCTAAAAGGAGAAACTATGGTAACAATAATGGCATTTTTTATTGGCAATTTTTGAAAAAGATAATAAAATCTTTTCTAAGAAGTACAAAAAAGGGTGATTTTAATAATTTTTTATTTTAATTTATTTTTTAAAATTTTTAAAAAATCACTAAGAGCAAAATTTTAATATCATCTTTTGAAATTTTACATCTATATCAATTCGTCATTATCGATTTTTAAATTTTATTTTTTAGTATATATTTCTTTTAAAAGCTATATAATAATAATAATAATAATAATACAAAAAATTCTTTATGTCAAATTATAAAATAGAAATAAAAAGACTAGAGCAAATGACTTAAAGATGTTAGGGGAAAAAAAAAGTATTCAGTTATTTATACTTTCTTATTCCTTCTTGAATACTAGATGTCAAGAAAGAATAAGAGTATGCATACGACTTAAAGATTATAAATCTTTATGTGATATTATTCATAAATCCTTATTTCTTTCTATAAAGGATAACGGCTATAAAACTTTTTATTATTTTTATTTATTAAAATAAAAAATTATAGTATATTATATATTTAATTTACACCTATAAGATTACTTAGTTAAGATACCCAAAAAAAAAAAAAGACAACCGATTTTTATGTTTTTGACAAATCAATTTAAGACATTATTGAAAAAGATATCAATTAGGAGTTTACTAAAATAGATAAAAACAAATTCATTGTCATTTCTAGAATTTGATTTATTTGAATAGACAATTCTAGAGAAAATAGTTTTAAAAAACAATTTTAACATAATATTATATTATTTTGAAAACAAAACCTCAAAATAAATAAACCAAGCATTCCCTATCTTGATGTTATATCAAAACTTTTGTCTGCTCTCCTATTAGCTGGCCATGTCTTATCTTTATCTATATCTTTAAAAAGTTTATTTGTTCATTTTTTATACAAATAAATAATTAGTTTATTTTATTAAAATAATTATTATATTTCATACCTTTATAGTGTATTTTAAAAATACTTATATTTAATAAATGATTAAAGTGTTAACTCATACATTAAATAAATAAACATATCTATTAATATATACCATAAATCTTTAAGTTTCACATTATTATAATTACAAAAATGGGTTATATAATTCATAAGTCAATTTAGTTTAATACAAGTTATGAGCGAGATGAGTTAAAGAAAGTTGACTTTAAGTATTATAGATTAATTTTAACATGACTCGCTAAATTTGTGATGAGTTCTGTTGTAAGTATCAACTTGTAAATTAATTTTTTAAATTTTGTAGTTTTTAAAATTGTTTAGTGATCATAATATTTTTTATGATATAGTTTTAAAAATATTTTTTGAATATTTTTATTTTTTTAATATTTCTGTAGACTTTTATAAAATACATTTTTATTTTGTAGAATATTATGGAATAGAGGAAAATTAGAGATATTTGTAAAATCATGCAGAGGCTAGCAAATTAGAGTTATATATCAAATAACTATTATATTTTTTACATTCACTTTTTTAAAATATGTTTAAAATTTTGATTAAGCAGTTCAGAAATAATGTTGATTATTCCATCACAAATATTTTTGACTGTTAATTCACGATATTCCAATGCATTGCTAGATTTGACAATTGGAGAAAAGAGTTACTCTCAAATGTAATGTGCCAAAATTAACAGTGACCTATGATTTTGTGTGCCCCAAATAGTGACAAATATTATAAGTGTATTAATATCTTTTAAATTTCTAAGAGTTAAGGTTAATAAAATTTATATTTTTTCAATTTTAAAAATTTACCGGAAGCTTTATTTGGTGACAAATATTTCTAATAGTTTTCATTTTACAATTTATAAAATACTTATATCATTATTTTACCATTTTATGTTTAAAAATTAATTTATATTTATAGTTTTAAAAATCCCCTTGCATCTCACGGGTTTGATAAACAAACTATAAATCGGATCTGAGAAGAGCTTTACGACTGAATGGCACGTATCTCCATGGATATATCATTTCTAAGTTAGAAAAACGAAAACAAATCGGATTCTGAATTCTCTGATAAATTATTTATTTATTTATTTAGAATAATTTATGTAAACTTAAACAATAATAATAATAATTTAATAAAAAAATGTAATGTGTTGTCAATTTAAAAATTTCTATGTTATCAACCAATTAAAATTAACAACTTTTCTATGTACTCTACGAGTATTAATAAAATAAAAAACAATTAACTAATTAAAAATATTGTATGATTATTATAAAATTAAATAAATTCTAAATTTTTTTAAAAGATTGAATCTTGTAATTTTTAAAAATAAATATTTTATTTTATAAATAAATTTAAATAAAGAGAAATATTTTAAATTAAAAAATTCAAAATTTAAATAAACTTTAATGTAAATATATTGCTTTTTTATGATGAGAAAGAGAACTAACTCTTAACAATATTATGTAACTTTTAAATTAATTATTATAAATTCAATATATTATTTTTATATATAAATTCATAATTAAATAATAATGTACAACATATTTAAATTATTATTATGTTTTAATTGAATTCTATCTACTCAACAATATTATAGAGATCATAAAATTAATTTAATTCATAATGACCAAACTTAAATAATATACTTCAGTCACGTTTAACAAAAAGTAAACATGATTCAGGATACTTCAAGTTTAATTTAAAATAATTCGAAGGCAAACTATTATAAAAAGTAATTATAAAATAAATGTGCAGTTTGGTTTAGATTGGTTTTAAAATACAATAAAAATTGAATCAATCGAGGTTGATATTTTATGGTTAAATTGAATTAGTTATTTTAATTTTTATCATACAGGATCATATTTTAATTAATTGTTAGTAAATAATAAAATTTTACTAACTAGAGTATACGTAGAGGTTTAAATTAATAAATAAATTTTTAGTGACTAATTTTTTATTTAAAAGATAATATTTATTTGATAAAATTTAAATATTAAAAGTAGTAAATTTCATTATAAATAACAACTTAATCTAAATTACCAAATACAAGTTAAAATAGTTCCATATTTTGATATAAAAAAAATACGGATATATTAAAAACAGCGCATTTACCTCTTTTTATTTACGTAAAAAATTAATTATCATTTATCTGTTTAAAAAATTTAAAATAATATTAATTGACATTTTTGTTTATTAAAAATGTTAACTTTAGTTTTTAAGTTTAAATTTAAGTACTTAAGAATATTACGTGTTATTAATAAAAGAGATGCTTGTTATATTTTATTACTTTAACGTGATAAATGATTTCTTTTAAATATATTTTTTAATTATTTAAATACAACTTTAAGAGTTAAAATCAATCAAATTCAACATTTATATTCAATTTGAGTAATTTTAAGTTGAAAGAACTCATTAACAAATTATAAATTAATAAATTTCACAATTAATTCTTACAAAAGAATATATTTTTTTTATATCTCTTCTCTTCAAACAGATAAATAAAGATAACAATAGTCTATTATATTTGCAATTCGATTTTGAAAATATTGAAACCAAATGGAAGCAGACAACATAAGAAATTATATATTTTTCATTAAATGATTAATTCAATTTTTGCTTCTTTATTTTTAATCAATGAAGCTGTTTAGAATTGTCCGTATATATTAAACTATCACTATTTTATATATTCATTATTCATTATTCCTTATCTCTTTCTTTTATTTATTTTTCTATGACATCATTTATTATATTTTTTATTTTCTTTCTCTTCTTTTCTCTCTCTCTTTCTCCTCCTCCACCGATTTAACACCCAACCTTTGAACGTTAAGTGCGAACCAATCATTTTTCTTAAACTATTACTCAGTATATTATTTGACAATCTGAGCTAAGAGTACTGCAACTTTTCATGTCCATAGCTGAAATGGAAAGAAGGGTTGCAATTGTTGGAGCAGGAATCAGTGGCCTTCTGGCCTGCAGATACGTTCTAGAAATGGGTTTTAATCCAATTGTCTTTGACATTGAGGATGGCATAGGAGGACTATGGCGACACACTACAAAATCTACCAAACTCCAAAACCACAAACTAGCCTTCCAGTTTTCAGATTTTCCATGGCCTTCCTCAGTGAAAGAAGACATCCCAAATAGCCAGCAAGTGCTAGATTATCTTAACTCCTATGCTCAACATTTTTCTCTCACACATTACATCAGATTCAACTCCAAAGTCACTGATATAGATTATGTGGGTGAATCTAACGAAGAAATTAACTCATGGGAATTATGGGGTGGTAATGGCAGACCCTTTGGCTCTAAGGGAACTTGGCATGTTACTGTGCAAGACACCAAGACTTTCTCCACAGGGGTACGTACATATATTGTTTCTTAAAAAATGATAAGCTAATTAAACACCCAATTTTACGGTGCGGAATGGGTAGAATAAGAGAGAGATAAAAAAAACTTTAAAAAGTTTAATAAATGATGTGTTTAAAAAAATGAACCTAGAAATATAAGTCTTGCAGTTTCTTTAATTACCTTCAATTTGGCCAGATTTTACTTCATAATATGAGCAAGTTTACCTTTTGTTTATGCTCTAAAGTAGTACATACTGTATAGTGACAAATTTATATGAGCAGGTGCACAAGGTTGAGTTTGTTGTTCTTTGCATTGGGAAATATAGTGGCTTTCCAAACATTCCTGAGTTTCCAGCCGGACAAGGCCCAGAAGCTTTTAAAGGGAAGGTTATGCACTCCATGGATTACTCTATGTTGGACAACGAAAGTGCAGCTGAATTGATCAAAGGAAAGAGAGTTACTGTAGTGGGATCACAGAAATCTGGTCTTGACATAGCGGCCGAGTGTGCAGATGTAAATGGTGAGAACTCTCACAGTTAAAGTGGATGCTTAATTTCAGAAATATACTTTTTGTTTTTAATCATAAACTTGTTATCTTATTTTATTTTAATCTTTAATATTCACATGAAAAATAGTGAAAGTAGAAATAATAATAATTTTATTATTTCTTGTATAGATATTTTAAAATAGAAAATGAATAACAGATTAATACTAAAGATATACAATAAAAACTGATAATATTTTGTGAACTTCTAATTTATTCAAATTTTTTTATCACAGTATCATTTAGAAGAGTTTATGAAATTTATTTTTATTAATTCTTTTAAACATATTTCAAAAAATTTACAGTTAAATATTTGATATAAACTCTCGTATAATATAAATGATTAATTAAACTGTATTTTTGAAAGTATTATAAATTTGAAGCCTTTCCCTTTCAAATCATCAAACACTTTTGCAGGAATGACACATCCCTGCACTATCCTCCAAAGGACTGCGCACTGGTATTTTCCAGATTTGAACAAATGGGGCATTTTTGTTGGATTCTTCTACCTTAATCGTTTCTCGGAGCTTCTGGTTCACAAGCCAGGAGAATCCCTCCTCCTTAGCCTTGTGGCCACTTTCCTTTCACCCATGGTAACATCATTCAAATTTTGTAGTGTCCACCTGTTTTTTTTTGTTTTTTTTTTGTCTCGTTTTCTTTCTTCACTAAAGTAACGGTATCTGGTAAAATTATTAATTATATTAATATTATTATCATGAAAAAATAAATTTTACTGACAAAAGCATCTTTGTGAAAAGAATTTTATAATATTTTAAATGAAAATTATTTAAAAGTTTAGATAATATATCAGTAAATGAGGGTATATTGGATAACATAAATTGAAAGGGATTTAGCATATATTTTCTGTTCATTTAAAAGCGAAGAAAAGTATAAACTATATTGCATGAATACTGTGGATACCGTTAGTATGGAGACGATATGATGATACATAGACACGAGTATGCAAATTTATATTAAGTAAAATATATTTTTAATTCTATGAATCACTTATAATTTATTAACTTATTAATTTATTTTCTAATATTTTAACATAGTTACATTTATATTGATTAATCGTCTTTTATTATATTATCACTGTTCTCTAACCTCTTAAAAGTTTATTAATTAAAAAGGAATAATTACAGTCAATTTATTTTTATCATCCAAATATACATATTAAATTTTTAAAAGAGAAATGCAATCAAACTTTCACATAAGTCATTTATATATAGTATGCCTTAATTTTGAACTATCAGAGATGGGGAATATCTAAACTTGCTGAAACCGCCCTAAAATGGACGCTGCCATTGAAGAAGTATGGATTGGTACCCAAACAGAGCTTTCTTCAAGACGTCTCCTCATGTCAGATTGGGGTGTTTCCTGATGACTTTTTTGATAAGCTGAAAGAAGGATCCATCCTTATAAAGAAATCACAAAGCTTTAGCTTCTGCAAAAAAGGTGTAATCATTGATGAAGCAGCTAAGCGCCTTGAAACAGATGTTGTAATCCTTGCCACAGGATACAAAGGTGACCAAAAGCTCAAAACCATATTCAAATCCCCAATTTTCCAAAATCACATCCTTGGGTTAAGGTCAACAGTTCCCCTCTATAGGTCAGTCTAGCGTTTTGGTCCATATTTTAAATTTCTTGCATAGCATGCTATTTATTATCATAACAATAACTAGAATGTGTTGCATCACTTCAGACAGATCATTCCCCCTCGGATCCCGCAACTAGCAATCATAGGATACGACGAGGGCCTATCAAATATTTTTAGCTCGGAAATGAAATGCCAATGGCTGGCAGTGTTTTTGGATGGGAACATTGAGCTGCCAAGTATAAGAGAGATGGAAAAGGATGTGAAATTGTGGGAAGACAGTATGAAACAATATGCTGGAAGATATTATTTCAAATCGTGCATTGCTAATTGTAGCATCTGGTATCACGATCACTTGTGCAAAGACATGAAACGTAACCCTAGAAGGAAAAAAGCCCTTTTCGCGGAGCTTTTTGAACCATATGGGCCAACTGATTACGCGGGTCTTACACGTAAACGAGTATTTGAAGGGATATAATTCATTAAAATCTATGATTTGATGTTGATTCTTTGTTTCATTGGGCTCGGGTAAATTGGAGGCCCCTGAGGTTATGTGTTTTTTAAAATTGCAAATTACATAAATTCTTGTTGCTGGGTATATAGGTGTCCATGGGCCGGTTTATTTTGGGTTTGGAAGAAAAAAATCACCCAAACCAATCAAAAGAATTTGTGAAAAAAATTTAAAAATCCAAACTAATCCAAATCAGATATCAACGAATTGGCTCTATCCAATTAAATAACTTAAAATAAAAAAAATTTAAAAAATAATTTTTTTTTCATTCGAATAATTCTTAATAAATAATTTTAACATAATTACACAACATTCCAATACAAATTCAAAATAAGTCTCAATTTAAAACAAAAAAATTAAGTTCAAAATAAGTGTAAGAAACCTCTAAAATTAAAATAATTCAAACACTATAATAATATAAATATTTATTCTTTATTTTTTTATCTTCATTTCTTTATCTACTCTTGACTCTTCACCACTCTACAATAATATAAACACTTAGTTAGCATATAGTAACTAATTAAAGAAATATTAGAATTCATCAAGTAATTATATATCTAAATATAACTTTGAACTTGAACGTTTGTAGATGCTTCAGGCTTAAGTATTTTTAAAGCCAAAATAATTTAAACACAAACATAAAAAGAGAAAAAAATTAGTTCAAAATGAAATAAATATAGAACGTTGAAGATATAGATTAAAAAATTAACAAGTTTAGTACTTTCTCCAAGCATCAAAAGTTGATCCATTTCAATCCGTAAATCAACTTTCTTGCTAGCTTTTATCCAATTTTGGGTACAAATCAAAGCTTCAACAATTGTGAGATTTAAATAACTATGAAATAGGTTAAGAGTTTGACCTCCTGTGTTAAATGTTGACTCAGAGGATACAATAGACACTGGAATAGCCAATATATCTCTAGCCATATGAGAAAGAACATAATATTTTATTGAGGACTTCGATTTCCACCATTGCAAAATATCAAATCTGGGAGCATTGTTTTCAACATCATCCTCCAAGTACCTCTCTATCTCATTCATTTTCACTTGACCTTGCTTCTTTTTTTTGTTTCACATTCATTCTAAATTCATCCTCCCATGCATCATCATCATCATTATCATCATTGCCAATATTAAGATTAAACTGAGAGGCAACACTACTAGATTCATCAATAGGATACTACGCCATATAAAGTTCAACCAATTTATTGATGAGGTCCGTCAAGTTTTTTTTATCAATTCATTACATTTTGCACAATACATCCGCTTAAAACAAAACTTAAGGTACTCAAGCTTATAGCGAAGAACAAGAAAAACAACCACAAATAAGAGATAATTTATAATGTCACTCTCCCAATATTTGCTAAACTTGACTTGTACATTTTGTCATCCTTTGTAATACAATATCATTACTTTGCCTTCACTTATTCAATGTTTTTTGAATATCTTTCAACTTATGGAAGAAAGCATTAGATGTAACATGCAATAATCCAGAAAAGGAAAGAATTACATCAAAGAAAATTTTTAGAAACTTCACAAACATGCATGCACGAGTCCAATCATCACTATTAGGACACCTCCCTTCACTCTCAATATTTATTAAATAGGCAGGATCATCATACTCTAGTTGACTAAATGCTTTCTCATATTTTTCAGCAACTTCTAAGCGAAATAGCCAACCAACAATTAATAATGCTTGACTAGGTATATTTGCCTCTTGAGCACACCTTTTAAAGTAGCCAATCTAAGCGAAGATCCCTTAATAAACTTACATGCAACTCTAATTCTAGCAATTGAAATATCAATTTCTTTCAAACCATTACCAATAATTAAGTTCAAAATATGGGCACTACATCTCATATGCATGTACTCTCCATTTAATAAAGTTCTATCATTCTAATCACTCATGCCCCTATATAAATATGAAATAGCCAAGTTGGTAGCACTTGTATTATCAACAGTTACACAACAAATCTTTGAAATCCTCCAATCTTTCAAGTATTTCTCTAGGTGTTTACCTATGGTGTCACCTTTATGGTCAGTAATCAACCCAAAGCTCAATATCTTTTTGTTCAATTCCCATCCAGTATCAATATAATGAGCAGTCATACAAATATAATTCATGTTTTGAATTGAAGTCCAACAACCAGTCATAAGTGAAACCATTTGGTCATTCTTAGCCAATAAAGCTTTCAACTTCTTCTTTTCTGATTCAAACATTAGCATGCAATCTCTAGCAATAGTTTGACAAGAAGGAATTTTGAATCCCGATTGAGCCTCAAGCATAAATTCTCTAAATCCGTGACTCTTAACAAACTTACAAGGTTGCTCATCCATAATTATCATCCTAGCAAGTGCTACCCAAGTTCGATCTTTATTAAAATCAACAAGTTTAAAAGTAATAGTAGAGGCATCTTCACTCTCCTTTTCAAGTGCAAGTATTTTTTGTCTCTTATCAACTATCCTATTTGGATTTTTCGGACAAAACAAAACATGCTTATTCAAGTTCCATGGGTAGAACTAGTAGATGCATATAACTTTTGGCAATAATTACAAATGGCCTTATCATTTTGTCTAGTGAAATGTGCCCAAGCATTGGATGGCGGTCTACTAGGTTTTCTTTTCAATACCTCAGGTCCTTGTGTTTGCATGGAAGCCTCATGTTGTGTAGGAGTCCCTTGTCCTTGTGATGAAGCTTCTTGCAACAATGGAGTCTTTAGACCACCTTGCTGTAGTTCCATGCCACTAGAATTAGTTGGGGCACTCTTAACAACTTCATTGTTATTTGCCATTTGTGGGCTGCAAAACCATAAGCATAAACAGAGAAAAATTGAAAATAAAAAAAGCAGAGAAAAAATTGCACATACACTTACCTCGATTTAGATATAAGATGCAGAAGTGAGAGAAATGCAAGTTGAATTGTAAAGGAACAACACAACTAATTAACGGCCGGTCGTCCTCCAGGGTTAGTTTTGATCAATGATGGTGGCAGTCTAAAAGCCATGATGTGGATCTGGTGGAGAAAGAAGGGATAAACCACATTATTGCAGAGTAGCAAATGTCGTGTAGGTTAGTAAGATACAAAGAGAATACGAAATTTAGAGATTTTATGAATTGGAAAGGGAAAAAGGGATGAATGAGTTTGTGAGAGAACTGAAAAAATGGTTTAATGGAGGAATCAATGGTAGAGATTGGAGAAGCCCAAGTTGTCTACAGGTTTGGAAGGGACAATGGAGGATTACCGTAACATGTACTTAATATTATATTAATTTTACTGTGGCATAATCCATGGATCCAATGTTTGCAAGTTTTTCCAAAAGAAAACAAACAAATATAATGTAAAAATATAGGAGTAGGACACAGATGAAGGGGCAAAGATATTTTGAGAGATTTGAATTTGATAATGAGTAAAAAGATGATGGGTGCTTGTTTCATTGCCTCACACTTCACTGCTTCAAACTAGACCTGCGTGTCTTGTCAAGTATCGGCCTCAAGCATCGACTATGTGGGTCACGTGATTTACTACTAAGTAGTATTCATCAGTTAATTGAGTATATGTTTGAATGATCAAGTTGACACAGTGTCACCCGTTATCCGAATCAAACCACTTTGAGTTTGATCAGTTTGAATCGAATCAGACCCGTTAAATATTGGTTTGGATCGTTCTTCGATTTGTATTATCAGGTTCGTTGGTTTACCCGATTCGATGGACACCTCTAGCTGGGAGTAATCTCGTCATTTTCAATAAATAGAACATATGTATGTTTGATGAAATTGAACCAAAATTAGAAAGCCTATTATTTGTATTAGATTAAAGTGTTAATATAGCAACTATTAATTCTTCAAATATGGAATGGACTTGACAAGAAATTCTATTGTTTTAGACTTTAAGGCTTAAAGTTTAGAAGAAGAAGAAAAGAGGTTTGAAAGGTAAAAAAAGAAGGTTAATCTAAAATTTGTAAATTATAAAAAACTTAAAAACATGTTATTAGAAGGATTTTTAGGATCTCAACATAGTTAAATATAAACAAAACTTTTCTCCTTTCCTTCTCCCACATAAGCCATGTATAAAGAGTATTTTTTTTCACACAAAAATTAGAGCCAAAAGGACCACCTTAAGTAAAAAGAAATGAATATGTGACAAAAATGAAAAGTGATAATAACATGAATTGTTGGGTAATTCTAATATCCTCTCTTTTTTTGTAAAAAGGATATATATCTTTTTAAAAAGCGTTAAAACATTGTGAATCATTGATAAAAATTCAATGGTCCAAAATGGAAGAGAGGTAACCAATCATATAAGTTACATTATAAAAGGAGAAATTGGTAATTTAATGTAAACATTCGTATTTGTGCTATGTTGAATTCTAACTTTTGTTATTTTGTACCCATTTGTTCAGTGTGTATTGTAGACTCCACCGGCCACTACGCAATTAAGCACCATAAAGCATTTAAAATGTGCAAAATTGTTGTCTTTAAAAATATTACAATAAGTTATAATTTTGGTATACAATTTTTTATGAATGGGTGTGGAGAGTTTATGGGTTGCATTATCTGAAATTAAAAAGGTCCTTTATGCAAGTCTATTTCATATTAGGGATGAATAAAATAAAGTTAAAGAGAAAAATAACATGGAGTTCTGAAGATTCAATGTAGAATGTAGGGATATTTTTATGGGTCGTATACTATGTACATCGGTTAGATTAAACATTTGATGTAGATTGTAATATTTTGAAAGAAATAATTTTGAACATCAATTAAGCAAAAATGCAGTACAAATAGTGGCGAAGTATTTAGGAAAGCCTTTATAGGTCATATACTATGTATATCAGTTAGAATAAAAATTTGATGTAGACTGTAATGTTTTGGAAGAAATAAGTTGCAATATCGGTCCTGTAGAAAGTCAATGAGTATAGTGGCAAAGTATTTTAAAAATAGTCAATTGTATATTGTACATCTGGTGGAGGTGAAGACTGATGTGAAAAAAAAGTAATGTTTCAACTGCAACAATCAAGGCAGATGTCCATCAAACCGATTTTGATAATGAAGGACATCAATGTAATTTCATACAAAGTTGCTATAGTGGATTTAGATTTATTTGTTTTATGTTTAATATGAGCATGATGTTTCAGCTAACAGACAGTTCAAAGAAATTGCCCACAATCGTCCACCTTCCTTGACAGTTATTGCACGTTGTGTAGAAAAAGCACAAGGAAGAATATTGAATGTGGTTATTTGCAGTTGAAGAATAACAATATAATATTTTGTGTTGTTTATTAGATTGTCGTAAATTAGGATGTAGTTCGAAGGACATTACTGAAAAATGCATGTGTGAGAATATTTCAAAGACATTGGCATTTACATAGGAATTTGTACTCTTCATCGTTCAAGTACAATATTCATTTTGTGTATGCATTAGTTTTAATATGCATGGATTGATTATTATCGATGGTAGAGACACGTATAGTTATATTGTTAATATCAACATTTGTAAATTGAATGAACAACTCAAATTATTGAATGTTGGGTTGTAGTTAACAAACCTAATAAAACAAAACAATAAAATGTAAATCCTTATGGAAGTTAAAATCTTGTGAACTCGAATGAAAGGTTATGGTCATATATAATATAAAAAATTTTCATTCCACGTGCCATGTAGTGTATATTAAAAATATATATTTGGATAGCATATGTAAAATGGTTGTATACTGTGCAATAGTACAAAATGTAATGAGTTGTGTTTTTAGTCTCCATCAATAACGGGGTGGTTGTATGACTACAATGAAATTAGTTGTGTAGGTCACAAACGTGAAAATAATAAAAATTGGATAGTTTTTATAACGATTCGATAGTTAAAAGATGTTAAATCGTGGACAGAGTATAACAAATGTGTTACAGACATTTACATCAGTTTTTTGCTCAACTGAGACCAACAATCAGGGACCTTTAATAATTAAGTCATAAGCATATTTGCATTGGTTGTTTGGTGAATTAATAATTAAGTTATAAGCATATTTGCATTGGTTGTGTGATGAAATGATGTCATAAGATGCACACCCTTTACAATTTACTGTTGCATTAGATTTGTATCGGTTGTGTGCTGAACTGATATCATAAAACAACAACTTTTTACATATTGAGCATACAGTGTATTTGCATTAGTTGTGTGCTAAAGTGATGTTATAAAATGGTCACCTTTTATAATTAGCTCATAAACATATCTATATCAAATATTAATGCCCTTTCAGAATAAAATTTTAGTTTTACGTTATTATCTCCTTTCATCTGCCTCACTCATAATTTCTCTCTGTATTTGTTAACCTTTTTAAACTTTAATCTTAACTATCTATTTTTCAACTACTATGATCAACTGCTCAGTTTCAATTTTAAATTGTTTATGTAAAAATAATGCTTTCAAACTAACACATTTTTTATAAAAGAAGGAAAGATATTAGAATTACCTTAAATTGTTAACGATTTTATTCATAACCATAAAAAGAGGGATTCAAAAAATGAATATAAAGAGAAATGTAGAAAGAAGACAAACATTTTTTGCAGTTTTAACAATGAACTGCTGAGAGTAGTAAGGGAAGCTTTTTCTTTACAGTTCAAAAGTATACACAACGACAAACAAAAGCCTAACTCTTTCTCTGGTTTCTTCTCACCACTGACGATTGTCCCAGCTCACTTTTCTTTGTGGTTCCTCTAATCAACAGCAAAATTTTTGTTGCTTTCCTTTACTTACAGCCTTGTGGCATGTCACTCTCACTCTCAATTTTCAGTAGCCTCGCTGCATGCACATGTACATATGCAGTACCACTGTCACTATACCACACCACGCTTGGTTTGACACTCATTCTCGTTACCCTCTCAAGGATTTGGGTCTCCATATCTCTTGTTCTCTCGTTCCTTACTCCAACGTAAGTGCTTCATATTTTGGGTGTTCTTCGTCTTCCTCATTCACGTTGCTTACTCTAGTTAGGTAAGATGGAATACGGTTTCTCACTTTTTAGTTTTGCAATTTGGTTCTTCGTCTCTCAAATGCATTTTGGTTTTGTGATTGTCTGGGTCCAGCAGTTGTATGTCTACAAACGCAAATGTCCAGCAGTTGTATTTTTTGTCTGTATCACAATTGTTTGTGGTTTAAACTAGGAAAAAGTATTGTGTGGAACCTCAAAGAAAGATAACTTTTGGTGTAGTCAACCAACCAAGAAAATCATGGATCAAGAAACAAACAAGTAGCATATAGTAAAAGAGATTATTTAAGACTTAAGACTTTAACTATTAAAACTAACAAAGAGTTCATGAGATTATAAATTATAATAAAAAAATATAAAATAAGACGAAAGAGAAGTAAAAGATCAATGAAACAAACAAACACACAAAAAAATAAATTATGAATGGGCTAGTGGCTTTAGTGTCACTTATGAACTTTTTATATTTTTCTCGTTTATCTTTTCATGAATTAATTTTTACTTATATGACTAATCACTCGTTCAAATTATACTATTATTCCATAATTATGTAACAATAGTATATATATTTTTCATTTAATAATATTTCTTACGATCATGCAAAATAATTAATAAAAAAAACGTGAAAATATCACAAGTTGTTTTTCACTTAATAACAAATTAAAAATATAAAATTTTGATTGATCTTCTAAATTTTGAAATTTTATTTATTTCATAGATATGTTAACTAAATAATGATGATAAAATCGTCTTTTATCTAATTAACTATATTGAAGAATGAAAAATAATCCTTACAAACACTCAACCTAAATTTTTTACTAGCATAGTTATAAGTTAACCCAATTAAGGATAGATTTCTTGAAATCTAATTTTCACCGTACGTTACTCTTCTCGCTACTCTCAAAGTGTGCGAGGATAGAAGAATAACTTGCTTGTGCTTCTTTAAAGAATGTGTAATATCATTATATATCTTGATAATACCCAATTAAGATCTTGTTTTCTTAATATTGAACAGGTTAAATAGAATATAAGTCTTTTACCTTGATCTTTTCAACGATAAAAGTATAGGAAACTTTAGTCACCATTGGAGGTATTAGGCTAATATCATGAGCCGTGGAAAAGCAGTATATCAACACTTGATGAAGAACAAGACTTTTGGATTCTGTTTATTTATATTTTGACCAGAGAACAGCCGCAAAACAGGCTTGTAATATTACTATTTAAATCTTAGAATGAAAAACATATTTTTATATTTAAAACGTAACTTCTAAATTGTTCCGTTCATTGAACGACTTGAATAAACTGATCAAAACTATGTAAAAAACTAATAATGATATTTGTACATTTCAAATTATCTTTGCCTTTCTGTACTTGTGTATCTCTTACTGTCACGCCACTTCTTACCTTTTTCACTTTTCCTTTTTCAATTAAGTGGTATAATCGTCGTTGTCCATAACAAAATGACACACGTCTCTGCAGAGAACATATCTAAAATTTTGAATTTTCAGAAACGATATCAGTCTACAAGACAAATCTTATTTTATTATTAATTTGGTTCTAATGCATTTGTTTGAAAATACAACGGCCCTCAATCTTTCACCATTGGATCAAAGAATTGCTAGCAATTGTTGTCTCCAAAGCTGAAATGGAAAGAAGGGTTGCAATTATCGGGGCAGGAACCAGTGGCCTAATTGCCTGCAAATACGTTCTAGAGATGGGTTTCAATCCAATTGTTTTTGAAGTTGAGGAAGGAGTAGGAGGACAATGGAGACATACTATGGAGTCCACCAAGCTCCAAAACAACAAACAAACGTACCACTTTTCAGATTTTCCATGGCCTTCTTCAGTAAAAGAAGACAATCCAAGTAGCAAGCAAGTGCTAGAATATCTCAACTCTTATGCTGAACATTTTTCCATCATTCCATACATTAGATTCAACTCCAAAGTCATTGATATAGACTATGTTGGTGAGTCTAACGAAGAAATGAAGTCATGGGAATTATGGGGTGGTACAGGTAGGCCATTTTGCTCTAAGGGAACTTGGCATATTGCTGTGCAAGATACCAAGAATTTCTCCATGCAAGTATGTATTTATAGTTTCTTTTTTTACTTTGGTCAGCTTTCATTTAATAATACCAAGAACTTGGCATGTATTTATGTGTGTGTGAGTGCACGGACCAATGTTTGCATAAATTTTAAACTTTATAGTGGCAATATGTATACTATATACACCAAATTGAACATTTATATGAGCAGGTGCACAAGGCTGAGTTTGTTATTCTTTGCATTGGGAAATATAGTGGCTTTCCTAACATTCCTGAGTTCCCACCGGGACAAGGCCCAGCAGTTTTCAAAGGGAAAGTAATGCATTCCATGGACTACTCTGCTTTGGAGAATGAGGCTGCTGCTGAATTGATCAAAAGAAAGAGAGTTACAATCATAGGCTCACAGAAATCTGCTCTTGATGTAGCAGCTGAATGTGCAAATGCAAACGGTGAGAATTTTTTCGTTCAAAGTTTCCTTCACAAAATTATGAGTTTCCTTCCCTTGTGCCATTCCTTTATTTTTCAACTCATTGATAACTCTTGTAGGAGTCAAATATCCTTGCACAATCATCCAAAGGACCGCGCATTGGTTTCTTCCAGATATGAACTTTTGGGGTGTTATTGTTGGATTCTTATACCTTAATCGTTTTGCGGAGCTTTTGATTCACAAGCCTGGAGAACCCTTCTTACTTGGCCTTGTGGCAACTTTGCTTTCCCCATTGGTAACAAACACTAACAAATTGTCTCACATATATCTACAATATTGATACTGATAATAATAGTAAGTGTGAAGAAAACACCCTCACCAATATTATCAACTATTTGTCAAAATTTATTATAGTTCAATTAATAATAAGACTAGGATTTTTTTTTTTTATTAAATTTTATTAAATAATAAAGAATGTGTTGCAAATATTTTTTTATTTAAAAGTAAGGAAAATATTGTTCATATTTACTTTCACTCTAAACTTACAGAGATGGGGAATTTCTAAACTTGTTGAAACTGCTCTAAAATGGAAGCTACCACTGAAAAAGTATGGATTGGTACCTAATCACAGTTTTCTTCAAGATGTTTCGTCATGTCTGATTGCCGTGCTTCCTGATAATTTTTTTGACAAACTCGAAGAAGGATCCATTGTTATAAAGAAATCACAAAGCTTTAGCTTCTGCAGAGAAGGTGTAATGATTGATGGAGAAGCTAAACCCGTGGAAACAGATGTTGTGATTCTTGCCACAGGATACAAAGGTGATCAAAAACTCAAAAGCATATTCAAATCTCCAATCTTTCAAAATCACATCATTGGGTCAGCAAGCTCAACAGTTCCTCTCTACAGGTCAGTCATGGTTTGGTTTTGTCTATTTTACTTTCATAACATGTAATTTATCATCTGAAAAACTTAGTATATTGTTTTTCAATTAAAATTAAAGTTAATAACTATGATTTTATTAAGAGTGAAAATAATTTTGTGAAATAGAAAACAAACTCGATTACAGGATATAATCAAGTCAAGGACAAAAAAATACTGTCTCTTGCAGCACCGTGATTCAAGTTTTTATTAAACATATGATTTGATTATATGAAGATTCTAAAGTTATCTATGTTTTGCCAATTCAGACAAATAATTCACCCTCGGATCCCACAGTTGGCAATGATAGGATATGCTGAGAGCCTATCAAATATTTGTGGGTCGGAAATGAAATGCCAGTGGTTAGTGCATTTCTTGGATGGAAACATTGAGCTGCCAAGTATAAGAGATATGGAAAAGAATGTGAAATTGTGGGAAGACAATATGAAACAATATGGTGGAAGATATTACTGGAAATCATGCATTGCTAGTTGTGGAATTTGGTATCAGGATCAGTTGTGTAAAGACATGAAGCAGAACCCAAGAGTTTGAACCATATGGACCCTTTGATTACGTGGGTCTTAGGTAAATGAGAATTTTAAAGGATAATGCATAGAACTTCTTCAATTATATCTCTGTCTTTTACTCCCCACCATGTAGTGTTACTTGCACAGCTTGTTAATTTCTGTATTAGAGTCTGTTAAATTTATTTTAAAATATAAGTATGCGTTGATCTTACATCTGAATAGTTGTATTTATTCTTTTAATAATATGTTAATTAGTTTTATTAATTAAACATATAATAAATTGTTTTAAGAGAAATAACCTTTTTTTTAATTCTTCATCTAAATCTGCATTTTTTATAAGGAGTTATTCCTATAGTCATTATTGAGCTATGACAAAGCATTTATTAGGGTTCTTGAATGTTCATGGGTCATGGATCAAAATTTGTGGGCTCACCCTAATTCAAGAATTTATTAATTTTTAGTATTTAAAAATATATACCCTAAGGAAAATGTTTAACAGGATCGTTCTAGAATAGGAAACTCTACTTTATTAGAACACTTGCACTATTCCAAATTTTAATAAAAACAAAATCAGTATTTTTCAGAACAAAATCACAAAATAAACCAATTAATAAAGCAGAATAAGCAAAGAAAAGGAACACTAATATTTATACTGGTTAAAGAAAAAGAACGTTATTTTTTAGTATTTTTTCTCTATACAAGTAATAGATACATGCATATTATTTTTGATAATATAAACAATTACGAAAGAATTAAGTGTTTTTCGCGAACATAAGAACAAGACATTTAATATGTTTTTATATGTAAGATTGAATTAAAAAATAATTAAATAGAAGAAGTAAAAGAGTTAGGTTATGAAGGCACATGAAGTTACATTAAAAAAAGGAGTTGCACAGTGTATTAAATTAAAACAAAACATCAAAATATTTTGCAAAAGGTAAATTGTGTAAGTTTAAAGTAAGAAGTTATTAAAGAAAGATCACATTGTATAATAAATTTTGAGAGCTTATCAAATGATAAAAGTACATTAAGATTATTAAAAATTACTTAAAAAATTATGAGCAATAAATGCACTTCGCTATTTCTTTTAAATTATCTAGTAGATATAATCAAACAAATTATTCAAAAAAATTTATTCTAATTCAAATTTTAATCTCAAATTTAAATTCTAATAAATATTTATTTAAAAATTAATTTAATAAAATATGTATATTTATTATATAAATATATTACTTTATGAATATTTCACGACTATTTCTTATCTTTCTTTTTATTATCTCTCTCCATTTTTTTAAGCATTATTTATAATTATTGTTGTATTATTGATTGATTGTTAAGAAATTAATATTTACTTTAAAAAAATTATTTATGAAACAACTGGTATAAACTAATTCAAAAGGTGTGTTAAGAAAAGTAATTTTCCCTCTCCAAAAAAGGAAAAACCACAATCTCACACATTTTTAATTTTGATTTCTCTGATTTACTATTTTATTGTTATTTTTCTGGCTCACAAGTCAACAAGTTTCTGGAGGGAGTAGAAAGGAGAAAGCAGTGCTTGCCCTGTTTCTCTCCTCCATAACAATGGCCATGTCTACCGCTACCTCTCCCTTCCTTCGTCCTCTGCATCAAGTACAATTACTCAAATGCCCTCTCCTTTCTTCTAAATCCCAGTTTCGCCCTCGCTCCCAAACCCAAAGAACCATTCGTGCTAGCTCCGCAGTTGCTTTGGAACCGGTATAGTACACACCCTTTCCCCGTCCCTTCTATTCATTTTCTTTTTTCTTATTTAGCATAACAATGACACTTACCTTTTTAAATTGTCGCTGAGACTCGCAGGATCATTGTATAATAATAATAATAATAATAATTTTCATGCTCGCTTCATGCCATTAAGCTTACGAATATAATTGATTTTTTTTTCTATTATGATTATAATGAATTGTAGGGTTGGATGTTACACAGCCTTAAGACATTGTCACGCTTATAATGGATCATAGTAAAGTTTCTTCTTTTAAAATATATTTTGGCCGAATTTGTATGAACAGTGTGAGGAGCATTTTTTATATGTTGTCTGTTATTTCAATTGTAAAAGCTAAAGTTTGGTAATACCCTAAATTCAGCACAATTATATCTGCTTTTGCTAATATTAATTTGCATTAAGGCTATAGACAAACTTATGGGAGGATTTTTATTAATTTTTCCTTCAGGATTTATGTACACAGCAGGATCAAGCAAGAGAAGTGGATATCTTCGCTTGCCCAGTGTGTTATGAACCATTGATAAGAAAAGGTCCTTCTGGCCTTAACTTGTAAGTCAGCTAGATATGCATTACGGTGGGTTTCTTTAATTTTGTATGCGTCTAAAATAAAGTGTCATAGTAATTAACTAAATGGTTTCCAAACTACAGATCAGCAATCTACAGGTCTGGTTTCAAGTGTCAGAGATGTAAGAAGTCATACACTAGCAAAGACACGTATCTGGATCTGACTGTAACTGCTGGATTGAGAGATTACACTGAAATCCAACCAGCTCGGACTGAGCTTTTCAGGTATAAATAGTTTGGAGATAAAACTCCAATTTCATGGGATTAGATTGTTATGTGTTATAACCCCTTGATACCACATAATATATTCATGTCAGATATATGTACTTGATGAGCAATTGTTATCATATGTAGCACATACCAGTTTATCTACAATATCTTCTTATATATCCATCATTCCATTATTTGTTTATTAGAGAAGACTTTTTTACCTTTTCCACTTTTATATGAGTTATTGTTTCAACATGCGACACGAGTTGTAGTCAAATTCAGTTTTCTGCCTGCCCCATCATTTGGTAAAATTCTGAATGTTTTCCTTTGTGTCTAAACCTTTATTAGGAGTCCTCTTGTTTCATTCTTATATGAAAGAGGTTGGCGTCAGAATTTCAGGCAAAGTGGCTTTCCTGGTCCTGATGAAGAGGTATGCATCCACTGCCTGTACAGAAATTGATATATGAATACTTGAAAAATATTTTTCATGTTTCATGGTACTTGTCCAGAAAGTGGTGGTGGTGCAATGCGTATTAAGATCATTATGTTTTCTTTGTAATGCAGTTCAAAATGGCTCAAGAATTCTTTGAGCCTGCTAAAGGTGGACTTCTTGTTGATGTTAGCTGTGGTAGTGGTTTATTTTCCCGAAAATTCGCCAAATCTGGAGCCTATTCTGGAGTTGTTGCACTAGATTTTTCTGAAAATATGCTTCGCCAGTGTTTTGATTTCATTCAGAAAGATGGCACACTTTCAACCACGTATTCTTTTTCTTGTCCTATACTTGATTCTGAATTTACTGCAGCTATAGAATAAAAGATTCAGTGTTTTTCTGTTTGTACGAGGAGACATGGATGCCCTGAATTCGATTTCATTTCATTGTTTGCAGTAATATTGCTCTTGTAAGGGCAGATGTTTCTAGGCTTCCCTTCTCATCAGGTTCGGTTGATGCTGTTCATGCTGCTGCAGCTTTGCATTGCTGGCCATCTCCCTCTAATGCTGTAAGTGCTGTCTTTGTACTAGGAACAGCAGAATGTTTGGGTTGAGGAAACCGCTTTAAATGACTGGGGGCATTGTGTGTGGCCATGTCTATTAAATGCTTGAACCAGTCTTGGTACAAAACAAGTAGGCTATGTGCCTTCATTAACAATTCATGTCTCTGTAAGCTTAAGTACCATGTATAGTTTAGGTTGGTTATTGTAGCACTTTACTTCCTACATCCTGTTATACTGCATTTCTATTTCTTAATGTGTACAAATTTTTGTACAGTTACCGTGTGAGCTTCGAACTAATATATTTTATTCATATTCTTATGTTACAAATAAGTTTTAGCTTAAATATGCTTTTGATCTGTACAGTTTCATGAAATTTTAATTTTAGTCCCTCTAAATTTATTTGGTTTTAGTCACCAATTTTTCTAAATTTAACACTTTTCTCTAGTGATGATGTGACTAAGTAAGAGGTGGTTGTCACGTTTCAATTTTTTGTACCACTTGTCAATTTTTGTTGGGTCACTTTTGTTTGAGGGACCAAATGTATTGAGTTTAGGGAAATCAGGGACTAAAACTAAAAAAGAATATTTTGGACTAAAATTAAAATCTAGTGAAAATATAAAGATAAAAAACATGTTTAAGCCATAAGTTTTAATTGGTTCGTCTGAAGTAATAAAAAGATGTTTGTATTGATGCAGATGCACTGAAAAAAAAAAAGTTTTATTGGTCAATTAGTGCGTCTATTAGAAAGAATTGTTGTAGTCAAAGAAATCTGTTGTTACTGGTACTATATCTTCTGAATGAGAATTTAATTCTTGTGAGGATATGCAATGTATATTGCTTCATGACAAATAGTTTCTCGGCAATCTAAAGGTGATTGTGCTGAAGTTGTGTCAGTGCCCTACCTCAAATCTCTTATACTGTCCCCATAACCTCATTCTATTTATATTTGCCCTGAAATTATCAAATAATTCTTGGGATGTCATTTCCTTATATTATGGATTTCACATCTTTTATTATCAATGTGGTTGACTTTTACCTAATCCATATAATTTGCATGTTCTTCCACATATCTATCTCACACTATTTGAAATTTGTAATTTTCATAATGACACTCCCACTATAAACACTATAGGTTGCTGAAATCACCCGGATACTAAGAAGTGGTGGAATATTTGTTGGAAGCACTTTTCTGCGTTACAGTTCATTAACTCCCTGGTTTATGCGGCCTTTCAGAGAGGTAAACTCTGATCACAATTATCCTTAATCTTTTGTCGTTCTAATCTGAAGTGTCAACATTTTTCATGCTGAATGTTCATTGAGCATGCTACGACTTATCTATTGGAGTGACTACATGATAATCTCCTGGATTCATAATGTGATACCTGCTCTAAAATTTAATTAGTTTCCATTGAATCCCACCCAAATTGATTTAAAGATCAATTGATTTGTAGAGGACTCCACAAGGCTATGGCTATTTAACAGAGGAAGAGATCAAAGATCTTTGCACGTCATGTGGTCTTACCAATTACTCAAGCAAAATTCAGCAGGCTTTTATTATGATTACAGCTCAGAAGCCATAAAACTAGGTTTGATCCATTTATAGCATTGTTTCTGCTACTGAAATTTTATTAATTTCTTCCATATTTATTGTATTATTTGTTTCATCTGTAAAGAAATGTAAATAAACCAGAAATGAAAAGGTCAAAACCTGAGTTTCTTGTGAAGGTTCACAGGTTGTGAAATGCATCATATATCTCCAAATATATGTTTAGTAACAAGTTAAAAAACATGTAAATGTAGATTCATGGTAGAATTTTCAACTAGTAGCACCAAGATAAACGTGGACCTATGATTATTTAAACATGAGTCCAAACATGCCATAACAATATATACAAATTTTGACAAATTTTATAAGAAACATTATACTGTGTAAGTGCCAAAAGAGAAATTCGGATAGTAAGGGTCATGTTAAGGATGTGGAGGCAGAGTTGAGACAAATATGGCAATTACTTGTGACTTCTAAGCCTTCAGTGCTATCTTGAAATGTGATCATGTAACTCAACCGAACTATTTTTAACTGTTTCTCTTTAGTGGTGTTGTGACACATGATATGCTTTTATCAATTATTCTTGCGTGTTAGGTCTAAGCCCTCTGTTGTTGCGTTGACTCTTTGGTAAGGCAAGGAATATCATCACATCTGCACACATTTGTACTCGTTTATTTCTGACTTCAAGTCCTTCTTCTTAAACTTGGTCTAATTAACTTCAATGAAGCTTTGTTTTATACTTTACCACCGTTTTAATAATATTTAAATAAGTGAGCATACTAGTTCTTAAATATAAATTTAGTTTTGACGCACTATAAATATAAATATAAATAAAATTTTACAATTTCCATTTTATGAAAATCACTTTTCACATAAATATTTCCAATTTTTGTCTATATAAAAAAATTTCAATTCACTTTAAAAGAAGCTCCTAATTTAAAACAATTTTCATGAAAAAGGTCATATTTTTTTAAAAGAATTAAATTAATCCAAAATTAAATTTACTAATCTGGAATGGGTTAAAATGAGTAAATTATATTTATCTTCCTTTTTTCTCATATCTTTCTTTTTCTTTTCTATCACATCATATGTTATATCCTTTACTTCCCCCCACATTTTAGTGGTGTCAACATATAATTATACTTGAAACTTAAGGTTATTGAATATCGGATCCTTTTGCACATAAGGTCCTTAATCAATATAATACCATCCAACTTTTGTAGCAATGACAACAAGCAGAGTTATATAATACAATACATGTTTACATGTATTTTTAAAAAATATATACTCAAACACAAACAAATATATACTCATTCACATGCCTTTATGAATACTTGTACCTGAAAATAAACAGTGTTGTTTAACATTATAATTAATTAAAATATATAACAAATAAATATTTAACAAAATTTAAATATAATATAATAAGGTAATTAACTATAAAATATAACGTACATCCATTAAACTATATTCAAATCCAATACAACAAACTCAAAATAATTAATCTGACTTTCCAAATAAACTCTGTTCTATGCATGGACTAATAACAGGAGTCTTCAACTCGTGTTTTACGCATGCAAGTTTGCTTCTTTGATTTGGTCCTTTTTAACTTCAGATAGGCAAAGCAAAATTTTTACAGTTTCGCAGATTAGTCAAAGAAAAAGGACTTAGAGAACGGGTGGATGATCCTTTGGATGTCTGTTGTATGGTCATCGTGAGAGCATCGGAATGGAATACTATTACTTTTAGACAATAACAACAATATGCTGATTTAATTTGAGTCCATTGCTTATAAAATTTTTAGTAACATTATATTTTATAAATACAAAAGATTGGATCATAAATCAGTTATATCTTAGTATTTTTTTAATCGTTTAATATTACAATTTAAGTCCATTTCTTTTAAAAATTTGAGTAAAATAAAAGTAAAATAGGAGTAAAATATAATCAAAATTTACAAATATGGAATCAAATTAATTGTACATGGTACACTATAAAAATTATTAACTCCTTTAAAAACCAAATGTGAGCTAAGTTGATACATTATAGGAATAAATTATATAAAATAGATTTTTTAAGAATAAAAAATAAACAAAGTATTATTTTAAGACCCAATTTGTATATGGATTCAAACAAAAATCAACAACCCTACTCTTTCAAACCCCAAGAAAAGGTGTTGATTAGAGCCTAAATCAAGGCCATAAAATAATTAATCAGACATTATTTTTCCTGTTAGTGCTAAATGTGTTGTCAGATGTTGGTTACAAATCCACATAATTATAAAAGCACACACCGCTCAGTGATTGGTTTATCAGAGAGTGGGCGATTGGTTGAATGTTGTGTTTGATTCTCCCCAAAACATGGCCATTTCGCGTACTTGTCTTGTTTCAGATTTTTGCTGCGATGTTTAGGTGATGCTGCAATCCCAGTAGTGCCATATGCAAAACACATAGCACTAAGGACAGGTTTTCTCTATTAAGTGGTTAAATAATTTGGTTTTAATCAGCTTGTTCATGTAAGATCATAAAGTTTGGCCAATTATACGCTTCGTTTTGTCTTATTAAACCATAGAAAACTTGTCTTTAATTTGATTTGTCTATCTGTTTCATTTTCCAATGTCACTTTGGGAAGAAGAAATTTCAAATTATATTTTGGTCAATAAAAGGTTTTCCTGTCACATTTCAATTGTTGTTACTGTCCGTAACATTCTAACGTGAGTAACTATTTTCACAAATCATTCCTTCATTAGTTGCAACTATATTGGATCTTCGTCGAAATTATTGTCAAGCTAAACTGCTTAGTTTAAACATCGTTTTCTGCTTCATTTTTTATTTTACCTTTACTTTTAATCACAAAACAAACACTTTATTTTCATTCAGTTTCGTATTTTCATTCAATATTCTACCCTCCAATTCTAACAGAAGCTAATGGCTGTTTATGCGTCTTTGTATTTACGTTAGTGCGTATGAAATTTGAACTAAGATGGATTAAACCACACCCCATTCTTAAATGGGTGCATTCATGCACCTAATTTTTTTCATTTGACCAGCTTACCAATCATAAATGACCTTTCAGATTAATCCATTAATTCATATTTAGTAACTGATTGTTCATGAAGGTAGAATAAGACAAGCCATGAATACAAAATAAAAAAAAGAAAAAGTTGGAAAATTAAGAAAAATATTTTGAATGAAAGTATTTCATTATATAAATTTAAAAACTCTTAGAGTTGATATAAATATTTCATTTAACTTATATCTAATGATAAGTAAATTAATAAATTATAATATGTTAGGTATAAATTAAATGAAAAACTCAAATAAATATAAAAATTTTAAGATTTATATTAGTGTGAGAAGATTTTTTTTCATATATATATATATAAACACTTTAGACTTTAAATTCCAAACAGTAGTGTCTTGGATACATGTTTGAAATATATCACTAATTGTTAGCTATAATATCAACAAATCGTAAAATGTAAACGATAGGTTATGTTTCACACTCTGGTTTGCTATGGTTTAGATCCTTAATCTCATAGTTTAGCTCTTAACTTATATTTGCAACCCAAAAAAAGTTTTAGGTATTTTAACTATGCAAACTGAGACGATTAGCAAGGAAAGAATTTAGGTAACTATTATATCTTCATGTCACTTTAATTTTATTTTTTTTCTTTCCTAACACATTGAATTCTTATATTTTTACACTCATTCAACATTCATTTAAGGAGTGTTAATGAATTATTACTTTTGACTTTGGTATTTTTATAAGAAACAACTACTATAATTTATTTTACCATTATTATAAATAAAAATAAAAATTATTTTAAAATGTATTAATTATTAAATCTTTTTTATAATTTATATTAATGAAACATAACTACTATTCATATAAGTAAATATATTTATTTATTCAATAAATCATTAAATTTATTATTTATTTAAATATTTTTAAATAAAATATAAATTTATAATATATATAATTTTTTATTAATTTTAATAATTTTTATTTACTTATTATATAAATATAAAAAATTATATTAAATAATATTATTTTAATACTCAATTTAGGATTTATACCACATATCCTATACAAAATAAAAATTAGTAAAATTATAGTTATATAGAGCATATATATAGTATAAATATCCAAACTAAGTATTAAAATATCATTTATCTATTAAATTCCTATTAACACTTATTTTTGTCGGTGTGAAATTATCTTTTCCTTGGACATATTGTCTGATGAAAAAGTGGCTCCAAATTCTATTACCCTTTTCAACTAAATCGCCTAACCTTTTTCTCCCCTTTTCAATCGGTTTCGAAATTCTGCCTCTAGGATAACAATAAGAAAAAACATGGCACCATGTTCTCCATTTACATCATTTTATGTCTAAAACTTTACTCTTTCTTTTACTATATGTAACATGAATTTGCACCTTATGTGTTGCAATATAAGGTGCTCTCATATATCTTTTAAAATCATAAAAAGATAACTAAACATTACAATCTCATAAATATTTGATAGTAGCCATTTACATTAAAGCATTTGAAAATCATCAAATATTCACTCAATATGAAAAGTTTACCCGTAGCCGTAATACTGGAATGTGTTTGAAAAAGTACTACAGCTTTCATTACCACAAGAAACAAAATGGAATTTATTGTCCATTTCAAAGTCCTATATATGAACTGGTTCTTACCATACCAAGAAATGAATAATGAAAGGGGTGTTGATTTAACAAGTAAAAAAATAATTGCAATATGCAGCAATTTCAAAGAGTGGTGAGGTTGTTTAGCAAAAGAGCTCTTAAGCCAATGAGATGTGCAGGGAATACTTTAGAGAAGCCAAAGAAAAATGGGAGACACGGAAACAACGCGCACGTTCCTCTCATATCTCACTTGTTTCTTTATGACTTTCGGTTTTCTCTCTCTCTTATAATATGAACTTTCCCTTATGGACAAAATGGTGTCTACCAATTCAAGGAATAATAAATATGTGTCCTTTTTTCTTGTGATTCTCCATAAATACTCTTATTCCCATGCTCTTCTCCCTCTCTCTCTCACCCCTCTCTTGTTGGCCACTGCCTTGTGATCACATCACAGGGACATTAATTATTCAGAGGGGCTTGCTAGTGTTTTCACATATATGATCATGGTTTGGATCAATTCCCCTGTTTTCTCTGTTTAGCAACTTCTTATTGATGACCCTTTTGGTTCAAATGTTTTACTATGTTTCCCTTTGTTGTGTTTCATATAGGGATACCAAAAACCTGCATGGTTGGAAGCTCTTTACACGCAAAAGTTCTTTGTGGGCTGCTCTCACCATGAGAATGCAAAAAAGAATGAAAAGAACATATGTTGCTTAGATTGTTGCACCAGCATTTGTCCCCATTGCTTGCCTTCCCATCGCTTCCATAGGCTTCTTCAGGTTCGCCGTTACGTTTATCATGATGTTGTCAGATTGGAAGATCTTCACAAACTCATTGACTGCTCCAACGTGCAGGTATATATACTGATGTTTAAGCGTGTGTTGAAAATATGTTAAAAGAGTACATTTTCTAACATAAAAATTATAACCAGAAGTTACATTAAAGTAAAGGTAAATCATTAGATATTTTAACACAAATCTTAATAAGCACTGTGGTGCCACTAGTTGAGAGGTTGATTAATTAGTAATTTAGTTCTTCATACAAGTAAAACTTAATTAGTGCATGTTTAGCTTAGTTTATTTTGAAAAATAGTAGTTTATTGTTGATAAATTTGAAATAAAAGTTTGTTTTTGTCAATTTACTTGGAGGTTTTTGGGAATGAAGGTTTTGGAGGGAAGAAGAGGGGAAGGCAAAATTTGTATTTAAAATTAATATTTTTTTAAAATATAAAATATAAAATATAAATTGATATATTTATATAAATTTTATATATTAACCATGTATTTATTATTGTAAATAATATATAATATTTTAATTTAAAATTAAAAAATATGTCATTTCTTTTTTTACTCTCCAAAATCTCTCTCCCAAATAAACAAGAGAACTTTTAAAAAGTAAATAATTATTTCTCAAAATTTAAGTGTTTTTAAACATGTATTCAATTTTATTTAAATTCAATGTTTGTTATCAAACGTGTGACTCTACAATAATATTGTATGTGGTTTGCTAATTTAAAAATGTTTGAATTCCATTAGTCTTATACCATCAATAGTGCCAAGGTGGTGTTCATAAAGAAGAGACCTCAAAATCGGCAATTCAAGGGATCAGGAAACTACTGCACTTCCTGTGACAGAAGTCTCCAAGAACCCTTTATCCATTGTTCTCTAGGATGCAAGGTACACACATACCCCATCTATGCTTAATTCTGTGGACAACAATTGAGTTGTCAATGAGTGATCTTTTCTTTCTCTCCTAAATGTGAGAATTTAGTTATTACAAAAGTAGTGTGATTCTTTATAACTTAGGTGAGTATGTGATATGCATATGTATAGGTGGATTTTGTGCTGAAACACTACAAGAAACTCTCTCCCTATTTGAGAAGATGCAACACCTTGCATCTAAGTCCTGATTTCCTAATCCCACAAGAGATGGGTGATGATGAGATGACTCGTTCAACAATTGTGGACTGTGATGAGCCAATGAGCTCATCCTCAGGATCAGAGAACATGAGCATGGCTTGCACAGAGATTGTTAGGAAGAAGCGTAGTGGGTGGAATGTGTGTGGAAGATCAATGGCCAACAAGGTTTCTAATGAAGACATGGCTACTAGCATGAGTAGAAGGAAAGGCATCCCTCATAGATCTCCTTTGTGTTAGCACTTTGCAATATCAATAGGTGCAACCCTAAACAACAAAAAGATCATTAGTTTACTACAAAACATGTTACATTTTTTTAATTATTAATAATATGATATTTTGACTGAAGTGGAATTATTCAAATCTTCTCTCTCACTCTCGAAATTGAAGTCTTTTAGTTTTAATTAATCACTTTGTCGGAGCTTTTGTTTAGTGGTATCACGTGGTTGCCCATTCCAAGCAATGGTATCTCTATATTGATTCATTTTTAACTCTATATTATTTTAAGTAATTTTCATTCAAAGTTCTGTATAACGACTGAAAAAGTTATTATGTATTTTTAATTAATTTAAAAATAAAAATCAAGTAATAAATATTTGAAACCGTAATTTATCACAAAATGTCAATTAAATTTAAAGTTAGATGCTTAGTTTAGAAGAAATATTATGAGTTTAATTGATGCTTATTTAATTTGAATATAAGGATTGCGATTATAATTATTTTTGGAACTTATGATAGATCTACTTAAGAATTGAACTAGTGAGTTAGTCAAACTTTTATTATTGTTCCTTTTATTATACAATTTTGTTTTGCTATACATTCCAAATTATAATTTTTCTTTCTAATTTTGAATTCAACTAATTTACCAAAGTTTTAAGAGATGATTACTTAGGTTATTTGCCTTGTATTCCATTTATTCATTTTTATTTTGACCCAATTACTACAATGGTTCAATGAGAAGGTGAAATAAGCATCGAATAGTAGAGTTCGGGTGATCAAAAGGCCTCTTTAAAAAATTTGTGTGACAAGCAATTCAAATTCATTCTCTCGTAAGAGGAAAGCTTCACCATAGAGAAGGAATGATGATAATGTTATCAATTATATCAAATTGATACGTGTTAGATACATGTCAATGTATCACTATAAATTAAATAATGTTAAAGATTTAGCTTTAAAATGCAGAGTTAAGTGCATTAAAGATTATCAAATCATATAAAATTTTGCGTCATTATTTAATTAGACATTATTTAACTTTCTATTAAATATCCAAAAACGGCATCAAATTATGGAGCACATCAGACATAAAAAAAAAGTTAGGGGACAATATTAGAAACAAAAAGAACGATAATGCATATGTAAAATTAACGCAGTAATATTGTCAAAAGATTGGCTTTAAAAGTAAAGAATGTTACGTTTTATAAAACATAATAAATTTAGATTGACATTGTGCTGATTTCTAAAAGAAAAGATAGAACTGTAAAATGAAGAAATATAATATTATTATAGTATTAATTTTTATAATAAAAAATGACTGAAATAATAGTGATTATATATTGAAAAAATGATCTTAAAATATTAATATAATTTTTAAAAACAATATAAAATATAAAATAAATTTTGTTAAATAATTCATTTTAATTAGAAAGGAAAATGCTGTAACAAATATGTTCAAGTTAAAATAGGTGAGAGTGCAATAATAAATTTGATAAACTAGGAACACGTGATTCTTTTTCTTCTTCTTTTTTTGGTCCATATATTAATAATAAGAATATAACATAAAGCCCAAAACTAAGGCCCAAATAAATACAACAATGATGCTTCTCGTTTGGACTATTTTTCTTGTGCTTTTTGGTCATTAAGCTGTACTGCTACATGTGACACACAAAAAAAAAAAAAAATTCAAGTGATAAAGCTTATTTTGTTAATAAAAGAACATTTTTTTTATCGACCAAAATAATAAAATAACTTATTTTTTCGTAAGAAAGAAAGATCATCATTCTATCGTGTTTTCAACCCAATACCAAAAATATTGTTATTCTATTTCGATTTTGAGTGCATTTGGATATATTTACAGAGTTTATAAAAATAATTTATGATATCTATTAGTTTTAAAAATGTATTTCAATAAACGTTTTTATACAATATAATAAGAATCAACAAAAATTTAATTTTTTAAAATGCCCTTTAAAAAAAAAATTATATGTTCGTGAATAATTGCTAAAATCAAAGTATTTTTAAAAAAAAAGAGCAAAAAACAAAAGATGCTGGTAGCAGCAACAAACGTTAAAATAAAAAGATATCAAATATTAAACTATTAAATCATTTACAAATTTGGAATCAAAATCACTTTTACCTGTGGGGAAAAAACCCCACAAATTCAGTAAAAACAGGTCACAGATTCAAATATTGTATGTATATATACAAATATTGCAAAAAACGTGCGATTAAATTGACGTTTTGTTACAACCAAAGGCCACCCAACACAAAAGGATCGATGTTGCAAGCAATGACGCATACACATGTTATTGGTAGAAGCATGAATCGTTGTGATTGATAGCCAAATGAAACTTACAAATTTCAAATTTTGCAAACTCATTTTGCCATTGTCATAATCACCCATTTGAAAACACCAATAATGCTCTCTACATTCTTCTCTATTACTATTTATTAAACATGATTTACCGACACGAATTATTTCCCACTATCTCAACTTATGATTATCGTATCAAGAGCTTTACAGTGAACTTGATTCTAAGTGTCTTTTCTTCTTCTTTTGTCCGTTCACATGACTCTCTAATTTTATTTTTGATCCAACTAATTAATAATAACCGTACCGTAAAAGCAATTAAACAAAGCAAAATGATGATTGGACATTACACTGAATTCATTGAGAATTTTCCTTTGATAGTAATGAGTAAGAATATAAAAGGAAAAAGGTTCAGCTTATGGCACTGCATTGAATTAAAGCATTTGTCCATCAAAGCAAATGCAAGGTGGGTATTTGACAAAAACTTAAAAAGCATCGTCACCTTAAAAAAAATGCACCTCTTTAGGTTGTCTCTAACGCCAGATTGTGATGGACGCTTAGTAGAGTCACGTCATCCACATAAAGCTCCAATTTTGATGACCATTTCACCTTTCTTCTCACAAAAAACACTTCACCTTCTGTCTTTCCCGTTGGTTGAGGATAAATTATTATATGCCATGCATGTGACTACCACATGTTTATAATTCTGCTTAATTTTTTATTATATAACATGTGGCTTTGTTTTAAGTTAATTATAGTTGTTGAATCACTTAAACATGCTATGAGAATTTACTTTAATTTTTAACTTTCGATTGAAAAATACCCTTAGCATGCACTAAAAAACTAAATGGAAAAACTTAGCTAACAACATGCCATGTAAAAGTTGATTAGGACTGTATATAAACATGTAGTAGTCCGAAATCATGCAATGATTTCTTGTTGGTTGAGCTTTGATTTGATTTTATACAATTTGTATAATTTATTTATTTTTATTCCTATTGGAGGCATTTTGATGTTCCTCTCTTTTTGATCCACTAATTTCTTATAACCACATTTATTATATACTGGTTTATCCACCCTATAACATAATCTAGTGTGGTATTCCCTAATATGGTATTCTTAAAAGGATACCCACTAATGAACACTTTTTAAGTGCGATGGACAAGTTAAAATATAGTAATTAAGCTAATAAAACAAACAAATTTGTCTTTATTAAGTACCTTTCAGCCGTTGCCCAACACCCAGGAAGTATTTCCATGTCCGGCTATCCTAATGTCCTACTTTGGCAAAGTGATATTTATATATCATTGTAAGTGGAATTGTATATTTAACACATTTAAAACAAAAGATTTTATATTTTTTTTATGTTTTTAATTTTTCAAAATAACATCATACTAAGATATTATTACGAACTAACATTGGAGACATAGCATGATAATTATTTTATTATTTTATAACTTCTTTGAAAAGTATTTATTGATAACGTTAACATGTTTATATTGATAAACTATAATAAAATAATACAAAGTTGCCAACTTTAGTGTAAAAGTTGCTGTTTGATATAAATAGCAACTTCGTGAGACATTTCTCGATTGTTTGTAGCCATATCAGAAAAGTTTCGTGACTCACTAATAAGTATTTTATAGTTCTCAGTGGGATTTACATCCAGGTGCATGCATGAAAATTAAATATTAATGATATCCATTGCCGAAAATAATCAGTGTACTTGGTTTATATGAACAATAATTGAACCGTAATAGATCCCAAAGACCTCTCAAGTTTATAGTTAATGTACATGTCCATTTACTTCATTTGTTATATTGAATGTGTAATCTTATTGGGGTATTCAATGTTACTCCTATAATTGTTTTTAAATTAGCAATTTACTCAATAAATTTCCACAGTGTTTACGTTAGCCCAATATTTAATATTTAAAAATTAAATATTTTTATTATTAATAATAAACATTTCATTTACTAAATATGACTAAATTAGTTGTGTAGAGAGAGAGAATAAAAACAACGGATCTAACAATTTTAAGAGTAAATCGAAACAATAATTCAGATTATTGACAAACTTTATGTTGTTAATAAAATTAATATTTTTAAATCATTTAAAAAATAATTGTTTATATTTAGGCCCACTCTAAAGCAATATATTATGATGTTTTTCAAAACCCAATCTCCATTATGACACACGCGGGGTTGTCTAACTTCTCTAAGTTGGAGGCTTAAAGCAAAGCTACAAATAAGGGATCGAAAACCAAGTTATGAAATTCACCAAATGATCATTCATTCACATTCATCATCCATCATTTCTTAATTAGACACCTTACTCTGTTTATTAGTTGTAGTCAAAAGTTGCTTCATTAATTTTATAGCGTAAAGTCGTTGATAGGTTCTGTATATTAAATACTTGTTGAAATGGATGATTGGGTGGTCCTCCAAAATTGAAAACCATGTAGGCTCCACCTCTGCAGGTTGCCTTATTCTTAGTAGAGCATCATTAATTTTTCATGTGACAATAATGCTATATAATACCGAAAGATTACTAATTTTGAATAAATAAAAATTGATTAACAGGAGTAGCTAGAAGTGGAGCATGACCATTTAAGAGAGAAAGAAAAACAAGAGATAATTGCACATAATATTTGTTTCCTTGCTTTTGTTTTTTTCTTTAAAATGGGAACTAAATTTAACTGTTTGATCCATGTGACACTCGATGATATTGAAACTACTAGCTATTTATCACGCAATGTATATAAGTAATTAATATTTTTAATGTTAATTAATATTAAAGTGAGATTCCAAACTAGCAAAGAGAGACAAAGAAAAAAGAAATTTAATAAAATGTGTTTAAAAAATATAACATTCTCCAAAATTAAATAACATTTACATAATTATGTTTGATTTAAAATATGTAAATAAATTACACATTAAGAAATAATTATATGCCTTCTTCATTGCTAATTCAGCAACTTCATTCACCGCCATGCTTTCTGAAATGGAAAAACAAAGAAACATGTTGGATTTGGGGGAAGAAAACATTAGAAGTAAAAGGATGTTTTAATTCCATGATGTTCAAAATGGTCTTACACTAGATGCACCCCAGCAGTTCATCTAAACAAGAGTAGTGGAAAGAAAGATAAGAGTCCAATTCAAGTGAACCATGTGTCTCGTACATTAGCATGAAATGAGCACATCCAAGCCTCATTTTGAACACACATGCTCATCCAAATTAACATGTATCTCATATATATCTTGCTTTGTATATATCACGTAGCTTTATGACAAGTAGAATGTCGAGTTTATTTCTTATTAATTCATAACATTGGCACTAATTATTTTTTATCAATTGCAACTTTCTCATCCCACCAAAGGAATGGAAATTGTTAATTGTAAGGAAGATAACTATCATGTGAAAAATTAAATAATTTCTACACAAAATCCACTCAATGTCAAAGTCAAAGTATGGTGAACATGGATGAACTCATCAATAAAACAACTATAAGTACCATTTCATTCTTAAAAACAAAGTTGCATGTACCTTATGCTAAAAAAATAGTTTACGTATGAGTTTTGTTCTACAAGGCCATGGACATACCTTCAACTCCCATCGAAACTAAAATTTAGTCAAAATCATGGAAGGTAGTGTAGACAAGATACCTTCTTCTTGTCCAAAGTAACAAAGATGAAAAGTATCACACCATCCTTTATAGGCATGTTATTAGTCCAATGTTTACATTTACAATTAGCATATATACCTTGGAAGAAAAATAAGCACAATCATTGTCTAATTAACCTAATAATTATTAAGTCATAGGCATTTTTTCTACTAAGTAAAGTCACTTGCCAGGTGACCTACGTCAAATTCATAAGTTAACACTTTTGTTACTATCAAAATAAATAGTAAAAGTTATGAGTGGTTAGCTGATATATAAAGAGTGGCCTATTTTAGATATGTCTAGATAATAGGATCCGAAGATTGTCATTTAACATAACAAAAGCTAAATTGAGAGGGAAGTTGTTGATTGCTCTGAAAAGGAAGTGGTTTGGGAAGGAATTAGATAGTTGAGACTGTTCGACGCACTAGTGAAAGAGATTCATGACAAAATTAACCTACTTTTCTCCAACAGATAAGAAGAAAGGGTTAGAAAATTTTGGGACATGAGGCATAAAAAATTGATATCTTAAGGGAAATAAATTACAGTTTGGTTGTCATGGCCATGGAAGATTTGCAAGCGGGTGTGAATGTTAGTGAAATCTTCGTCATAGCTATCTTTAGCATGTTAAGCTAAAAAGATTAGAATGTAATTTAAGCTTGCAAGAATAATGCAAAAAAATAAGATAATTTTTTTTTTATAAACTTAACCTTCATCAAATTTAATTGAATTAGTTTACTCTGATTCTCTTTGTATTATTTTTTTTTTAAGGTCTTCTTCGTTTCCGTTCTTGGAATGAATCAAAAAAGAAAATAAATAAATCAAAGTAAGAAGAATTCTAAAAAATAAATGAGAATATTGATGACAAACTAAAACATTACACAATATTATATTTTGTGAGAGTGTTACATATTTTTTTTCCTAAACTATATATATCTTTCATATATTTATTTAAACTCGAACTTAGTGACAACATACTCTTTAAATTGTAAAGCTTAAAACCTTATATTGAGTTGAAACAGCCTATGATACACATGTTTGGTGATTGAGAATGTTATTTTATGATAAGTAGAGAATTTTAATTTTTTTTATATTATTTTTTGCTGTAATAGAAACAGAGATCATGAAATGAGATACTGTCGATCACCGGAAGAAGACGGTATAAATGTTGAAAATATTTAAAAATGAAAAACATAGCCAAGTTATCTAGAAAATCGAAATAATCAAAGAAAAAAATTATATTTTATTTATCTTTTTTTATCATATTATTATTATTATTTCACACGGCTTCAAAATAAAGCGTAAAAAACAACCATTTTTCCAAAAAAAAAAAAATGCAAAACGGTCCCACCAGAAAATATCATTATTGCGCAATTATCCCCTCTTATATGGCCACGCAATTAATAATCTACTAATTATTGATATTTATAATACAAAATAAAAAATTAGCTTATGTAATTAAGTATAGTGTAGATCAATCAAAATCATAGAGTAATTAAACAATCATAACTCGTTTAATTAATTAATTAACTATCATTTTTAATTTAAAAAATCCTTCAAAATTATCATAACTTTGACATATTCTATTCTAAGTATTAAAAGGCTTATTATACCTCTAATATGATAAATGCATAATACATCTAACATAAATATACATAAAAGGTTTGAGTGTAATGCAATAAACTATAGAAAACTTTCATATTAGAGCCAGGCTAGGTATCAATTAAAAAGTACTCATGCCTTCACGTTCAAGGATCAAGATGAATGCTTACTGTTAAATCTGTGCTAGGCATTAGAAACTCCTACCTTCAAGGATCAAGATGGATGTTAACTATTAAATCTCTGTGCATTTTAAAGTCATTTGATTATAAATTAAAACAAATAAATTCATTTCTATTTAATAAATTTAAATGAGTTTTTGTGTTCATTTTGTGACCTATATCTTTTAAACTTTCATATTAACTTAAATTAATATTTTATAATTTTTAATCAATTATTCAATGAAAGAAAACATTTCTTAATTTCTTCACTTAATCTTCCAATCTCCTATTAATACTAAGAATAAAATGCAATGCCTGCAAATTACCATCAAACTAACTTTACAGTAAATAAAAAAAACTAAAATAGTTAAAATAAAAAAATTAAATTACTTTTATATTCAAATTTATATTTTTATCATTAATGAGGTGTTCTTTTGTTAATTAATTTACTCTTTGTCTCTAAACTCTAACTGTTCACATTTTTCTATATTTTACTTGTATGAAATAGTAGCCAATAGTTAATGTGATATGAAATGATCAAGTCTTTCAATTTATTTTTGTAACAAAACACGTAATTTTTCAAATTTATCATAAATGAATTTTAATTGTCATATAAACAATTAAAACCGTATCATTCATGTAATTAATAAAATTTAATAATCATTTGTGTATTTTGTATAAATTCAAAAGTTATAATTTAAATAATAAAAATAACTTTATAAACTCTATTTATTTTTTATAATTAATTCATAAAAATATTTTCGTATTTTCTTTCATTTATAAATGGTATTTATTTTAAAAGTTTAAAATTATAATTCAAAATAAAAGTGTGAACAGGGAGAAAAATATAAAAAAAAATGAAAAAACATAGTAAATGGTAACGAGGAAAAAAGTTAATGATCAAATGAATTATTGCTAAGATACATAAACGATGAGAATTAGCATTCAAAGATGACATGTGATTTCAAAATTCTAAATGAAAAACACTTAAAATGATAAAATATTATAAATAGATAATAAACAGACAAAAGCCCAAACGATGCATAAAGAAAGAAGTTAGAAAATTGCAACTAACATTGAAAATATTAATTAACTTAAAAAAATGAAGTGAATGAAAGGAATTTGGAACAATCTTAATACTAACAAGAATGTTAATTGGAGTCTTACAAAAAAGAGTTAAGGAACAGCTTAATGCAAGAGCAGAAGGCTAATTATGGATTTGTTTTATCTTTTGACTTTTTGTATCGAATATGGCTAAGGCACATATGATCACAAAACCACGCGGCAAAGAAACATATACGTCACTGTCTCTAACAGGTAACAGCTAGCATAGCATCTAACTATCTTATACAAGTATTCAAAAAGATAATCAATCACAAGCAAAACACCCAAATCACATAATCACAGCTACTACAAATATGTGATTAAGAGGACACCAATAAGCAACAAAGCACCATTATTTTAAGCTTTCTTTCATGACAAAACAAAACCAAGACACTACACGTAGCAGCTTGTAAACTCATTAACCTAGGAAACAAGTTCACAAGTAGGATCTGGGTTGTTGTACCTGCGAATAGTTTAATACTGTGGAACATTTTACATTTTAAATTGAAAATAATGATGTGTTAGGACAGGTAAGGCCACCACGTTTTGCAAATAATTAATTTTTTTATTTGGATTTTCTTGCACTGTGCAAGAATCACATTACGGCAAGTGAGGTTGTTTTTTGGTTTTTCTGCAACTCACGTTCTTTTATCAATATTTTGTGTACGAAATTGCCCTTCTGTTACCTATTTTTTATGATTTGCTAATTTATTTATTTACTGAAATGTATGAAGTTTGCATTTTTTTATCTTTGTCGTAAAGTCTTGAGCGAATTAAATTGGACGAAGATAACAATGACAACGACAATGCTTAAAAGAATTTTGGATTGATAATGGGTAATGTGAATTTCTTGGATCTATTTGTTTCGTGGGTGTAAAAAGTGAATACATTTTTTTTATTTTTTATAAGTTATTTCATTTAATTTTCTCAAATTTAAAAAGATAAATATTAATGTTTCAATTGATTGTCTGTCATAAGTATTTTTGAAGGTATGAACACTTTGTATTTCTAAGCCATAAAATTTATTTAATTCTTAAACTTTACAATGCTACTAAGCATTTTTTAACCGCTTTAGTATGAATTCAATGTCGTGTCACTAGACATTGCGATTATGTTTTTGTTTTTCTCACACCAAATTCTTTGTATGATTTTGAATGAAAAAGAGGAATTATGTATACTTGTTACTTCAATTAAAACCATTTAAAGATGAAAAAACAGGAGAGAGAGAGAGAGAGAGAGAGAGAGAGAGTTTGACAGTTAGTCATTTTAATGTTAAAGTTAATCCAATGTAGTGTAGATTAGACTTGGGTCACTTTCCTTGGTTATCTATATGTTTAGGTGTAAGTACACATGCAACCAAATCGTTGGGAGGAACAGAAAATATTAGGAAAAAAAGAAAAAGGTGATAAAGCAAGTTAAGCAACCGTTAGACATTATATTAATAATATAAAAAAATATCTATTATTTTTTTATATTTTACTTAAATAAATCTAAATTTTTTTATATTACGCCATTCAAATTATACTTAATTTACATGATATCTACATTTAGAACTCATTATCAATATTAGACCTCATTGTCACTATTGTCATATATGCATTTTATGTTTTTATATCAATGTTTGCTTAATGTTTTTTACGTTGTTCTTTATTTGTTTTATTTGTTCTATTTTTTTTTACCATTTAACAAATTTATTCTTTTTATTAGCAAACAATTTAAAAAGTCAACAGATAAAGGTGAACTTATTATTGAATGGTATAAAATAAGAGGAAAAAGTTTTTTTTTTTTTAAAATCAAGCATGTTAATGATTGAAAATAAAATATTTTTCTTTATTAATGAAACTAATAATTTAGAAAGCCATATACAAATAAAAATAAATATATTAATGAGAGTAAACACTCTCCAAACACGAGGGAATAATTCGTATATTTAGAAAGCCAAACGTAAAAACCACTAAAGCATATATACAAATTGTTTTCCTTAAAACGCCTAAATATCGCTCAGCTTTTATTCTATTATAATATTTTTATTATTTTGTATAATTGATTCTAATACTTAAAGGTTAAAAATCGTAATACTTTTACTAAAAAGAGAATTTTTAAATTTCAAAATGTATCTTCATAATTTAAATATAGTTAATTTTTTTTTCAACCATGACTATGTTGTCCACGTAAAATATGTATTTAAAAATAGTTTTTATAAGTCACTCGTAATCACATATATAACTAAATTAAATAAATAAGAATTTAAATAGAAGTATGATGTAAATTTAGTCTTATAAAAAAAAATTAAATGCATTTTTAGAAGTACTTTCGTATTTATAATTACCTTATCATACACAAGAAGTTGGAATATATGTTGACAACATTTGTTCGTTATAAAGCCTTTGATAACACTTTTAGTGAATAAAAATTATATAATAATTTGAAGAGTAATTTTTTCATAAAAATTAACGAGGTAAAAGGAAAGGGCATTTTGGTCATATGCTAAAAATACAGACAAAAGCTATGGGGAAGGGCCTACAAATACAAACATGGAGTGTCTCTTTCGGAACTGTAAAGATGAGAAATGCCGAAGATCTCATCCCAAAATAAGGAACCAAACTTCTCCCCCACACAAACACTCTTTCTCTTTCTCCTTCACCTTCTCCCACCCACTCTCTTCCTCTGCGTTTCTCTGCTCAACCAGAAGCTCTGGGGAAACCGCAGAAAAAAACATAAACCATACACCCTTCGTTCCTAAACCAACATTATGCCATGCTTCACCCCACACCCCTCTCTTTTACTCTCCCTCCTTCTCTTCTCTCTGTCTTTTTTCTCTCTCTCTACACCTGCACAACCCTCTCCTTTCCATTCCTTACGCATTCCAGGTTGCTTTTTTCTCTTGCTTTTGTTTCTTCTTTTCCTTCACCAAAGTTTTGATTTTTCTGAAATGGGTGTGTTCTATTTTTGTTTTTATCTTCTGGGTTTTGTTTTTTAGATGATTTTGAGGTTGTTGGTGAGAGAGGTTATGACAAGGTGCTACCTTGGAAGACGAGGAGATCCATGGCTGAGGATGCCACGCCCAACACGTCTCTGATATTGGCTCAGAAGAGAACCACTAGGAAGGACCCTCTTGACAATTTTAACCGTTACACTGGGGGTTGGAATATCAGCAATCGCCATTACATTGCTGTCAGTTCCCATCTAACTTCTATAAACCCTGATAACTTTTTCTTTTTTCAAAAGTTATGTTTTTAACGTGTAATTAGTCTTTTGGTTGTAAACTTTTTTATTGGGTAGTTCCCTTTTTCTTTAGTTTTCATTTATGTTGTTGATGTTGTGATGCTGTTTGGACTGGTTGGGAATATTAATGTTTGGCTGACTTGGTGGTGTTGTCTTTTGGTGCAGTCGGTTGTTTTTACTGCGGTTCCCTTCTTTGTTGTTGCTGCAGTGTGGTTCGTGCTTTTTGGGCTTAGTTTATCCTTAATCTGCTTGTGTTACTGTTGTTGCCCTAGAGAGCCATATGGTTATTCTCGTTTGGCCTATGCTTTGTCCTTGATCCTCCTCGTTCTCTTCACCCTTGCAGCAATGTATCTCTATCTATCTCTTTCTCTCAGAAACTAATAATCCATTGTGCCATGCTTGTTTCATGAAGTTCTCTAACTATGTGTGCTTGATTGTGCTAGAGTTGGATGTATTCTCCTTTACACTGCTCAGGGGAAGTTTCATGGGAGCACCACAAACACACTGGAATATGTGGTGAGTCAGGCTGACTTCACTGCTGAAAACCTCAGGAACGTGTCAGATTATCTTGATGCAGCTAAGAAGATTGGAGTCGATGCCGTTTTTCTGCCGTCTGATGTTCAGTCGAACATTGACGAGGTTCAGACTAAGATAAATTCTTCTGCTGTGGAACTTTCCAGCAAGACGAAAGATAATTCAGAGAAAATAAAAGAAGGCCTAGATGGAATGTGAGTACAATTTAAAATATTGGTTTGAGTAGAGCTTTTGAATTGTCTTTTTCGCTAACAATTATCTGTTGTGCACTGTAGGAGATTGGCTCTGGTTATTCTTGCTGCTGTTATGCTCTTTCTTGCATTTCTTGGATTCTGTATGTTCGTTTTCTTTTTCTTTTAATAATACCTGTTTTGATTTTCTTGCTCTATGGTAAAGTTGACTGTAATTGTTAATTGTCTGATTTGCCTGTGCTTTGTGGCTAAAACATTCTGCAGTATTTTCGATATTTGGGCTGCAAGGTCTTGTATACTTGTAAGTTAAATTAATTAAGCCATATTTTATATCTTTATTACTTCTGAACTTCTTAACTCTTTAAGATTTGTCCTGGTAAATGTTAATTCATTAAATCATGTGTTTTCAATTGCTGCAGCTTGGTACTCGTTGGGTGGTTTCTTGTTGCTGGCACATTTATACTTTGTGGTGTATTTCTTTTTCTGCACAAGTAAGTACATGTCTTCTCGTAGAATTAATATTAGAATTTTTATTTTTCTCCTTAATGCCATTGTTGTTGCTTTGTTATCTCGTCTATTATGAGTTACTTTGTTTTTCACCTTTTCATAGACAAATCTTAGGCCTCTTGTTTTGATGTTTAGCAGTCTGGGGGTTTGGTTCTGACTGCTGATTGGGAGCCTTGATGGTGCCTTTGTGAAGAATGATTAAACAAAAATGTGCAACTATGAGTTGTAACTTACTTTTAAGCCTTTTGTACTATGAAATCATCACTGGTCTTTCCTCTTTGTTTTGTTTGTTAAGTAGGGAACGCATTCATTGTGAAATATATGGAAATTGAAAAGCTTTGCAATGCTAAGAACCATCAGTGCGCATCCAAAGAAAAGGGAACCATTGATGAACACTATTGTTGTAACACGACCTTTTGGTTTAGATTATTTTGTCTTCTCATCTGATTTATGCTTAACAGAATGCTTAGTTGGATTGCTTTATGTACTTTGAAAAGCAGATTTTATTTTTGAGGAATATAAGAAGTTGAAGCTGTAAGAAAGAATTAATTGAAACTCTAGATCCTGAAGTTAATTATTCATTTCTTTTAAATCAATATAGAAATTAAATAGAATGAAATTAATCGTTTATCATGACTGCATGCTTTGGTTGTGATATCTGGAATTGTATGGTTCTTGTTAAAATTTTCAAAATATCTGAAACAAAAGGTGGGATATTATTGAGTACATTGTCATATATGTTTTTTAATCTGTCTACTGGCCTTGTCATCGTTATATGGGACATGTGGATATTGTTGTGTTTTGGCCCCATTAAAATTACTCTTCGAATGCTTTGCTATTGTTTTGTTTAGTACTCTGAAGATTTTCAATTTGTTAAATACTCGAGTACTCATTTTAATCACCCATCTCAACATCATTTGAAGTCCATTGCTTCTATAATCACTTATGTGCATGTATATATAACAAAAATTTATTGCATATTTGTACCAGCGTTGTTGCAGATACATGTGTTGCCATGGATCAGTGGGTGCAGAACCCTACTGCGCATACTGCCTTGGATGAAATTCTTCCATGTGTGGATAATGCAACTGCTCAGGAAACCTTGTTACGAACCAAGGATGTGACATACCAACTTGTCAATTTGGTTGACAAGATCATTTCCAATGTCACAAATAGAAATTTCCCAGCTGCCGCAGGACCACTGTATTACAATCAATCAGGCCCTTTAATGCCTCTTCTGTGTAATCCATTTCACCCTGGTTTCACAAGTCGGTCTTGTGCTCCTGGGGAAGTTCCATTGGATAATGCTACAGAGGTAAGGAACTATTTAAGATTTTGAAAAGTAAATCTATACCCAGGAAAGAAAAGCCTAGCCTGACATCTTCTTGCCAGGTCCCTCCTTTTCTTTTTCACTTTTTTTTTTCTAGCTAAAATTATACTGTTTCATTTCTATCCAAACCAAGGTTGTGAAAAGTCAAGATTCTATCTTAGGACCTAAAGAGAAAAAAGGGTTGGGGTAGAGAGAGGGAAGGGATTCAGCTCCTTGAGGAGTAACTTCAAAGGGAAAAGTACGGAACTCCTTAATCTTGATGAGAAGGTTAATGGTTGATGTTACATCCATATGCATAACAAATCATGGATTTGTTATAACCTCACTTAGTTTTCTCATTAACAGTTGAGATGTTTCACTTTTCTTGTGTAGGTGAACTACTAGCTTAAGAGCCAAAATGTTACATTTATATATATAGGACGGGAATCAAGTTACTTCAGAAGTAACTCTAATAAGAATTACTTCACTTAATAACTCTGTAGAAACATTCAATATCATCAATCCAAATGTTAAATAAGGTGGTATACTTATGTTGATTATGCATATAAAGTTGTAGATAAATCAGACATTCATAAATATGTAATTTCCAGCATTGAACGATCACTCATCAGGCTCAAAAGCTTTAAAATTTTGAATCGGTTTGCTGTTCCATGTTTTTTGCCCATAATTTGGCATCACATTTGGCAGGTATGGAAGAAGTATACATGTGAAGTTTCTTCATCAGGCATTTGTAAGACGCCGGGTCGAATGACACCAACCATTTATGGCCAAATGGAAGCTGCAGTGAACATAAGTTATGGCTTGTATCATTATGGGCCATTCTTGGTTGATTTACAAGACTGCACTTTTGTGAGGAAAACATTCACAGACATCAGCAACAATTATTGTCCTGGTCTGCAGAGGAATAGTCAGTTGATTTATGTTGGATTAGTTTTGGTATCTGCTGGTGTTATGCTGTCTTTGATCTTTTGGGTCATCTATGCAAGAGAGCGGCGGCACCGTGTTTATACTAAACAGTTCATTGCCGGTTAAGTGTGTTGTTATGACTTAAAACTACATTAGGTACGATATGGTTCTCATGTACATTTGAGTTAGATTTTATTCCATATTGGGTGGGTCTCTTATTCTATGTGATGTAAAGTTATTTATCATATTAATTACCTATACTTGAGGTAGATGTATTAAAGTAATTTGTGTTCGTGGAAGATAGTATTGTTGGTGTGTTTTTATATCATTTTTTATCTGCTCTACGACACTGACATTGTTTGATTCGAGTTCGTTCTGATGAGTTTTGTTGAATGTAGCCAAAACATTATTTATGGAGAATTTGAGTATGAAAATCATCAAAATAAGTTAAAATTTATTAAATAAATATTCATGTCTAAATAAGTTCTATAAAATCCTTCCTTTATCGATCGTCAGATTGATGATTTATCTCTCGCATTGACTTGAAGTTGAAAGTGTGGAAATTCCAATTCTGGTTTTTAAATGCCCATAACTATTTATATCTATTTAACATTTTAATTTATTTATTTATTTATTTTTATCATATCAAATCATATTACATATCGCATTTATTATTTTTTACTTCTATCTTTTTCTCTGTTTAGGTGGGTCTACAAAACATATAGATCTACAATTTTCTTTTATAAAATAAATATAGGAAGAGTACTGATAAGATGAGTAATGAGGGAAAGAGATATTTATTGTTATAAAATTTATTGTGAGAATAGAATTAGAGTTTTGTTAATCAGTCTTTAGAGTTGAGTTTAAGCTTTTATAAATAAATTTTTTTTATGAAAAATATAAAATTATAAAAATCTAATAAATATTTTTTAATAAAATTTTACTATTATTAGTTATTTATCTATAATAAAAATAATGTATCTAAGTGTGAGTTTATCTGTTATTTGATGCGTACCTTTAAACAACAAATCGTATTCTTACTGCGTAGATCTCTTACATTAGACAAAGCCTATTACAATTTGCTTTTTCATACAGTTGGGGAGGTGCACGGCAAAGTTTTCAAAATTAAATGGTTGAAGCTTATGTTTTCCTATAAAGATTATATAATTTATTGTATATATACATATGTTTAATTATAATCTCAATTATGTTATTTTAATTTATCATTATAATTATGCTTTATTCTCTTAAAGAATTATAATATAGAGGAGTCAGATCATAAGTTTTCAATTGATGGACTCAATACAGTAGAAATACTGGTAGCTGGCCAACTCCGTGGACCACTCAGGCTAAGGTTGCTATTTGATTCATTCATCAATTCAAGAACCGTGAATATTTTCTGTTTTGGTGTACGTTTGTGCTTTCATTCTTTGATTCTATGATAGTGAAATATTTTCTTTTTCGTTTTTTTGAGTACATTGGAATTCGGTAAAGCATTCATGCTCTTTATTCTTATCATATTTAAATCTTACAGGTGCTAATGTTCCATTGACTGAAAGGTACCCAACAAGGCAACAATAATAAATATAGAAGGATAAAGATGACCCCATGAAAGCTTAATGTGAATCAATTGGACCCATTCTTCTGGGGAAAAAAAAATCAGAAATCCACTTTTGACCCAAAAGCTTACTTCATTCGACCATGGATGCATACTAGATTAACTTGCTTTATGATTAGACCATCCACCTTCACTTCCACGTCTTAATCTAAAAGACTTGATTATTTATAAGCAAAATAATCACTTGCCCTTCCACAAAGTTGTTCTCCCAAAGGACATATTGGTAAACACACTCAAGGCCAAATAATCTCCTCTAAATTACTTAAGCAACCCACTAGCTTACTAGCAATTCCCACTAAAACACAAGGTCATCTATGTACTTACGACGAAATATAAAAATTTCAAAGGCTTCAACTTTAAGTTCCCATTAGTTAAGCCTAAAAACATTCCAAAGAGAGAATCACACGTTTCAAACACCATTGTCTCTTGGGGCTTGAACTATAGTTCTATGGCCTCAAGAAGTGTTCCTTCAATTTCAAAGTTCAATTCCCACACAAACCCACCATCACCACGTGTATGCTTGTGCTCTCCCACCACACATCCTGGGTCCTTCAGGTGCAGCCTACACAAGAAGCCACACCGAGCTGTGCCTAGGAACCCCTCCAAAAACTACCATCATCTGGAGTCTTCTATGGCTGCCAAAGACAATTCTTTGAAGGCATTTCTCCTACAAGTTATTAAGCCCTCTAGCCATGATCTTCATAGGAGGAATAATTTCCAACCAAAGCCTACTTGATTTTGTTTGATGAATAGTAACAATGATGCAGTTGCAGTCTCTTGATCACAAATAGTTCTTTGGTCTTCTTCTGTTTGCTGTTGTATGTGTAAAAAAGAGAATCTCTTGTTTCTTTTTCTTTTCTTTTGCCGCCCCCTTTCACTGAGGGGTAAGAAAGAGTGTTTGTGAGGATATCTGTACATAAAAGATTTTGAAAATGCAGTGTTATAGTCCAAATCACAGTTTTGATTCTTAGTTTCTAATGGAGGAAAAAGTAGATTTTGTAGAGGATATGTTGTTTCTGGTGACATGTTTATTTGAATTTCACTTGTTTTGCAATGCACAATAGTTCCATGTAATTTCTGAAGCAGGTTCATTATTTGAATTAAAAAATTGAGGTCATATGTAATATTTTGAATACAATTTTCTCATTCTTTCACTTACGTTTCTATATATATATATATATGAATAAATATCTTAAAAATACAAAAATAACTTTTTGTTGTCCAACTTTTGTGAAAAGAAACAATTTTTCTTTCTCAGGAAATGAAAATCTTCTGCTGCTATTATGAGTGTCATTAATTACAATTTGTTTTTGTTAGAAGAGAGATTGAGGAGCAAATTTATGCCTACGATCCTAGTAGCTCACTGAAAATATCTACCATAATTTCAATTGCAAGTATATTACTTGGGATAAAATGGACTGCTGCAAACTTTTTATCTTCATCCATGATCATGACTTATATCTCTCGCAAAAGAAACCATTTAGCGATGATTAATTTAATTAACTACTTCTTATATTATATGATAAGCTTGATACTAAAATTTATTTGAATAAATTTAAAAAATTATTCAATAAAATTTTACATAAATAATAAAATACATTACATAATTTATAAGACGATGATAAATTACTTTCAGAAAGAAAGAAAATATTTGATAGAAAAAATACAATGGGAGAAAGAGAAGAGAAAATAAATTAAGAAAGAAAAAAGGGGTTGGCAATGTGTCATTCATCATAATACTGCTGAGCACGTTGATTAATTCGTCGCTCTGTCTCTTTTTCTTGACACATTACAAAATTATTACAACAACCTAAGAAAGAAATCTCTAACCACCTAAGACCTAGCCATGCCATGTGAGCTTCTTTCATTTTGTCTCTCCGACATAAAAGCCTTCCAGTTCTGTTGGCGAATTGTTTAAATAATTGTCTCTGATGTTTGCTTCAAATGAAATTTTTTACATTAACACGTTACCTACTGAATCAATTAACAAAAGAATGATTCTATCAAGAGAAAAAGAGTAAAAACAAAGCGAAACAAAACGGTGATCGTAACTGGCAGATTTAAGAGATATTTATATAAAAATGGCTCATATTGGTAATGTCGTGCATGGTTGATAAGATCTCAACTATGAATTAGTATTTAAATGGACAAGTCAACTAACAATATTGGTTAAAAATTTATTTGCCTAATTTACTTTCCTTTAGACAAAGTGATTTTCAATTCTAAACAGTGACACATTTCTATTATTTATATGAACGTAGAAGCGCCTTCATGATTATTCTTTTCACGCACAAGAAAATATAAAAAAATGTATAAATATTCACCTAAGATAAAATGAGAACCACATCACTTACAAAATTTAGATGAGATCCAAGATAATGTTATGCTTGTTATGGTTTTCATTTTGGATCCTGATATGCCAACTTGCATTATGAGTATTTTTAAAGAGTGTTTACTCCGAGTTTTAGATTGTATTTGATAATATAATTCCTAGTTTATCAGGAACTTACTTTTTTGGTCAACAAGCTAGGAAAGTTGTTTGATAAAAAAAATTATAATTTTTGAAAGTTAATTTTTAAAAAACCTAATCCAAACGGCTTTTACCTTATTAGAAGTTACTTACTAATATATTTTTATATTTTTTACTCTTAATCTTTAAAACAATTTTTATTCGTAGAAAATAACTCCTACCTCGTTTCTTTGAAACTCATGACATTTGACGGTTCTTCTGGGTCATAGTGGGTATATGGTGCTTTAAAATTATGCTTTTAATTTTATCTACGTGGGAGAGAGATAAATGGTGCTTTTCATTTATAGTCTTGTGGTTTTTCAATTGACATGAAATAATTTGCCAATTTAATTTGTTAATATTTGATAAAGGTGGTCGTGGAAATCTAACAAAATATTTATATTTGATATGTGTCAATATTTAAATTGGGTGGACATTCTGTTACTTTGTATCTAGATAGCTCAACAATTAATAATGAGGCGTGAACTAAAGCTTCGATTATTGATCAACTATATAAACAATCAAAATGATCAATAATGGAGCAGTAGTGCTGCCGAACATTTATTCAGTGTAGAGGGGAATTATATATATATATAAAGGGTGTGTGTCCTTTAGTTTTTTATTATTCCGCGATAATGTAAAATAAATGATCATTCCGCGACAAGATTGGAGCAATTTTCTTTGCAGAAAAGAAGTCATCTGCAGATCATAGCACGCAATATCAGCTCATGGTGTTGAGAATCATGTACATGTGTATGGTATATATGGTCGTGGATTTGGTTTTCATTTGGTTCTAAAGCACAAACAATGATTGGTCATTTTAGTTTGGTATTGAAAGTGGACGACGCATCACTCATGGGGTGTAATACAGAGAACCTAAACACAATAATTGATCAGTCACTACCCAATTACGCAAGCAAACTTGGCTCAACAAGCATCTCCTTTCAATCTGCTTAAATATCTAGACTTCAGTTGAACGATTTTATAGAATGCCATTTTTTTTTTCTTTAATTGTTAGCTTGGTGTGAATGACAGGTTTTAAAATAATTTGGAGGGAACTTTAATTAGTTTTCTTTGATTTTCACTCAATCAAAACTTCTCCATGGAAGCTTATGCAGTTTGTGAAGCGTAGGACTGACTGAAATGCTTGATTTGAAGTCTTACTGTCTCCCAAATCACATTATTTATATATTTTTATAAGAACTTTTCTAAATAGTTAAACTACTGAAGCACTTATTGTTTCTAAATGTATATATATTTTATAGTTTATAATTGAAAAAATTATAATGTTAATCTCTATTTTTTGGATGAGCCATCAAAATAGTCTTTTAAATTAAAAAAAAAAAAAGTTGTATTAATGTGGTATTTTAAGTGTTAATTAAATAGACCTTTTTACATGTCATTATTGATAGATAATTAGTTTAAATTATTTTTCATTTATAATTTCATCATCTTCTTAACTGATCTTTGTTCTGACTAACCTTCTTCTCCCACTTCTACCATTCTCTTCATCACTTGTTTACAATATGAATTACAATGGAAATGAGTAAACCACAACATTAAGTTTGATTCCTCTGTGAATGTGTTCCAATTTAATTTTATCTCAAAACATATTTTCTTAGTTTTGCCGAGTGTTACTGCTACAGTTGTTGTAGTTTATTTATTTATTTAAATAAATTTTAATCGATAATTTAGAATGCGTGAAAAAGAGTATACTCATTATATATGATTTAATTTACAAGATGAAGGTAACGTAGCAAGATTCAACTTGGCAGCCCGGGCAGCAATATTAATAATTTTTTATCGAACAACAGTGGAAGATATCTATCTACGTATATTAATTTCAATAGCTCAAAGATCCATCCATAACACGTTTTTAAGTTAGAAGACTACAATTTCAAAGCAACACAGTCACACTTGCATGGGCACTACGTGTCGTTCTTGTTTTCTAGTTAAGTTTTTCCAATGGAGAATCTTCCAAAGCGAAAGAATGGTATATGACTCGAACGACACTTTAAGTCTCAAAAGCAGATGGCTAACATAGCCTGACATGAGTCTTTTTCTTGTGTGACCCCATCATCATCATCGCACTAATTAATAAGCATTTCAACAATGCTTTTGTTCATCGGTGGGCAAGCCCACAGTTTTGTTATCGTAGAATTGATGCCCCTTGGATCACAGTATTACCCAATGCATATAAATATTTAACACTGCATTTATTAAGACTTAAATTTAAAATAAAATAAATTATAACAATTAATTAACGTGTTAAGTGTAATAATAACCAGAAAGTTGGGTGAGGAGCGAATATTATATACATATATAAAGTTAAACCCAAATCACAAAATGACGAACGAAATTGCTATATATACATTGTTGGAGGGAAGAAAGGTTTGCTAAGCCAAAGGGTCGATCCCTTCGCTTTGGAGAAAATCCAAGACGCAACACTTTCCCTCGTTTTTCACTCTCTCTCTCTCTCTAAAATGGCCGCAGCTTCTAGAAAATCAAGTGGACCTGTTCTCCGGTCACTCTCGCCGGCCGGCAGATTTTACAATTCCCGATCGTATTCTTCCACCGGCTTCGCATCTTCAACTTCAACCTTCACTCACTCAACCACCTTATTCCACCGTTCCACTTCTCCCACACGTGTCAATCTCCGCGGTTCTTCCGGTTCGGTTCCTTCCGTCCGGTGCGGTTCCGTTTCTCCGAACCATTCCATATCCGTCTCCGGCGCCGTCAATAGCCGTGCGATCAAACGGCAGAGCCACCACCAGAAACGGACCTGCATGTGCTCGCCGACGACGCATCCCGGCTCGTTCCGGTGCAGCCTCCACAAAAACTTCGGCTCTCGCACGGCGATGGGGCCGCAGTACTCGCCGAACCGGCTGAACGCACGGCGGTCGGCGATGACGAACTCGCTCGTGAGAATCGGTGGCGTGGAAGGCGACATCGTGAAGAGAGCCTTGGCGACGCTGATCCGGCCTTCGTCGCACCAGCAGCGCCGCCGCAGCGACTTCCGTTCTCGACCGAGCAGACTCTCCATCATGTCCAAAGTTGAAGAAGAACCGTGAATGAGCCGAACAAAAACCACCGTGGACTGTGGCGGATTCGATTCGGAACGGATTAGTTTTTTGGTTACTTCTAGAATTGAAATCCATCGAAGACTGTGGATATGCTTCGTTCTTTGTGTGTGTATATAGTTTAGAATTAATTAGGATATAAAATATAGTACAGAGGAAATATTAGTGGCCGCCATTGATGGCGATGCTTGAAGTTCAGCACATAATTTCATCGAAACAATTTTGTTAAAAATCCGTACATCGTTAGTCCTCACTCCAAAATCAGAGTATAATTTTGACTCCAAATGCCAAAACTTTTCTTCAATTGTTTCTCCTTTTCCTTGCTTCAGAATCTCACTGATTTAATTACCAATATACCCCACTACTAGCTCTTATACCAGTCTCTTATTTATGTTCACCAACAGTTAACATTTTTTATTTTTATTTTTTTGTATTTTACAATTCTTGTACAGATAAATTTTCAATCCTTTTTTTATCAATAAAATTATAAATTATTTCTTAATACACAGTTATTCAACTCTCCAATACACCTAGAGAATAAGATACTGTAATGAAAAAAATTCATATTAAATCTTATAAAAAAAATTCTTCAATAGAAAAATTATGGGGAACTTGTATCAGTAGTCTTCACCATAGCACAGTGTATGGGTTGATGAGTTTGAAAGCTTGATTTACCTTGACAACAAAGTGATCTTAAATGTATGACATAATTTCCATTCAACCAGAAGGACCGAACAACTATTTTTCTTCAATTTTATTTGTCTTTTTTTAAGCACTTGTTTGGATGCTACTAATTTACTAAGCTGCTTTGCTTGACGCAGAACGAGACATGCCCTAAAATTTTTATGTTGTTTTGGTTAAGAGAGGAATCATTAGATTAAAGTAACATAAATGTAGGTAAACTACTACTATTGGAGAAAGGTTTTCTTTCTATTTCCCAAACCGAACATGTAAATTTGAAATTGTTTTGAATCAATATACTGAATCTCAAATCACCATGTACTCGTAACACTGATTCTTTTGGTGCCCAAATGCACTGGCTCGTGTCTCTCACAAGTTACACCAGAAGTTCCAAAATATTTAACTATTAAGGAGATTCACGATGGCAAAAATAATCCCATGACTGTGTGAATTGTTTTGTGTGCGACTCACTCAATTTTAGTGCTACATATAAATAGACTACTGGTAAGAACACTAGGTGCACATAAATTTTCCAAATACTTTTATTCTATTAAAAATTTTATGGGAAAAAAGGATAAACATATTTGAAAAGCTTAATTAATATGTGAAATTTGTGTACAACGGATAATTTACGGAAGTTTAAGAAAACAGTGGTCGTGGAATTCAAGGGTTACGTCTGTGACAAGATCATGTGAATGTCTATGTCTCTATCTTATATATGGAATGCTTATTATTTGAATGACTACGTGGTGGTGCTTTTGGTCTCACGTTCTTCCCTAGTTTGCGCAGAATAGAGAGTACTAAAAGGCAATTATATTAGGAGGCCTAAAGTTGAATTAATTAAAATGCTTAAAATAATTATATCGTTAAAAAATGATATTACATTTTATTTGACGGTAGCTTATTTGAATTTTATGTGATAACTATTAATTTCTCTCTCAGAATAAGAGATAAGGATAAGAAAATTGGACTTTTGCGTCCAAGCAGTTAGTGTTCATAATGTGTATGAGTTGGCAATGACTCTAAAGGAATCCATTGTTTTGTCCCTTAGCTGAGCAACTGGTTTTAGAGACCATGGTTTTGTTGATTCAATGATATGCCTTCTCTGAATAGGGAAGTATACATTATTTGTATATGATTGGATCATCTTTCACATTCACAATATTTGGTGGACTCTGTCTTGGGAGTTTTGTTTTAGTTACTGTATTAGTAGTGTTCTCATCACCAAATTAAAAATTTTGAAATTCAATAGACCTAGCCAAAAATATGAAAGGTGATGATGATTCCATGCCATGAAGAATTGAAAGATTTTTATTGTTATTTTGTCTTGAGATTAAAGATGCTAAATATGAAAAACATCATAACAATGCACAATAAATATACAATAGATTAAGCATCCAAGCTTGAGGTTAAACACAACTTATAATTGCATGAACATGTTTATGTTGGGCTTTCTTAGGGGCAGCCCATGTAGAACTTATATTAAAACATTAGAATTGCAAGAATAAAAGAACCTTAGAAACACTTCTAAGAAAAAAAAACCCAAGATCCCACTTTTTCGGGCCTATATAGATCCAATCTAAAGTTCATCCATTGGATATATAAAACAGGCTTTCATATTGACATGGCCCAAAACCTGAAAAAAAAGGGTCATTAATATTTTCCAACTAAGAAGAATAATTTTCTATTTTATTGTAAAGAGAGACTATTTTAAATTTCATGTTCTTCAATAAAAAAATTCATTATCTCATTTTATATTTTAATTTTTAACATGTTTGCAAATTAAATATGTCATTTCACTTAATCTCTTTCAAAAATAATATTTCTTTTTCTATCAATTTTTTCAAGCTTATAAAATCTGTTCTGGCTTTTTTTTTTTTTTTCTAAGCTATAATTGTACCTTGTCTTCTATGAAGAACAAACACCCAAAATGGGAAATAATACAGAATATAAACAAAATTAACAACTGAGTTGAGCATATAATTATTCTTATAAAATTTTAAATACTGATTAGCTTGCACAAAATAGAGATAAATGATATAGAGTGAACAAAATAGGAAGGATAGAAGTGGAAAGGAAATAAAATACAAATGATATGCGGTTTGGAATGAATAGAACAAACAATGGGATAAAAATATTTTTTTATTTATTTGAATGAGTTAAAAAGAGTATTAAAATATTTATATAAATAATATAATATTTTTATATAATTTTGTATAGGTTAAGCTTTAACAATTAATCTACTTACTTAATGGCAGAAAGTTTACATTAATTAATTAAAAAAATTATTACATGAATATCAAATATTCTTAAATATATTTTACAGCATTATTTAATTGTAGAGGATGACAATAAGATGTAATCATAATGAATTTTATATATGAATTGATATATAAAGTTCATTTATTGAAGCATAACTACATAGTAATTTTTCTTCCTATCTGGCATTTTTCTTTTTTCCTTTTTAAAGAATGATTGCGATGTCACACGTTACTCTGCACAATATTTATTTTGGGTGAAACTTATTTATTATCATAATTTTTCTCAAGTCAAACGAATTAATAAATTTCATACTCAACTAAACGTGCATTTGACAAATATTAATTTTATTAGCTCAATTATTCTTTGGTTTCCAAGTTAATTTTAGTTTTTTTTATTTAAATCTTTTTCAGTGAGTTAATTTATCATTCCAACCCCAATTATGTAGTATAACTATGTTGATAAAATAATCGATAAATATGGTTTTAATTGTCATTTTCAAACAAAGTTTGTTGACTTAAGTAAATTCCTGGAATCGAAATATATTTCCTTTGGAATTCAAAATTCCTTTCAATCAAAATAAACAAAAGAAAAAAAAATATAAATATAGAATCCTCTAGTCTTATTTTACGGTTCTAAAGTTTCATTTTATCATCCAATTGATAAATATAGAAATTAATTGCACAAAATGCTCCTTTTAACTCAAAAATATGTCGAGAGTTAAATTTTTAAAAATTCACAATTATCTTAATATATTTATATAAAAGAATTATTGATAATAATGTTTTCCTAACTTGAATGCTTTGCTTGTCAAAAGTTCAAAATAATTTAAACCAAACAGATAGTTAATAGTAATTAAATAACATGAGATGAAATGAGGAATGATAAAATAAAATAACTAATTATTTTGTCATACCTTCATTAATTTGAAAAAAAAAGTTAAAATAAATAATTATATCATTTTATTTTCTTTCGTTTAACTTATTTTCATGAATTGAAGGATAACAATCATAGCCATACTAAACCAAATCATGTGTGAACTAAATTGGCTTAGTGACATTGCGTGTCGTGTTTTTGTTTACAACCCAAAAACAAAAGGCTCTGATTTTAATATTTTGTGATTGGTGGGACACTTGCAACTAAAATGGTGGAGAGATCTGTTCTTGGGAGATGAACTCGTAGCTTTTGTTCTCTGTCTTTTTCTTCAATTTATTTACTTATAATCTTCAATGAATTTACTTGTCTAACATTGATTTCTCAGTTGAGTTTTTCTTTTTATTTTACATTTTAAAAATATAACTTTTTTATACATAAGATATAAAAATTAAACATTTCTCACCTTTTCATTAAATATAAATATATCTATTAATTTCTTATATCAACGAGTGAAGTTTTCCTATTACATGTAGAATTCCTGCGACATCTTAATATATAAAAAGAATAAGCACATTTTAGACAACAATCTTGCAACAGAGATATTTTGAGAATTAAAATAAAAGAAATGAACATTAATGTAACAAAAGTTTAGAACTTGAATATAATAAAGCGTTGATTTGCAATAAAAGTTTACAATTTTGATAAAGGTAAATCCAATGCAAAAGAACTGAATGTTAAGAAAAGCTAACGAATAAAAAGCTGAGTAATCATTCTGTGTTTGGCTTGAAGCATTGATGATGGGGACGGTAACCGGCGACGTTTAAGCTGAGAAACATCTCGATCCATATGAACTCAAGTACTCGATCCTTTCCCTTTCTCTCTTTCTACCCCAATCACACACACAGACACTTAACTTATCACTTTCTCTATAAAATAATCATTACACACAAACACAACCCAACAAAACCCTCGTTGTGCACACGCCGCACGCACCCTTTCCACATAAACAATGTTGAGGCTGAAAGGAGGTAGCAGGCCACCGTGGGTGGGACTAGGCGCCGCCGTGTGGGTTCAGATTGCATCTGGAAACACTTTCACTTTCCCTCTTTACTCTCACTCTTTGAAATCAGTTTTGGGTTTCAACCAGCGCCAAGTCACTCTCCTCGGTGTCGCCAACGACATCGGCGAAAGCGTTGGCTTGATTCCCGGCATTGCCTGTAACAAGTTCCCTCCTTGGCTCATCCTTCTCGTTGGTTCCATCGCTTCCTTTCTCGGTTACGGTCTTCTCTGGCTCGCTATCAGCGACACCCTTCACTCCCTCCCTTACTTACTGGTTCGTCTTTTGCGACTTCCTTTAAACTACGTCGTTTTCTCAAACTCTTGTTTTATAAATTTTTGTGATTTCCTTGCAGCTATGGTTCGCGCTTGTTATTGCTGCTAACAGTAGCGCGTGGTTAACCACCGCGGTTCTGGTGACCAACATGAGAAACTTCCCTGCTAGTAGAGGCACTGTTGCGGGAATTTTGAAAGGTTATGGTGGGCTTAGTGCTGCGGTTTTTACTGAAATTTATAGTTTGGTGCTTCATAATTCTTCTTCCAACTTTCTCTTGCTTCTTGCAATTGGGATTCCTGTTATTTGCTTCAGCATGATGTTTCTTGTTAGGCCTTGTAACCCTGCAACCGGTGATGACCCTGCAGAGAGTTACCATTTTATGTTTATTCAAGGTTCTAGTGTGGTTTTGGGTGTGTATCTTCTTGCCACTACCATATTTGGTAATTTAATGCCGTTTAGTGGGGCGGTTTCGTATGTTTTGGTGGCTGTGATGATTCTTCTTCTCATGGCTCCACTTGCCGTCCCTGTGAAGATGACACTCTGTCCTAAGAAAGATTCCAAATCAGACTCGTCTGAGCAAAGAGTTGGATCTTCCGACTCGCTCACTCAAGGCAAAGATGAGAATGTGCAACCGCTGCTGGCGTCGTCGTCGGCTGGAACGCTTGGGAGTTTTTATGATCAGGATGAATTGTCTGAGGTGGCTGAGCTTCTTGCTTTGGGTGAGGGAGCAGTTAAGCAGAAGAAGAGAAGGCCTAAACGTGGGGAAGATTTTAAGTTTACTGAGGCTATAGTAAAGGCTGATTTCTGGTTACTGTTTTTTGTTTTCTTTGTTGGTGTTGGCACTGGTGTTACCGTTCTCAATAATCTAGCCCAAATTGGTATTGCACAAGGCGAGGAAGATACCACCACCTTGCTTTCCATTTTCAGTTTTTGCAATTTTGTGGGGAGGCTTGGTGGAGGAGTTGTTTCAGAGCATTTTGTCAGGTGAGTGACATTTATTTATACTGAGTAACACCTAGTAGGATAAGACTTTGGTTGTTGTTGTCCTCTTTTGTTATTATATGATGAAATCAGAGTAACTGGCATACATATATGCTGTTGACAATCATACATCATCTTTTTGTGAACACGGGTTTGGAGCATTAATGAAGTTAATAGAAGAGTAAAGTTTTCATATTTAACTGAATCTTGTTAATAGGGATCCTTCTGAAACTGTAATTCAACTTACGAACCCACATTGAACTGGTTGCAAGTCTGTTTAGCTTGTAGTGGAGTTGAATGTCAGTAATGTACTAGTGTGACAGAGTACCAACTTCTCTGCTTTTGATTGATTCGATGGATTGTAATTCCAGCTCTTGACAATTTACAGGTCAAAAACGATCCCAAGGACAGTCTGGATGACTTGCACACAGATAATTATGCTCGTCGTATACCTTCTGTTTGCCTTTGCTATCAAAGGAACCCTTTATCCTGCAGTTGCGTTTCTTGGTGTCTCCTATGGTGTGCAAGTTTCCGTAATGATCCCCACTGTTTCTGAGCTTTTTGGTTTGAAGCACTTTGGCGTATTGATCAACTTCATGACATTGGGGAATCCAATTGGTGCACTCCTTTTTTCAGCTCTGCTAGCAGGGTATGTATATGATAATGAGGCAGCAAAGCAGCATGGTATAGGCCTTATTGCTTCCTGTGTGGGTGCAAATTGCTTTAAGCTTACCTTTTTTGTTCTTGCTGGGGTGTGTGCTGTGGGCATCATCTTGAGCATTATCCTGACTTTGAGAATTAAGCCCGTTTACCAAATGCTTTATGCCGGAGGTTCTTTCAGGCTGCCTCAAACATCTTAAAGTCATTGAAAGAAGTAGTAAAGCTGAACAATGAATAAAACTGAGGACTTCATAAGTCTATTCTATGCCAGTTGTGCTGGTATTTTCTTCTGGTCTACCGCTACTGCGATGTATATGCAGCTGGACATCAATTATGAAATTCAAAATTTTGTTATCTCACATGGAGAATACCTGCATTTGCTCTCGTGTTAGGCTTAAAGATGATACTGGCTGCTGGGAGTTAGAAGATTAGGTAAGTGATATGTTGTGATCTGCATACCTAAGGATAATGTTGTATTATGTAGTCTAAAGTGAAAATTTGAACTTAATTTAGTGTGTGTTTTGGAATTTTAATTCCAATTATATGGAAATTATAATTAGTTCAGAATTATAACTTTTTATGTTCGATTCTGCAAAGAATTAGATCGTAGAATGATAATCGTAAGTTGAACTTTAATTTCACTTTGACACTTCTAGCTAATAAGGAATAGCCATGATGTTAGGTTTGAATAAAATATTTGGTCCACTGGTGAGGTGATAACAATTAGGGGTGATGGTGGCAACTATGACATAATATTTTTTTAAAATTATTATAAAAAATTTATAAATTTCTATTGTGTTTTTCAACATACAATAAAAAAACGGTATTAAATATATCTCTCATGTTTCATCCACGAATTATAGACAAATCAGTTAAAAATAATAATAACTAGCAGTTGTAATTTTACAAATACTGAGAAATATGTGACTATAATAAGGACTAGTGTAGTGATGATAGTGGGGGTATTCAACACAACTTAACTATGTACTGCCAACCCTTAAATTCGTGTACCACGTCACGTGAAAGGTCGTTGACTCATAATTAACACTCAAGTGGACGGGTAAAGTGGGAGAGAAAATTAAGAAAAACAAAACAAAAAACCGTAGTAAACATCACATTTCATATGCTACTTGTCATTATTATATGGAAAAACCTTTTTTCTCACTCGCCATTAAAATATAATAATCCAAGAGAAAACAAAAGCAAAATAAACTAAGTTGGTTTAAGATCTTCAAACAATGTAGGCCACAAGGCATAATCATCATCGTAATCAGCATCACCTCTGATCTTATTGTAAGGACTATAACCCATTGGGCTTTCAGCCCTTTCATCTAAAGGCCTTGGCATCCTTGGACTTCTGTTATTAACCATTGATCTTGCATCAAGTGGTCCAGAAAGCCTAGGACTCTTTGCTGTGCCCATGAACCTTCCATCAAGAGGCCTATTACTCATTATTGGACTTCTATTTGCATTTGCATACACTACTCTCTCACTGTTATTATTCACCTTTCCATCAAGAGGACCAGATAACTTCATCACCTTGTTGTTATTCACCATCTTCTCATGCATTATTCTTCCATTTCCATCTAAAGGCCCTGAAAGTGCAATTGTCCTATTCCTTTGCATTCCCTTCTCTCCCTTGAGTTCTTCAGCCCCATTATGCTTTGCCCTTTTCCATTTCCCTTGGTACCAGTTTGGCTCTGGTGGCATGTCCTTGATCATCATCATTTCTTGATGATCTTCACGATAAACCAGCTTGCTAAAGCACTTCCTGAGGCACTTTTTGATGACCCCAGAAAGCTTTTTGCTGCTTTTCACTGCCCCATCTTCCTTCTTGGCAAGCTTGAGTATTTCTAGCCTGTGTTTGGCAATGGAAATGCCCATGCTCTGAAGAAATTCGTGGTTGAAGTAGATAGCATCTTCTAACTGAAGCTCGTTGCGTGCAAAGGCTAAACCATACTCGTATATGAGGGAGGGTTCTAGGTTGGTCTTGGATAACCAGGAGAACCAATCCATGGTAGAAGAAGATTAGTGGGTTGTGTCACAATGAGTGTATATATAATAATAGGTTGTAGCTATTTTAGCTAGTTTATGTTGAGGTTTGTGGTGGGTGTCGAGATTTATGTGGGAAAGTTGAGGAGTTGGAAAGTTTAAGGCTTGAGCGTCAGTGCATAAATGTGGCGTGTAAATGGCTATTAACTTTTGGTTTCATAGACCAGTTGCATTACTTTCCAATTTATTGTTTATTTATTGATTTTCTTTTCTTTGAATGGAATTCGGATGGTGGTTGAGTGACAATAGCCAAGAATATGTGGGAATTTTTGACATTTTCGGAAAGACATGTATCATGTCTGTAGCTCACGGGCACGGGCACAGGCACTGCAGGTTATATATGATAACAGGTTCCAATTCTCGAAATTAGAAACCATGATATATTTTGGTGTTTTAAGTTATCCTACAAGGTTAAACAACTCCATCTTAATTGGACTAATAGAATTAAGGTATTATATTAATTTTTTATAGATAAAATTTTATAAGTCTACATAACGTGAAGTTATTTACTACATGAGATAAATTGCATAAACTCTCTCTTATATAATATCTATAGGTCTTTTGTTTAAAACATAAATAAAGCTAGGTGTATATAAAATAAGATGAAGTGAACAGGAGATCAAAATCTGCGGCTGTGTTTATGGAGCTCAACAATGTTAGATTGAGACAGGGGCCGGTTAAAGTGGGAATGAAATGGGTTGGAGGCGCCAGGGTCCCAAGAAAAAAGCAAGTTATAAAGGCATATCAATTTGGTAACCTACTCTCCCCTTATTGCCTTAATTATTCGGAAACTCCAAATGATCCACCTTTGAACGTTCAAACCTTTAATTAGCACTTACCTGCCCTGAGCCCACCTTATGTAAATGGGTTAGTGAATATATATATATATATATATATATGTGTATATTACTAAATCCTTGATTTAGTTATTATATCCCTCAATCATTTTAGTATTTTTAATCATATTATTAACATACATAAGAATATATCATTTTAATCTTTTAAATTATTATTTATTACACAGTTTAATTTATAATTTTAAAAAAATTTCATCTATAGTTTTTGATGCAGATAATATTAAAGAAAATAAAAAAATAGATAGTAAATAAAAAAATTAGAAATTAAAATAAAATAAAAACATATATTATATTGTTTGGATATTCTCTCTAGCAGTATGCGGATCGTGTCTGATATTTATTTAAAAAAATGGTCAATTTAAATAAATATTTCAAAAACAAAGTTGATTCAATGACTAGCTATTAAGTGATATCATAGATACGTTATTTTGGATTGCAATTATACTGTGTAGTTTGAATATTATACGATGCCAGTACATAACATGATAACAATAATAATGACAATAACTCTTTTCAACAGTTTGCCTGTCACAGTTCTTCAACGCCATGGTGGGTCTAAGATTTTGGGTCAAGTTTTATGCCTTGGTTGGAGCTGAGTTCATAGAAATTAGGCATCAGAGTCGCTACATCCAACAGTATGACATGAGATATTAACGGTGAATTCAATGTTTTGGACCAAAATTAGACAAAATAAATAAAGGGAAATGTAAATACACTCTTTTAATTCAATGTGAGTTAAAGACCTGTTGCTCCCATGCTATACCTGTCTTTGTATTCTATAAAAGCAGAGTGGGCTTCAATATGAAATGAAATGAAGCCCACCAACCAACTAGTGGATTGAGTCAAAGGATACTTGCCAACAAAATTACCCGCTCAAATCAGAAGCAGACAAATTACGATGTTCTTTATCCTATATGTTTGACAGTCAGCACTTTATGGTATTGTTACTCTGCAATGTTCATTGTCTGCCACCATGTTTCCTTGTTTTCGAGAGGGATCCAGAGTTTATGTTCTTCATTACTATCCTAGTTAGAAAAAAAAATGGTAAGAAAAAAAAGTGTAATTAAGAACATAACTTGTTACGTATTTGAAAGCATTATTTTTTTATGGGTGAAAAAAAAAAACATTCGACGGGATACACGTTAACTTTTATAACATGAAAGGGTAAGAGTTTGCAATATCACGGGATTTTTCTAATCATGAGGGTTTTGTAGATAGTTCAAGAGATTTATCCATAACACTATTAAACAACAAAGTACTTGAAGTTTTATTACTACCTTCTTGGCATAGAAAATAATGAGAAGGGAGAAAATATACCTTTTTCTTTATGAACATAGCTAATGCATGTTTACAGAGAATACCCAAATATTCAAACATGTGACAATTACAATTTACTTCTTTTGAAATAGCACAAAATTTCACATGGTCCACGAGCTTCTCTTTCCAGATTTCATGAACCTTGTACACGAACACGTCATCAAAAAAATTCAACTTTCTCTATTGTAAAATTTTGATCCAACCTATTTATCTTGAGGTGTTCTAAAATATTTTTTGACATAACTTCTTGAAGCTGCTGCTTCTCTGAGATAGAAAGTTTGCAAAAGTAGTTTTGAACTTATTGTCTTGAAAGTTCTCTCTCTTTCCTTTTTATAACGTGCATCAAGAGCCTTATCATATTGTGTCACAAACTTGTTCAATGGAATATTTTTTAACTGAAAAAATCTCTAAAAAATTAATTCATACTTTCACTCCTTCGTGTGTTGGACATCTCAGCACAAATATAGCGTAAACAGGCAATAATCCATTTTGTTTTCTTGGATAGAGTATATCATTTGTAGCCATTGATTATCTTGCAATCCATACTTACCAATTATTGCTTCTCAATAAAAAAAAATTCAAATTATTTAATACTGAGAGATTAGTGAGTGCATTTATAAAAATGATTCTTAAATTTACTATGCTCATGATAATAATGATGATTAACCACCGAAAACACCCATGCATGCAACAGCTCTAGTGATAGTAGCATCCTGGCGAATGATAATTCTTTTGAAGGAACACCAGACAACCGAACAAAACTTTGTTTTTGTTTCATCCCATAATAAAGTACAACCAAAAAGAATATATTGCTGATGATATATGATTAACTCCAATGAATGGAACAAAGGCATTTTATATCTATTTGTTAAGTATGTTGGATCAAAAGTCACCACATCACCAAGGTGCTTGTAAGCCATTCTAGACTCTTAATCAATCCAAAAGCAATTTGCAAATTACGCTTCTGCAATTGACAATTCTTAAAATATGATAACATCAACCAAGCATCTCCTTTTTCGTTGACTAAATCCAATATTACCATATCCCTACTCTCATTACACAAGAAGGATGCTATTTTGCTAGGACACAAACTAGAGTCATCAAGCACATCATGATTATGGTCTCTTATAAATCTAGAAATAATCAATTTATTTATTTTTTTCCTTTATATATAGCATTGCCTTGCATCTTACCCTTGTCTCATAATGTGGTCCAGGACTTCTATTTTTCATTGTAGCATGCTTTTTTACTCGAAAACCCTCCTTTGAACAAACAATCCCTGGACCAATTATCATACCGTTCGTTCTTAATTTATTGATATGACCCAAACAAAACCTAAAACGTTTATTCTTTGCATACCTTAGATAACGATTCTTTGCATCTTCAAATGATGTGAACTTCATTCCCCCATAAGGGTCCAATGGAGGCTTTAATGGTTGTCCACTATTAAGATGATCCACACTTTTGAGAGCACTTTCAACTCTATTATCCAAGTAAGAATTAATTTTCATGCACTCCATTCCTTCATAAAGCTCTAATGGTAGTCCAATATTGAGATGATCCATTTTAAGATCAGGTTAGCATATTCGATCATCTTAATTCCTAATATAACAAGCATTCAAAATGATAAACAAATTAGGTTATTGTTTCTACTAAACTAAACAAAAGGAACAAATACATAAAATTAGGCAAGACACTAGAAGTAAAAAAAAAAAGTTATTTTCAAAAGTGCAAATTTTATACCCCCAATTAAACTCCGAATAGTAAATTACGCAGTCTATGTATAAAAATTCAAATGCTTAGATGAATAGCCAAAAAATCCAAGAATCAAATAATGAGTAAAGAAAAATAACACATACACCATATATATTACCATTTGATCACTTGACAAAAAAGCACCTCCCTTGAGTGAAAAAAGAAAGTTTACTTAATATTTTACTTTGTGGTTGGACGAAACTTTCATGAAAATTAGAATTTTAAGATTTAATTGAATAATTTAATTTAATTAATAACTGTAATGTGAAAAAAGAAGATGAGGTTGCACGATTTCATTGAATGCCAATGTAAAATAATTTTACACAGCCAGTATATAACAATTAAACTCGTTTTTATAATATTACATGAGAATCACATCTTTTATCAAATTTTAATTGATATTTACAAAAGATTGTTAGATTGAACTAAATTTTTAATTTCTCTAATGATAGGATAAAATATATATGTCTTAAAAGAGTCTTTTGATTAAACCATCACAAACAATCATTCCATTTAAATTACAAACACAACTAATAAAGGACTCTTACCTGAAATCTTGTGTATTTTAGAAAGAAACAACACAAAATTAGATTTAATGTAATCACTTAACTCTTCAATATTGTGTGATATTTTTACTTAAAAATCTAATAATTTATGTTTAATCATAATAATCAGATAGCAATACTAAAAAAAATATTCAAAATATCAATCCTATTTGAATTTCGCTAATTGAAGTTAGTGAACAGCATTCAGACAGACCAAAGCTGAAAAAAACGAACATAAATTTTTTTAATAATTAATTTACTATATATATTAAAAACAAAATAACAATATATAACATAAAATGATTCAAATTATTAGACTCAGAATAGTTTAAAGGACGCTAGTTAAAAAATTAAAATAAATTTTAAAAAAATTGTTAAAATAAATACTCAGTACACATCCTAACCATTGATTGCTTTAATTTTAATTATAACCTAAACGCAGCAAAGTTAAAGGGAGAGTGATATTCCCTTTTGTATTTGTGTTGTTCACTGAACAGGACGACGACGGAGAAGTAGAATTGGAAATCAGAAACCACCGTTGTGAGTGTGAGATGGCGAAATTGAAGGTAGGAGGAACGTGGGGAGGGGTGTTGGAAGACGTGGACCTGCACGCGTGGACCATCGCCACGCTCCGTCAAGAAGTCGCTACCCGATCCAACTCTCCCCCTGACTCCATCAATCTCATATGCGCCGGCAAGATTCTCAAAGACGACGCCGTTTCATCCCCACAATCCTTGGCCCAACACGGCATCAAAAACAACTCCAAAATCCTCGCCACGCGCCTCTCCCCTCAACAAGAAGGAGTCTCCCTCCTCGCCGAAGAACAACGCTCTCAGAGACTCGCACGCATCAGGTACCTTTACCTTCGTTCGTTACTCTTCGTTTCCACCGCACGACGTCGTTTTCATGTGTCTCTGTTTGCACAGGGCAGCTGCCACTGCTATGGCGGAACGCCACGCCGAAGGTTCGTTGCCTTTGGAAGACTTCAATATTGAAGTGGAAGATCAGAGTGGACAGAAAGTGCGTTTAGGGTCTGAGACTGATCAGAGGTATTGATTGGTTTTAGTGTCTCAATTTCTAGTGTTGGAGTGAGGCTTATTTTAGGCGTTGTTTGGCAGGGCAGTGATGATGGGACTTATGCTTCATGCCAAGGGGAAGCGTCTTGTAAGACAAGGGAATTACAAAGATGCACTCGAAGTCCTTAGCATGGGAGAGGTCAGTTTCTTGTAAATCTGCTTATTCCAAGGTCGAAACTTAGGTGTATTATATGTGCTTCTGGTGTTGCTCTTCAATTAAAATTGAAGTTTCATTTCGGTAATCTATATAATAAAAGTTGACATTAAAGGTCGATGTACCATATTGAAGTAAAAGTGAAACTCTAATTGTACTGTACAAGTTTTTCTTTTTTCAAATTGGTGTTGTCCTGAAATGGAATAATGCTATTTGCATTTGGTGTGGCTGATCAATGTTGTGCTCGATGTATTGTAATGAATAGGCACTTGCATTGTCTGATCTAAGTTGAATGGCGTCTTTATTCACTTTCCTTAACCTTGGACATGTTTTTGCTAGCATTTTGGCTCAATTTGTTGGTTCCTTTTTGTGTCAACGATTCAATTATTCAAGACCAAATTTATTTTGCAGGAGGCGTTCTCTCTTTGTGATCCGAAAGTCATTGAGGTGAGTGATCCAAACTTTTTTCACCTTTGGTCACATGACAATTTACTTGCCAATTGTTTATTTAAGCCGAGCCATGGTGAAATTAGGCGCTTAACTGAAACTTTAGCTACCTATTCCTTTTGTGTCTCCCCAAACCTAGTTGACATCAGAAATAGCCATTTTACCTCTGAAGAATGTGGTGCTGGCATGCATTTTGTAATGAAGCTGTTAAATTATGTGGGAAAAGTTGAGTCTTTATTTTGAAGAAAAACAATTGAACTTGTCTAAAGGCCCTGCTCCCTCCCTCCCAAGAAAAAGAAAAAAAATATCTTCCAGAAGGAAAGTTGTGGCAAAACTCTAATGTGTTTGCTTTTCCAAAATTATTTGAGCTACTAACATGATAATTCCAATTGGTTTCTTTTAATATAATTTCCTATTGGGTTTGACCCTTTAAAGTGAGAAGTGCAATCTCGAGAAGAAAGTGTGGAGTTATAAACCTTGGTTGAAAAATCTAGTAGTGGATTTTAACATCATATTTCATGACACACGGGCATGTATTTTATAACAATTTTGACTGTTAATTTTTCAATCAATAGTTATAACTCCATGCTATTTGACCTAAAAGTACATCTCACATTTTAGAGGAGCCAAATTATTGCCTATGTTTGTTCTCATTCTCTGAATTTAATAAAATTTCTCTTTTCATTCAGCTTATTGATAATGTTCCGATACTGCAAATAGACATGGTGTGGTGCTACTTTATGATACGGGACATCAGATGGCTCTCGGATGCAGGGAAGCGTCTTGAAATGGCTAGGGTGGGAATTGAACGTGCCCATGGAAAGGATTCTCTCCGCCTCAGACTCTTACAAGGAGGTCGCTATCCAGAACTTGCACTGTGAGTTGCTTCTGTGTATTGTTTAGCTTCTTTCCTGAGAAATTCTCAAAACATTTGTGGGATGCAATTCAAAGTAGGTTAACTTCCAGTTCTTATTTCAACTTGCAAGTTGATTAACTTTTCGGACCTTGTACATAGGCATTTGAGACTAGAGTTGCTTGAAGGGGTGGTGGCATATCATAGTGGCCAGTTGGAGCGATCAAGAGAAGCATTAGCTTCTGCAAAAGCAAAGTTTGTCCAGGTGTGTTAAACTACTATAGCTAATTGGTCTCCTTGTTTTACACCTATGTTCTATGTTTTGGAATTGAGTGAAAAAAAGGGTTAATATTTTACGCATATGTTATATTTTTTGGTCTCCTTATTTGATCATCATGCTAGTTGGTATCTGTGACATGTATCTTAATCTTACAAGATGTGTGTTAAATTAGATAAAGATCAGCTGAAGATCAATTGTCTACAGCGTAAAAGAATAAACATTACTAACTTTAAAATTTGAAGGTACAAAAATAAATTTTGAACATCAGTCTGGCTTCAGATGTTTTAAAATTGATTCTTCTAGTATCTTTCAAAGAAGTAAAAGAACATATAGTCTAGCTGAGGAGTTTAGCATAGCATACGTTAGTTTTTTATTCTCCTTGTAAGCAATGTCCGCTTTGTTGCAGCTGCAAGTTCCAGATGAAGCCTTATCTCTCGTTATGAGCATGGGCTTCATTGAACGTGATGCAAAGAGAGCATTACGAATGAACAATCAAGATGTTGCAGGTGCCATTGATTTCCTTGTTGAGGAGAGGGCAAAGAAAATGCAAAAACGTGAGGAAGATATTAAGAGAAGAAATGAGATTAGGTATGCGTGCCACTTAATATTTTTTTACTTTCATTTTGTTTGGCATCTCTCTCTTTCTAAATAGCTTCCATCCAGGGAGCAAAAGATGTATGGGATGACACCCTTAAAGAAAGCTGTGGATCTTGAGAGATTGAAGGAATTGGTCTCTATTGGGTGAGTGTTATTTTTTAGTTGTATTGTTGGTTTCGGTATTTGGTAATGTTTGAGAGGCCTCTTCGTGATTTAAACGAACATCCTTGGCTGGTCACTATCTGTAGTTCCATATTGCATTTCCAACATGGATTAATTGTTGTATTTCTTTTTTTTCAGTCTTTGCTTGCTAATCATATTAGATTAGTATTTTATAAATCTGTTTCACAGAACTTGCATACACTGTACTAGTCAGACTTGACACTTGCTACTATTCTGGCAGGTTTGATAAGGAGCTTGCTGCTGAAGCCCTTAGAAAAAATGAAAACGATTCTCAGAAGGCATTGGATGATTTGACAAATCCAGAAACTAATTCTTCTTTACAGGTTACTATATGTCTTCACAAAATCCTATGTAACTTCAAATAATATTCCTACTTACTCTCATCACATGAAGGTTAATATCGAGACAAGGAAAAGGAAGAGAGAGAAACAAGCAAAAGATTCTGCTATTGAAAAAGTTGTGCAAATGGGTTTTGAAAGATCAATAGGTATAGTTGTTGTCTAGATTCAAGGCACAACAATGTGCCTAGGTGATACCTGGTTATATAGACATATAGGGCTGTTCTACTGCGTTCTGATACAGCTGTTTTTTTTTTTTTTTGGCAGTGGTTGCTGCTTTTGAGGCTGGTGGTACCTTAGAACAAGTATTGCAAAGACTGACAGCACAACCTGATACTGATCCCACATCTGCTGATGTAAATACGCAACCTCAAGCAACTGCTGCTCCCCATGGCAGTGCAAGTTCATCTGCTCCTGTATCAGACAATGTTAATTCTGATATGCTAGATATGATGAATGAGGTTGAAGATCCATCTGATTACAGTAAAACAGAAGAACGAGATATAGAGATGGAAGATGAGCTCTCTGCAGATATAGCAAAAGCAGATGCCTTAGCGGATTACGACATTGACATTAATGTAGAAGGGGAAGCCATAACTGAGTACATCGCTTTAGTTGAGTCAGCAGATAGTTGTGGGAAGGCTGTTCCGTCCCAGTAAGAAGAAAATTATTTTAAAGAATAATGGTCAGTTTATGTAAATAGCAGGATGACATAGATAATGAATGTATTTCTGCCCTTAACTTTCAGGGCGCTTGTGTATATAGCGCAATGTGTAAATGTGTACTATGAATATGTGCTCACTCCTTGGAGTTCTAATGATATTAATTCCATTTAGTATTAGATACTTAAATTGCTTTTGAAATTTCCAAAAGTAATTCTCAAAAAGGTATGCCAGGCCAAAGTGCTCAACAGATTTGTCACCTATTGTTTCTAACGTACAACCTAATTAAGTTCAATACTTTATTTCGTGATTATATCGTGCATAAACTAGAGTTGTCCTCAACCATAGGACACTCCAACTAAGATGTCATTGTCTATCTAACAATTCATCCTAAAGGATGCCCTCGAATTTAAAAAAACTTGACCATATGCGCAGCAATTTACACTGTTTTCTCCTATGTAAAAAATAGGTATTCTTGTCTCAATCAACGGTTTAAACAAGTTATTTCGTAAAGTAAGCTTTTATTTTGTCTAAATGTTTGGATATATTCTGATAGGTCATTGCACACATTACGAAGGGAAAAACATGAAAGGAATTTTTTTTTACATAAATTCAAACATTTATTTAGTTCTATTCTAAAGAGAAAACCAAACACACGTTAAGACCTCTAGGAAGTAAGAATTTCTTCTTTCACACGTCCAAACAGGGGGTATTAGCTTCCCATGTAAAACAGCCATGTCAAAAATCACGAGTGACTCATTTATCGTGAAAGGTATACTCAGTGATATGATTCAGAGAAATCCCATTACTTCCTCTTGAATCGTCCATATTTGCATGCCCTACTAAAACGTAGAATGACCTTGTTCTTATTGATTTCGTCTTCCCGATTCATTGCATTTCATTTCCCCCCTAATTAACAACTTCACCTTGATTGTGTCGGATGCATTCAAAGCCGGTTCCCCTAAATAAACGTTATACATTCCTCAATTTCCTCACATAATACGTACTCTTCAAAATTGGATTTTTCAAGAATAATATTTGCATATAAATATGCAACCAAAATGTATGAAGAATATGTTAGCAAAGAATAATAATAATAGAAGTCCTGTTTCCAAATAATAATAACGCGAAGAATAAAACAAAAATCTTGCACAAGCTCCAAGAGCCTCGACAAGATGAACTTTACTTTTACTGGAGATATGATCTTTCGAAAGTTAGAAAGCACTATGTCTATCCACTGTTTGGAAAGCGGACTAGTAGAAAATACGTTTTTTTTTTACCTCTCTTTTGATACTGTAGAAAATACGTGCCAGCAACCTGACCTATTGCCTTTTTTCCCCATTCTCATTAACTCGTTGTGTATATTTACATCATTGTTCCGACTCTGAGTCATTAATTTCGGAATCTGTGATCATAACAATCTCCATATTTGTGTTTTCTTGTCTCACTTTACTATCCTCGTAATTCTTAGGAAGTGCATTACAGTCGATGGTGTGCCATACTGGTCTCTCCTCTTGGAACAATCTGTAGAAAAAAATAAATTGAATAAAACGTAAGTGATGAGACAAAAACTTCCAAGAAAGATGTGGAAAGAGAGATAGTGGACTTACGGGTGTTTGCATAGTGTGGGACAATGAATTGTGAGTGCATACTTGCAAGTGGAAATTTCCGTGATTGAACTAATCATTGCTCTTGGTTCCGAGCATACAAACCTCACCTGTAATAAAAATATGAAATCAGTATGATGAGGGAAGGAAGAAAAAGAGCTAGATTTCCGGGATTTCATACCTCAGTCTCTCTTGGCTTATTTGTGAGATCACATATGGTCCCATTAGTATATTGATGAGCATGATACCTGAATAAACGTAATATATTAAGTAAGTACATTTTTCATCATAGCATTCATGTGAAACCATTTCTCAAAGTGAAACCCATCTTCATAGATATGAAAGAGCCCCTCATAGAGGTACCTTTGAGATGCATCCTTTGAGCGGGGATCCTTCAATGTAGAAATGTCTGAAAGATTTTGGTTAAATGCAGCAGTAGCCTCTGGATCATACTCTCCCAAGACAAACTCCTGGACTACCTATGACAAAGAAAAATGTACACCGATTATTATATATGAATATATGATTTTTACAAGTCTCTAATAATAATAACACAAATCCACAACCATACATAAGAAAAAAAATGGTCTGAAAGTAAGATTTATATCAACAAGTGATTTCTATTATCCATAATCAATACAGGGATGGTAACAAGGAATTTGGATCCTTTCCTTTTACTCAGCAACAAGAGTGTCCCATTAGGAGAAAGAGATTTATGATTTTTCTTGTGGAGGAATCAAACTTGCTTTGAGTTGGGTTGCACCAATTTATACGAATACACTGTTTGTCTCTCTCATAACAGAACCATCTCCTATTAGTAAGTAAAAGGATAATAAGATTGAATCTGTACAGAAAATTTGGCGTCCAAAATTTTTAGAAATATGACGACAATATTGTTGATCAAACTGAACACCAACCCAACCCTCCAAAAAGAAAAGCCATGTTATATGACAGTTCAGTTAATGTAATTAACCTAACAAATCCATCACACTGGGCTATCAACCAGAGGATGGAGCAAAGAGAATTTTATGTAAAAGCAATGAAGAGCCAAAATTAAGCAATCAAGTGGATACCTTATCATCTTCCAAATGCAGTTGCCGCAACTTCTTTTGATAGCAAAATTCATATGACCACCAACCTTCTTGCTGCACAACAACAATAAAGGTAAGAAAATGATTTACAATAGATGCCAAATGTTTAAAAATTGAATAATAATTAACAAATCCACATTGAAAACAAGCGTGGAGTTTGAAATACTAACTCTGATAAAGCATGGACCCTTTAATACTTCTAGCAGTTCATCAGGTGTCTTCTGTTTAATCCTTTTCTCAGTTTCAACAATCATACTGCTAATATTGTGCTGGATAACAGGTTTTCCACTTTTCTCCTTTTCCACTTTAGGCAAGTAACATATAAATTTCTGTCCATTTTTGTCCGGCATGACAACAGATTCCTGATCATCATCCTGTAAATGAAGCACATCGCAAGTGCTCATCAGCAGGTGATAGGATAAAGATATATAAAATTGACTATCACTACATTTAAAGAAAGAAAACAGGATTCAGTTATGTCCAGAGATTTGAAAAAAAAAAAAAAAAAACAAATAAGGTCCAGCATGACCATCAGAAGGTCACTTCCATGAATTGCGAGTTATTGAGCTGTCAGTCTTTGCTATCAGTCAACAGTGGTTGAAAAACTACTTCAAGATTGTTTCTATTAGATTTTGAAAGAATTGGTATTGATATAATCGATGTTAAAAATAATTCGTTTGTATTTTGGAATGACATTTTAAAAGTGATATTAAAATTGATTTTTTTGGATGGTAAGGCAGAATCACCTTTGAACTCTGAATATAGATACATTTTAAACAATCTGTGGGTTCAAAAACCAAAATCAATTCTATTCACCTTGAAAGCTGAAATTATTCATTTCTCTCAAAATCAATTGTGAATATAGATACATATTTAAGACAAACTGTAAAAACCGAAATCAATCTGAATGTTCAAGAGACACAACACAGCACTTATCTTCGCAACATAACTCCAAGAAAATCTCCATAGCATTGTTACAAAACATTCAACTCTCATTTAAAGTGCAATTTAACAAGTGGAAAAGCACCCCGCAAAAGATCACAACCCATAATAACAATAACAATAACAATAATAATAATAATAACTGAAAAGCTTACAGGGTGAAAAGGGGAATCTTGGGGATGGAATTCGATCTTGTATTTAGGTCCGCGAGAGCTGCCACCGCCACCGCCACCGCCAAAAATGCTACCTGTTTACATAATTAAAAAAAAATAATAAAAAAATTTGGAAGAATAAAAAAGAAGAATTGAATTTGGAACCCTAAGAAAGAGAAGGGGATTACCGATATGAGCAGGGAAGATTTGTTTGGAGAAGGAAAGGGTGAAAGAGAAGAATATCAACACCAAAATCAATGCCTTCATCGTCTCCTTAAACCACTTACACAAACCCACCTTCAATGCTCAACTTCAACAAAAATTCACAAACATTGCACGCAAATCTCTCTGCTTCCACGTCTATTCACCAATCCAGCGTTGCCACGTCACACAAACCCCTCCCCTTTTATACATTCCTCTTTCTCTTCATTACAAACCTCCTTTCCACCTGTTCATTTTATAATTATTTTTTAGTTTAATTAGGGTCTATTACTGTTGATCATTGATCAGTTAACATATATTATACATGTGATTATATGATAATTTAAGTTAACTAAATTTTTTAATTATTGTGAAGTAGTTAAAATCATATTATATTTAAGATAATCTACTGTAGCATGTGATATTGTGATTCCTTCAAACCGAACTTAGTATCTTTTGTAATACAGCCTTAAATTTTATTTAGAAATTTGTAGCTTTTGAAATAAATTATAAAAATTATTCAAAATAATATTTAATTTGTTAAAGCTGTCCACTAATATATTTTTATCTTTATTATTAACATTTTAAACAATCCTAATTCACTTTTTTTATCAATTTATTAGATATAAATTATAAATTTTCGATTAACTCATAATTTTATTAACGAGAGTCATGATTTTGTTGTGGTTGAGGGCAGAGCAAGTTTTGGTGGAAACAAACAATGGAGTTTTTGGTTTAACAGTAATAGAAACGAAAGCCCAAAGGCCCAAAGGCCCAAAACAGAAATAACTTGTTTTGTGAAACACGTTCAACAGAAGAGTCCGTACGATGTTAACAAAAAGAGCGAAAGAACGGTGATAATATGATGATAGCTTTGCCTTTCTATGATGAACCTTATCTATAAATTTAAAAAAAAATAATTGTATTTCAATAATTATGACTTTATGAAGTCTTACAAGTTTGAAATGACACACCTTCTCATCTATTTAAATAAAAAATTTGTTGTTTCTATTATATTGTGCTTGAAAATGCTATTTTTTCCAAATATTTTGGTTATTTATACCTTCAATATTATTATGTATTAAGCACATAACATACATAAAAAAAATCCTTAAACTTTTGATTTTGTTAATAAAAATATTTTGCTAAAGGAGTTAAACGTTTATTTTACTGATCTTTATTGTTTAAAAGGAATTAGTTTTGCTTTTGTATTTGATTACAATTTTTTAAAATAAACATAAATTAAATGAAAAGGAAGAATTTTTTTTTAAATTTCTTTTATTAAAAGATAAGAAAGAATGGAGAAAAAGGTAAAGTCATGCGTATATTTCTATTAACCTTGACATTATTAATAAGTATTTTTAATTTTTTTTTATGAAATTGAATGAAAAGAAAACATAATTTTTTTTATTGAATGATACTTAAACAAGTTAAGTTATGTCTTTATGAAAGTGGTAAGAATATTAAAGGATAAGAAAGAATGACAAAAAAATAATAATTAAGAAATCAATTTAACACGTGAATTGTGCTATTCATGTTAGTGCAACTTAAGGTGATAAAAAAAAGCAGCAGCAAAATCTAACGTGACAATAAGTAATTAAAAGTTACCTTTATTAATTGTTTATTTATTTACTGTTTTGACTACTGTTGTTCGTATATTTGTTTTATTTTTTTCATATTCTTTTACCCTAACTTTTACCTTCATTTTTTGTCCCCAAGGATGATGAACTGTTTTTACAACTTTTTTCTTAGGACTGTAGAATCATTTCCTGATCCGTTTAAACATCGCCATTTACCTTTTCAAGTTCATTGAAAGCATACATCTTCATATACTTTACATGATTGCTAATGTCATTTTAATGGAAGATGGATTAAACTCAACCACAATTGTGATTCTGATTACGATGCTATAATAATATTGTGATTACATTTGCCCTTTTTCTTTTCCTTTGTTGACGTTGGATATGTGACAAATGGAGAATGAATGCCACTACATGATGTAATGTCTTTCTTTCTTTTTTTTAAATATTCATAACATGGCATAGACTGAGAATGAAAACATAATAATTAATAAAAAAAATTTGAAGGAAGAAACATACAATGATACACTTTGTGAGACACCAACTACCATGATTGACCCCTCATATATTGCCAAAAAAGAACAACAAAAACTAATTAACTGAAGGATTTGGCATATAGGTCAACGAATGTGTGCCACTTCTCATTAAGATTGTCCAAAATCAAAGATTCAGAATTATATTATTCATAAAATAATTTTTATGATATTATATTTTATTATATTAATCATTTTATCTTATTGTGTGTGTGTATATATATATATATCACTTTGTTTCTCTTTTTATTGTATAAATTTTTATAAAAATTGTACTTCAATGATTAATTGATTGGAGAATTCATATGACAAGACCACTCAATTCTTTAAAATTTGTTTTTGACAAGAATTCATAGAATTAAATAGAGAATGACAGAAAAAGAAGAATACCCCATCGATATTGCATTGGAATTTCTCGATTCAGACAACAAATTCAACATTATCTGATTTTCTCTTTTTCTTTTTTCTCCTTCTCTTTTGTGGCGTTCACGTCAAGGATGTCAAAAATCTAATGCTACTTTTCCAAAGGCATGAAGGAACAACATAAAATGGCTTGGTATTCATCCATTTCTCACATTTCAGACTTTCTTGCTCTGTCTTGGTGTCTGGATTTCCTTGCCAAAGTTTGAAGCTTTTCCCCATAATTTATCACCCAGATAAGTTTTCCTTTGTTTATCAAATTCTGGGTCTCTCTCTCTCTCTCTCTTCAATACCTTTTTGTGATGAAATCAGAGGAAAATTTCCTTCAGCTTCAAATCTGAGTTGGGTAGCCCTTGTCCCCTCTCTGAGTTAGGATTTGTATCACCAGAAACAAATCCTGATTTGGAGAGAAGGGTGTGTTTGTATCAAATGTGTTTAAATTCCTTGAATCCAAGCCATACGATAAGAGGACGAACACAGCTTATTCTTCAGTAATTCAACTATGAGGTTTTGAGCTTGTTTCCTGATAGCTGCTACTGTTCTATATATAAAGTTGGTATCTTGGTTGTGTTGTTCTTGTATCAATCCGACTGTTGTATCTGTTCCATCATTTTCTTCGCTTTTGAATTCTCTGCTATGTTCACAAATATGAATCTCTTTCCTACTGAATGGTCTTTTTGCTGGAGGGTTTCGTGTTTGGCTTTGGATTGTTTATCTTGTGTGTGCAATTGATTGGAAAATATAAAAAGAAAAACAATTTTTTTTCTTATATGGTTGAGTGAATTGAACTGTGAGTGTTGTGGACTTGGAGGAGTGGTATCGTTGATTAGTTTCTGTACTGTTAGATTGGTGGGATCAAAATGGGGAAGAAAAAGAAGCAAGTAGGAGAAACAAGTGAAGATAGAGGAAATCATAGTAAAGTTGAAGATAAAAGCCCCAAAGCATATGACAATGATACTTTGGTGTTTATATCTATGTCTCAAGACTTGAAGGATGAGGGGAACAAACTGTTCCAGAAGCGGGATCTCGAAGGAGCTTTGGTAAAATATGAGAAAGCCCTCAAATTGCTTCCAAGAAATCATATAGATGTGTCCTATTTGCGGAGTAATATGGCTGCTTGCTACATGCAGATGGGACTCAGTGAGTACCCTAGGGCAATCCATGAATGCAATTTGGCTCTTGACGTAACACCAAAATACAGTAAAGCTCTGCTGAAGAGGGCAAGGTGCTATGAGGCTTTAAATAGGCTGGATTTTGCACTGAGAGATGTGAGCACTGTTTTAAAGATGGAGCCAAATAATATCATGGCATTGGAGGTCTCAGATAAGGTAAAATGTGCACTTGAAGATAAAGGATTAAGAGTGAATGACACGGAAATTGAGTTGCCTCCAGATTATGTTGAACCTCCTAATGCTTTGCCTCCGAAAAAAGTAGAGAAAGAAAAGACACGGAAGAAGAAGAGCAACAGAGAGAAGGTGAAGGCTCCTGATAAAATTGAAGAAAAGCGAGCTGAGGAGAAATTGGAAGAGAAGAAAGACCAGGAAAGAATTGTAGAAAAGAAGGCCGAGGACAGTCAGAAAGAGAAGAAGGCTAACAAATCTAAAAAGAAGAAGGTCAAGGAAAAAATTGATGAGAAAAAGGATGATGTTAAGGAGGTCATTGAGGAAAAACCCAATGGTAGAAGTGAAGATATACCTAAGAAAGCAGCAAAACTTATTTTTGGTGAGGATATAAGATGGGCTGAATTGCCAGTTAATTGCACCCTCTTTCAGCTAAGAGAAGTTATTTGTGATCGCTTCCCAAGATTAGGAGCAGTTCTTGTCAAATATAGGGACCAAGAAGGTGATCTGATTACTATCACTTCTGATGAAGAATTAAGGTGGGCTGAAACAGGATCACAGGGTTCTATCCGGCTGTACATTGTAAAAGCTAATCCTGATCTTGATCCATTCTTTGAGAAACTTAATCTGAAGAACAGAGAAAAGGTTGGCATTGATAATGCTCCAGTGAATGGTTCCGTGGTGAAGACAAATGATATTATTAGCTCATCTTGCATAGAGGATTGGATAATTCAGTTTGCACAACTGTTCAAGAACCATGTTGGGTTTGAATCTGACCGGTATTTAGATTTTCATGAACTTGGGATGAAGCTCTATTCAGAGGCTGTGGAGGAGGCAGTTGCAAGTGAAGAAGCACAAGGCTTATTTGACATGGCTGGTGGTAAGTTCCAAGAGATGGCAGCTCTAGCATTGTTCAACTGGGGAAATGTGCATATGTCCAGGGCAAGAAAGAAAGTGTATTTAACTGATGATTCTTCTAAAGAGCATATGTTTGAACAAATAAAAAATTCATATGAATGGGCGCAGAAAGAATATGCAAAAGCTGGAGAAAAATATGAAGCAGCCATTAAAATTAAATCAGACTTTTATGAAGGCTTCCTGGCATTTGGCCAGCAGCAGTTCGAGCAAGCAAAACTTTCTTGGTATTATGCACTCTGTAATAACGTAGATTTAGCCACGTGGCCCTCCACTGAGGTTCTTCAGCTTTACAACAGTGCTGAGGATAATATGGAGAAAGGAATGCTGATATGGGAAGAATCAGGAGAGCAGCAGTTGAGTGAAGCCTCCAATTCCAAGGATATTAGATTTCATTTGCAGAACATGGGGTTGGATGGGCTATTAAAAAATATGTCATCAGATGAAATTGCTGCACAGGTGGCAAATATGAGGTCTCAAATAAATCTTCTGTGGGGTACCATGCTATATGAACGCTCAATAGTGGAGTTCAAATTAGGGCTACCGGTATGGCATGAATCTCTGGAAGTTGCAGCTGAGAAGTTTGAACTTGCTGGAGCTTCTCCAACAGATATAGCTGTAATGTTGAAGAACCACTGTTCAAATAACACTGCTGTAGATGGTACATTTTCTTGCTTAGTTAGAAAATTTGTAGCTGAATAGATATATATTCATATATACTAACACTTTTGCCAACAGGTCTTGGATTCAAAATTGATGAAATAGTACAGGCTTGGAATGAGATGTATGAAGCTAAAAAGTGGCAGAAAGGAGTTCCATCATTTCGTTTGGAGCCCTTGTTTAGAAGAAGAATATCAAAAATTTACCATGCCTTTGAGCTTGTATGAGTTGCATCTTTTTCTGCAAGTCGTTGAGGAATAACAGAGTCAACACACACGTAGGTTGCTTTGTGCCTGAAATGCTGTTGTCATCATAAGGTAGCTGAGAGTCCTAGACCACGCTGCTAACATTTTTGTTATTGCTTTTCTTTACCTAGTATTATTTATATCTATTTATTAATCTTCAAGATTTGTTCTCTTATATACCTTTCTGTAGAATGAGAGTAGAACATCAATTACTGGTGATTAAGCTTAATTGAGCTATTGATTAGTTGCTTGATGGATTGTGCAATTATACTATAAATAAGAAACCAGGTTGCTGCCAAGAAATTCACAATTTCTCTCAGACATCTGTTTTGGCAATTACTGTCTTCCTTTAATTCTAAATGTGCAATATGTAATAAAGGTTTTTTATAAAAGCATTGGGAGAACCACACCACACAAGTTAATTATTGTAGTTAGAGAGCCCAAAACTTTACAAAACATTAGATTCGCATACTTCCAATGTGGGACTCTTTGACCAATTGATAAGAACCCTAGAAAAACCGCACCACATAACCTAACTATTGTAGTTGGAGAGTTCAAAGCTTTACAAACTCATATTAGAATCTCATATTTCCAATATGGGACTCAGTCCCGTACCTTGCAATTGGATCCTAATAGTTTCATTACTCTTTTGCTTAACTACAATAATTTTTTGTGCAAATCCATTTTAAAACAAACAAGCTGCTCTCTCTCTCTCTCTCTCTCTCTCTATATATATATATATATATATATACACACAAGAGTTGTTCAATCATAGCAAGTACTTCAATATAAAATGTAAGTCTTTATGATTATTGGACTAATACGCATCCCATTTTATGTTAATAAATGATTTTAGATTGCTATATCTTACACCTCAGGAGAATTGAATGCTATTTGGCAGAACTACTTTTGCTAGAATAAAGCAGCATATAATATAAACTAACTTCTATTTGATCTAGGTTGTAAATTTATAGCACAGGGTCAATTCTATTATATAGATCTTTGAAAAGAAATCTTTCTAAGAACGGAATATTGAAATGAATCAATTGGACATGTATAACAGGCTGAATTAATGAAAATGGATTTATTTATGGAATGGTATCATGCCTTTGCTTCTTCAGTAGACATTGTCACTTTGAAGACTAGTTACAGAGATGATTGTTTCGAACATATATTGTTTGGTAGCAGCAATATATGTGTGCAATTGGAGGAGAAGGGAAGATGATTGCAACAAAATCCTATATCAGAAAGTTTCACTGTGATGAAGAACATTATTAATTTATGGACCTAATAATATGATATTAACTGCTTAATATTGTGATTTAATATTTAAAATTATACTTTAGAGGATTGATATTATCTTCTTAAATGGTGGTACTTGTACTTATACCATGAATATCTACAGTGGGGTCATGTAGTTCTCATAGTTCATTGCTCTGTTACCATAGAGATCAATCATGCGGGTTGTTTTATTGATATATTCTTAATTTTCTCTATTTTGGAATTGAAATCCCATGAATATTTGTGTACCATCTGCTGAAGTGATGTCAACAATTCTACTGCTAAACTGAATGTTTTGCCATGCAACCTTCACTTACGCCCATGATGGCAATTGGGCATTACAGCTTTGCTCATAAAATATTATAATTTTTTTATCATTTTTAATCATCACTGTTGGCCTATTCTGCAGGTTTCTTTGGCTACTTTCAAGAGTTTGGAGTCAATGTACTTATAGAAGAAACTTTTTCGCATTGCACGTATTCCTTTTAAGTTGGGAAGATGGAGGGTTGCAGGAATTACCTTTTAGTTACTTTCTGCCTTTGCTCAGATTTCCTTCCCCTTATGGTTAGATTTATAGTGGCTGGTAGGATATTAAATTTATACTGAAAGCAGTTTGAGAGATTTGTTGTTTGTTTTCCTGTTTCCCTTGTTCTGTAATTTATCCATTTGTAACTACTTGTTGAATTAGTGTTCTTACATGAGATTTCCTTGTACTAGTTTGTTTTTTTTATGGCTCCTTGTACTAGATTGTTGTGCTTACCGGTTGCTACACATTCTACTTTTTAAAATAAAAAAGAAAAGACATTTTAAAAAATTTTAAAGGATGAGTGGCGGATTTTAGTTGTCACACCTTCATAATTCACACGCATGCACAGGCTGATATAAATAAATGTAGCACGTGTTTAAAGTTTTAGTTTTTCTACAATATGACACAGGATGGATATTACAACTAGTATCTATTGGTATGTGCTCTTTTAATCTCCTAATGATCCTTAATTTTGTTTATTACACATTTCTGTAAAATCGTATGTATGAGAAGAAAATAATGCAGGAAAGTCATGGAGCAATCCAGCCATTATTTTGTTAGTTTGAATAATAATAGCATATAATACTCTCTGAGACAATACTAGGAGTCTTAAGTACTTCTTTTTATTACTTATCTTGCTTGGATGTAAACCATACAACAAAGTAAAAGTCACAAACTAAGTTACCACTAATTGAAATTAAGGGAGAGTTTAGATACAAAAATCTTACATTGATTGATTAACAAGTTAAAAAGTATATAAGTATTTTATTCATGGGTTTAATAGGTTAGTAAAAAGTTAAAAATATATAAACAAGAGACTCGTGGGTTTAAATTGTCAAAGTTTTTCTTCAAAATTTTTAAGACAATCAAATCTTCCACACTCAAATTGATACAACACTTAAATTCTAATAACATTGCCTGTCTTTTTAAATAAAATTTTAAAACATTTTTTTTTTTTTTTGCTTTTACTTACGCATGTTGCACGATTATGAATATCTTGGGTTTAAGAAAAGATTCTATCTTACCCAAAAAGTGAAAAAAAGGGGGAGGGGAGGGGGATTCTATCATATCTTTATAATCAATCTTTCTTCCTTCTTTTTTTTCTCTTTTCTTTTATGTTATTAGTCTTTTCTGGCTTTCATCAATTCTTTGATCTATAACTTCTTTTTATTCTTTTGTTTTCAACTTTTTCTCATTTAGGATTTTATGTATTCCTCTAACTTCAATATTATGTAGTTCTTTTTTTTCACCTTTGTTTGCAACATGAATGCATGTCTCCTAATATTTTTATTTAGAATTTTGTTGACATTGATGTTGTAAAGGATTTTAGCGATAATGTTACTATTATTATATGTTTTTAAAATGCCTCTTGACTCTTGCTTTATGTAATGGGGTCTAATTCATCAGACTTTTAGTAAGACTGATAATTAGTGTTACATTACTACTGCACTGCGAAGTTAGTATTGGTAGTCAATGTCATTAGCAAGTTGTTTAATTTCTATTCTTCTACACTCTTGAATTTTGAATTAGTTCTCTTATGGACACAATTTAGATGTAATATTTGAAGAGTTGATAATTCTTAATTAAAATTTTATTTAAATAATTCATATAATAATGGTTACTATAGAGTACTTTTTTTTTCTTTTTACATATTCTCTTTTATTTTAGGTGTAAGTGAACAATATGTAGTGTTTGAAATCTAAGATTGTTGAAACATAATTTGATGATTTTTCATTATGAATCATTGTGGAACATCCCTTTTTATTTTTTGTTCAGCTGTTGGACACTTGTATAATTAATGGTGCATGACTTGCCAAATTTAAGATGAGTAATGCAACTGTGGGACCAAAGAAGCACAAGAACAATGGTGTCTATCTCAATTAACATTGTCATCACTAAGCAGAAGCCCGGGGACGGCGTCTCCCCTCCAATCCAAGCTATTTTGATTTTGTTTGACCAAATCATGCTGTCAAAATCAACAATATGAGTGTATGATCTCTTTGTTATTTTATAAAATAAGTATTAAATAAAAATATTCATTTATTAGTATATTAAAAATATAAAACATATTAAATACTTTTCTAGAGAATTTGTAAGAATAAAGGTTATGTAAAATTTAGAATTGTTCTTCCTTGATTCCTTTTTTCTTTCCAACAAGTCTCTTTTTGTCTTATCCATTGGTTTTAAGCCAATGATATAGACTTTTTCCTGTGTCTGTCCCTTTAACTTGTTCATTCTGGAATGTGTGAGTAAAGACTCAGCTTGCCGTTACCTTCAAACTCAAACTATTGTTAAATAAATCGTCCTTTAACCGAGAAAATCAAGAAAATGTGGCCATGGGTCACACGACACTTGGAGTGTTGACTATACCATATTCAATCAACCTCCTGAATTCAATGAATTGAATTGATTCGAATTTTTTATTTTACACAAAATCGGCTCCAATTTATACCAGATTCATGAAATCTGAGGATGATACTGATTCACAAGCACACCAATAATGATTTATGCAAATTACTGTTGTTACAATTGTGGTGCAAACTACCTTTCAAATTATCAACAAATCAAATTTAGACATCACATCAAGAGCATGTTGTAGCATCTCTCTTACGTTGCATAAATGTAATATGTTGTTAATGGAGGATTGATGCAACCATCCATGAATTTGTGCCTGTTCTTTGATATTAAGGCCAATTTCATTGCTCAGATCCAAAAATGATAATCATGTCATTAAGGGAAGGAGACAGATGGATTTTCATAAGTATAAAGATAAAGTAGATTTAAGAGATTGGTGAGAATATTACAATAAGAATTATAGTTTTTCATTGCTCATATATATATATATATATATATATAAAACTAATGAACAAGAAAGAAAGATTTAAAAGAGAAGTTGTAAATTTTTTAAGGATCAAGAAGGTATTTCTAGTTTAGTAACCACAAAACTGTTTCACCAAAGCTTATAATTCTCAAGTGGAAAAAAAATGTAAAAATATTTACTATATATAAAAATACAAAGCACAAATGAAAGTTAAAAAAAAAACACTTAACTTTAAAAAAATGTTAAAAGAAGATATAGTAAACTGATCACCTACATGTCAATTAACTAATTTAAGTTAAGTGGTGAGATAAGCTATGTATGGTAAGATATTACAAGATAATAAGTAAAAGAAGTTTCTACTAATATAAAATGTCACATGGTAATACTATAATTATTTTATATTTTAATTAAAAAATATATTTTTATTTATTTGTCATCAACCATAATTCTAACATTTTACTATTTTTTTAATGCCGGTTACCTTTATTAAATATTTGAACCGAAATGTATTTTTCAATTAGTCAATAGTTTAATCAGTGAAGGATGCTAATTATATTTATTATTTATTGAATCAATCATGAAAAAAAGGGAGTAAATAATTTAATATATGACTTCTTGAATTATAATTAAATCAATTATAATTAAGTAAATGATTTAATAAATTTTGCATAATTAGTTAAACATTTGAAAAAAAAAATAATCCACCAATATAATGTATTACATAAAACAAGATCCTGTCTACTTTATAAAAAAATCAATTATATTATATTCATTAGAATTGTAATTTATATAATTAAAGCAATTAAGAGAATCGAGTAATTAATATAAATTTTTAGGTTTTGACAATCATAAATGTCTTATAAGAGGCAATTTTATTAAGTAATGAACATTCACAATTTCGTAAAATTATCTCTTCTAATTTTTTTTTGGAAAAGTTTAAATTTTTAAAGCTTTGTTTAAGCAAAACCAAACATATATTTTTTAAATCAATTACATACCTAGACATTGCCTAATAAAGTTATAATATATCACAAAATCAAGGGAATCAATGACATTAGTAAACTATGGGCAATTAAAGATGAAAACAATCTAATATTTGCTAATGTAAAGCATTTAATGCAACTAAGGTAATTAATACGGAGTGAAATCTAATATAATCTTTTAATCTGATTATTTAGAAAAGGTTTCAACGCATTAAGTGTCCATACTACGCGTTGTTTTCCTAATCATTTTTTTTTTTCAGAAGTTAAGTTAAAATATATTTTGAATTTTGAATGTCTATACTTAAAGCAATCAAGTAACTAATACGTCTAGACCAAAAACATCAAGTAATTAAGGGTGTGTTGAAAATAGTTTATGGAGAGTATGATTTCTATGTAAACCTTTTTTACCTTGTGTGAATAAATTTTTTTATTATAATTTATTAAAAAATTTTAATTTATTCTAATGATTTTATGATTACATTTGTATAATAAATTCTCATAAAAAAGATTAAATAAAAGTTTAATTATACTACTTATTCAACGCCGTATGTGCTAATTAATGAGCCTTTTATAAAAAATCTAAATAACAAAAAATATATTGATTCTACGGTAAATATTAATTTAAGGACATTATTTTCTCAATATAAATCTTTTGAAAACAAATAACACAGATTGAATTTACTAAAATATTAATTATGAGATATATTAGTCAATCAAAGATATCACATTATAAAAACTGAAAAATTTCGATTCCAACTTACTAGAAACATGGATAAATATTTAATATATATAGATTATATATCCTGCATTCTAAAATCTAACTATTTCATAGTATACTACTGCAGGGGTTGCCCAATTCTTATAAATTCAATTCCTATTAAACTTCAATATTGTTTCTTCATTGAATCAACCATTGTTGAAGGTAAGACACCTTGAAAAATTAGCTCTCAATTTAATTTTAATATTCTTACATTTAAGTTGCTGTTTATTCCTCTTCGTTTTTATATGTTGTTTCTTCATATTTTTGTCATCTAAATTAGCTTGTTTGAAATTTTTGCTTCCTTTATTTGAAAGATGAATTCTTCAAAACATCTTTTTTGTTGCATATCCCTTGGGCATGGCCATGTCCGACTCCCTTTCTTTCTCCCTTCACGTCAAGTATAATTCTTTGTACGTCTTTGTGCTTCATTCAAAGATCATATATATACAATTATTTATAATACAATAGTGACATATTGGTGTTTCCCATATTCTTTGAATATATTAGGCCTCATAAATCATGATCTCTTTAGTTTTCATTGGTTCTTTATGCTATACTCTCATGGGCCAAAAAAATTCCAATTTTTTAATTGATTAATTTCAATATAAGAGTTGAGTAATTAAGGACATAGATTGATGTGAAAAGAAAAGATAGAATGAGATAATTAAGGAGTTAAGATGGATTTTTTTTAGATACAAGAGTCATTTATATTTATATTAGTTATTATTATTGAATTTTTGTGTTGTATATTTAATTATATATTAAGGGACTAAGTTTCATTCTATATATTGTCAAATATTGTAGAAAATGGGTCGTGCAAGAATAACCTTGAAACGGATCCCAAAGGAGAGAACTCGCAAGCTAACTTTCAAGCAGAGAAGCAAAGGACTAATGAAGAAAATCGCTGAATTTTCAACCATGTGTGGAGCTGAAGCTTGCTTCATTGTGTATGATGGTAATGGTAATGTTGAACCAATGACTTGGCCTGAAGACTCCAGAGTAGTACATTCCATCATTGAAAAGTATGAGAATCAAAAGAATGAGAGACCTCCTAAGACCTTCAATATTGAAGACTTTTTTGAGAATAGAAAGAACATGGTTGAAGCTGAAATTTCTAGGGTGCAAAAAGAGATCTCTAAGATCAAGTATCCAACTTGGGATAAAAGTTATAGTAAGCTGGGTGAGGAGCAATTAAAGGCCTTCATTGCTATGTTGGATGCTAAGATTGGAGCATGTGATCATAGAATTAACATGTTCAAAAATATGCATCAAAGTGAAGCCAACTTCAATTTCATTCAAAATATGGTTCATGAGGGTGCTACCTCCTCCCATGCAAGCCAACTCAATTTCATGCAAAATGTCTCTCAAAGCCAACGCATCCCTATTCCTTTGAGTCAAATCAATGATAATAATGGGATGGCAAATTTTACTAATTCAACAAATCAGGTTGATGAGGCTTACTTTCATAGAACTAACATGTTGGCAAACTTGCAACAGGGTGACGCTTATTTTAATTTCATGCCAAACATGGCTCAAGTAAGTGGTGCCCCCTCACATGGAAGCCAGCTCAATTTCATGCAGAACATCTCTGAGACCCAACACAACTTTGAAAGTTTGAGGCCACAAGATGATAATAATGGGATGGTAAATTTTACCAATCCAGTTGACATGCCTCAAGATTCAACTAATCAACTCGGTGAGTCTAATACAAACTTTGCTAATCATTTGGGAGAATTTGAGCGTTGGGTTGATGAACCTACTGAGATTGAGGAGTGGATTAATCAACTAGGTGGTGATCTTGTGGACACAGTGAGTCAACTTGATGAATCTGTTTTGCAGAATACTCGTGTTCAATCACAAAATGACCGTAATTGAGTAGCTTTGTATGCCTTCCCATTTTTTCTTGTGTTATTATTAGTAGCTTTATAGAATACATGATTTTATTAATTTAATTATTAAGTTACAATTGTACATTACCTTAATTATTTATTTTAATTTTTGTCAAAATTAAATGGTTACAACAAGTTTTTTTTTTTTAAATTTAAATAACATGTATCCCATACAATAGCTAATCCTATTTTAGCTAAACATGATAAAGAACTATTTGATTATATTCTTATTATAAAATTATAATCATATAGTTGTTATTTTTATATATTTTAAAAGTATATATAATTAAAAATAATTGATGTCAATAAAGTATTAAATAATGTCAAATTAATAAAATTTTTAAAAAAATAATAAGTAAAAAATTAATATAATGTTAGGTTTTGTGATATAATTATTCGGTATAAAAAGTAATAATGTTAAGACATATGTGTAACTATGCAACAATACATGATAAAAATACTTGTGCAAAGAGAAAGATTAATTAAGGTAGTACTTGTTCAGGAGAAAATGATAAAAAATTAATTAAGATGATTTAAATGTGTAAGAAAACTTTTAGAAGTAATTGTGAAACCTGAAGAGAGTTGAAAAATAGTAAAACATAACAAAAAGTAACTATGAAAGAAATTATTAAAAGAAATCTTACAATAAATAATTTTTTAAAAAAATAATTCAAAATTCAAATTAATACCAAATTGAAAAAAAAAATATAAATGCTTAATGCAGAAGAAGTCACATGACATCGTAAGGGAGAAAATAATTATTTTTTTAAAATACTCTCATCAAAACAACTCCTCAAAATATTTTAGTTTTAAGAATGATGAGTCATTTATAATCTATAATATATACATTATACTACATGGATATTATTAATTTATAATAATTTTTTTATTTAAAAATAATACATATTTTATCGTATTAAATAAAACTAATTAAAAACTAATAGAATATCAAATGCTAAATATGTTTGTATATTTTCACTTTGAAGAGTTAATGTAAGTGAAACAAAAAATTGAGTTCACTAAAAAATAATAATCTGTTCTTACATAAAATAGTAAATTTATATATTATTTTTAAGAGTTAATATAGACAAATATATAACAGAGGTTGATTCAATGTTAATTTTAATTTTTGAATTTTAAATTTAGTAACTTCTTCTTAATTTTAAAAAATGTATCTTCTTAATTTAATACTATTTAAGTAATAATTATTTATTAGTAGTAGTAAAAATATTTACTATTTTCTAAATTTATTAAATTTTATAAATTCATATAATAAATTTGATTTAATAATATTTATGTAGTACATAAAAACCTCACTGATACAAAATTCTATGTGTGTATATTATAAATATATATAAATTATTAATTATTAAAAAGTTCAATTAAAGTAATAGTCACGGTAAAATGTATATTTTTTTATTAAAAAGTAATTCAACAATTATATATGATAAATTTAAAAATTGTAAAATAAAATACTTATATATCATGAAGTTTTGTTTGATAAGAAAAAACAGTACTATGGGATAAAAAAAAGTATTATGATTCTACAATATACGATAATATGTTTTTAATATAAAATAAAAAAGTTCAATAATTAATAATTTAAGATTTTTATAGTTATGTATGACAATCTACTGCTAGTATTTGAATCAAAAGTAAAATAAAAAAAGTAAAATATTTTAAAATTTAAATTAATATTAAAATAAAAAATAAACATACAATACAGTAAAAATCACTTGAAATGGGAAAAAATAATTTTTAAAAACGTTTTCATTTGATAATATTTTCATAGATAATCTTATATATATTTTTAAATCATTAAATTAAAATTATACAAAGAAAACAAATCTTAAACTAATCTTTAATTAGAAGAATAAAATTGCTGAAACTTGTATTTGAAGAATACTCGAAGCAGAGAAAATGTTATCCATTAAAACAAATCCAAGACAACAGAGCTTCGTGGCTGGGAAACAGCCAACGATGCTTCCACTGTCAATAATATCCCCTCCCACCCATCTCTGTTTCCAATCATCATCACCCAGCAACCCTCCATCATCCCTTAAGCCAAATCTCTTATATATACTACTATCTCACAATTAAAAATTATCGTTTAATTATTAAAAAAACAACATGATAGTGTATAATAATATCTCAAAATACTCACAAGTATTGATATCAAACTATTTTATTTATGTTAATAATGCATACCCTTTTTTCATAATATAATGCATACCCTTTAAATTCATTATTAAATATACTTCAATATATGTAAGTGGAGTGGCAACTACTGCAAAGAAATTGGAATAATTAGAGTTACTATGACTAAGATTGCATCTAATTAGGAGTCAATTTCATCTTTAACCCCTTTCTATTCCCAAATTGATTGCAAGTTTAGCTTAGGCAACACTCAGAGAGAGCAAATGGGTGTGTATATTTTTCATCAAACAAGTAGTGAATACGTTGTTTTCGCTTGGGCCTTAAAAGCTAAAATGGCAGTGCCTTACCTTGTCCACAAACCAACCATATCTATCCGTTCCTTCAGGAAAGCATACTCTTACCCTACCACCAACCAACATCACGTTATTCTAAAGCTTCATTGATTCTTCACATGCCCCAAAAAAGTGCTCTTTGATTCTTATTGAATTTCAAAACTTTATTTATAGGGAAAAAAATTATTAAAGTTGTTAAGTAGGACTTTTGAGGCATTAGTAAAGGAACTCTAAATAAACTTTACTGAGCAAATTTTATCTTGGTCTCTTGCATAACTTATTATATTATCAGAAAAAGATATTAAAATTTTCCATAACATCACAATAATATATTACAATTAATGATAATGAAACTCATTTATGAAAATTATGAGTAATTAATGTAACAACAAAGGCTTTTCATAAGTAGGTGAGATATATTAGATAGATCAAAGCATATGTCCTATCTAAATCATATTTATTTATGGCAAATCATTTAAACTTAAAAATAACTTTAATTGCTTGAGTTTTGACTTTTTTTTCCCCTTACCTTTAATTATTAGAACTGATCTTATTAAAATTATTACCAATCTTCTCCATACATATCTAAATCATTTAAGACAATTTTTACCCTTTTCCCTAATAAGTGTTACTTTTCCTTTCTTCTTAATGTATTTATCTGTAATCGTGCATTTCTTGCGAATTCACTCTTCTGTTATACCATTTATATGTGCAACATTAAGCTATTAATAGAAATGAATAGCGCCAAATTTTGGAAGTCACTTAATTATATAGTCACATAATGACTATATATATATATATATATATATATATATATATATATATATATATATATATATATACATACATGTCTTTTTAAACTGATTTACTTTGTGGAGAGCCACGATATATATATGTGCCAAATCTTTGGGCATGCCATATACACATATATCAACTGTCTTTGCAGAAAACAATTGTAAAGACAAACCTTAGCAGCAAAGAAAAATTGGTGTTATTAAATTACCATTCTTCATTACACTTCACTGTCACTGCAGCACGTGACTCTGCAGTTAAAGCCTTCTTAACTCTCCACTTCCATGGTTTCATCAACTCCCCTTGATGCATGAACACTTAAAGATCTTGAATTTGGCTGATTCTGGAAATGGGTTCTCGGATTCAGCTTCTGGGCATGTGTCTATGCTTGCACTTGGCAAGCTTTAGCTCCTCCTATGTGAACTCACTGAATGAAAGTGGAGATGAAGCTGTAAAAGGGAGTGTCATCATTGATGGCAAATCTGTGATTGGAAATATTGATGATGATTTTGTGTGTGCAACTTTGGATTGGTGGCCTCCAGAGAAATGTGACTATGGGAGATGCAGTTGGGGTCATGCTTCTCTTCTCAATCTGGTATTGTTGTTTTCTTTTTGCTTTTTATTTTCTCAAATGGCTTTTTTGGAATCTGGAAGGTAGGTTTCAGAATGTCCTACTCATGCTTTTTATTCTAACACAACAATAAATAAAGTTTTTTTCTTTGCTGCTTTCTTTTTGTAGTCTATTATCATTCTCTGTTTAAATGTTTAATGATTTTTTTTTTCGTTTTGCCGTTTTGGGAATGATGTTTTGAATCTAGAATGTATGTTCGGGATCTCTTTGATTTGGTGCAAAATAATTCCTAAAAAGTATAATTATTTTATTTTATTTTTTAAAATGATGTATGTGCTTATCTACTCATTGTTTGTGGAGCACAAGGTGATAATATTCTCACCTCATTACGATGAGATAATATCATATACTTTTTTTCTTTTATTTAATAATCCTTGGTCATTATCTTCTTCACATTCATTCTGTTTTCCGTAAGGTTTATTGAAATTCACTTCGGAGTTGAGGTTTTAGTCTTCAATCCTTATTTTCACAAGCGTCCGTTTAACCACCTTCAAAATCTTACATAGTTTGTTCACATATAGTTTTGTTACATCTTTCATCATTCATCTCTTGCAGGACCTCAACAACAAGATTTTGTTAAATGCAGTTAAGGGTAAGAGATAATTAAATTTACATCTATATCAATATTGTCATCAAAATGGCAGGGATTAAATCGTTTCATAACATTTTAATTTATTAGACGATTGCTTTGATCTTTGGAAGCTTATAAAGGTATTGTTGGTTCTGAATGTTTTGCAGGCTTTTCACCTTTGAAACTTAGATTAGGTGGCAGTTTGCAAGATAAGCTAATATATGGCACTGAAGATAACCACCAACCATGCACTCCTTTTGTTAAGAACCCTTCTGAAATGTTTGATTTCACGCAAGGGTGCCTCCCAATGAATAGATGGGATGAACTCAACTACTTTTTCCAAAAAGCTGGGTAAGATTCAGTTCTTCCTGTAGTGTTTTGTGTGTGTGTGTATGTGGAGTCTAAACAGATTCACCTTGTTGACTTGAAAACTATGCATTTCATGTGTTAACGTTATTAAATGGTTTATTTCAGGGCTAAGATTATCTTTGGATTAAATGCTCTTAATGGAAAATCAATTCACTCTGGTTCTGCAAAAGGACCTTGGAACTACACCAATGCTGAATCCTTTATTCGATACACGGTTGGAAAGAAATTCACCATTCATGGATGGGAACTTGGTATGCATATGCTGCTCTTATTACCCAAAGTATTAAGTGCATGCTTGGTTCAGCTTATTTTGAAAAAATAATCACTTATTTTCGCTAACTTCTTGAGACTGCTTTAAAAAAAATAAGCGATAATTTCTTCAAAATAATCATTTCCAAACACACTATTTTCTACCACACAATTGAGACTAAAATAGAAAATATTGATCTTTGTAAAAAAGCTCACAAATATTGTCATTGATGTCAATAGATTCGTTTATCCAATATCGTATTTTTAAGGAAGAAAAATGCGCAATTTCCCTCTAGAATAACTATTCTGTTCTACATCACAGGTCTTAACATAGTTTTGAATTTATGTGGCTAACTACCGTGAACTCTTTTCACTGGTAGGCAACGAATTAAGTGGGAATGGAGTTGGAACAAGTGTTGCTGCAGACCAATATGCTTCTGATCTTGCTGCTTTACGAGACATAGTTTACAACGCATATACAGAGATTGACCCTAAGCCACTAGTCATTGCACCTGGAGGTTTCTTTGATGCAACTTGGTTCAAGGAATTTATAAGCAAAACTGGAAAATCTTTGGATGTGGTCTCCCACCACATTTATAACCTTGGACCAGGTAACTTTCTCTTAACAAGCTAATATACATTATGTTTTCCCAATTTCCATGAACATGATTATATTTGAAGGCTAAATTATCTTAATATACAGGAGTTGATGAGCACCTTGTGGAAAAAATTCTCAATCCTTCGTATCTTGATAAAGAGGCAAGCACATTCAAAGGCCTCAAAAATATACTTGAAAGTACAGGAACCTCAGCAACAGCATGGGTTGGTGAGTCAGGAGGGGCTTACAATAGTGGACGTCATCTTGTGTCTGATGCATTTGTGTACAGTTTCTGGTTAGTGGTGACTCCCCTTGATTTAGATACCATTAGGGGTTCCTTAGAATTGTTTTGGCATATGTTATCATTTCTCGAACAGGTACTTGGATCAGCTTGGCATGTCAGCTGCTTACGACACAAAAACATACTGCAGACAGAGTTTTATAGGAGGAAACTATGGTTTACTTAACACTACCAATTTCCTGCCAAATCCGGACTACTATAGGTAATAACTACTGAATTTCATAGTCATATTTTCTTTGGTCAAGTCATGAGATGGAAAAAAAAAATATCATAAAAACTCCATGTTGAGGAATGAGAAGCAAAATTAGACCCACATGTGCATATTTTATTTCATTAATGTCTCATTCTTTAGCTGATATGAATACGCATGTGCCATTGCTTCATTAATTGCTTGACCAACAATTTTGGCTAATTGGGAAAGGAACCCTTTTCCAATAATACAATTAGGAGACCCCATTTCAGGTAGATCCACAGTATTTGTGGTAATTTTCTGTTTTCTTTGTAGTGCTCTCCTTTGGCACCGACTCATGGGAAGACACGTACTATCAACTACCTTCTCTGGGACAAACAAGATAAGAGCTTATGCACACTGTGCAAAACAATCTGTGAGTGCAACTTTTATCATTAACTAGTGCACACACAGACACACTATCCGTGGATTCTGATTTAATATTCTATCTTACAGAAAGGAATCACTGTATTATTGATCAACCTGGACAACAACACAACTGTTGAAGCTGAAGTGACCTTCAGCAACAATAAGAGTTTGAGGCACAGAAAGATGTCTGATAATTTAAAAACGATGGAAGTATCTCTCTATAGTGGGAGTGAAACAGCAAGAGAAGAGTACCATCTAACACCACAGGATGGGAATATACATAGCCAAGTCATGGTACTAAATGGAAACGCTCTGAGTGTAAACTCAGATGGTGAAATTCCTTCTTTGGAGCCTCTACAAGTCAACTCATCAGAGCCAATAAGGGTTGCTTCTTTCTCTATTGTATTTGCCCATTTACCAGATGCTGCTGTTGCAGCTTGCAGCTAGCTAGGTGGCTCCAAGGGAAACCAAAAATTGGTTTCACTTGCTGATTGAGCAAATTACACGAAAAATAAGCTAGTTTTAATTTATTGTGAAAGAACAGAATACCAATTTTTATTGTTCCCAATGTATACCATTAAGTTCGTTGTGATGACAATTTGAAAGTGACATATTCAATTTCTCACCATCATTTGAGTCAACCCCTCTTGTATATCATGATTGATTGCTTTTATATCTGTGAATCAAAAATAAAAAACTTGAAATTACCCAATATTTAGGCCAACGCAGGTTGGCATAAAATAGTCAAGGACTGTGCGAAACACGTTGTGTTGTCTTTCTCATAGCATCATAGGTTCAAACCCTCCAACCCCTTTAAAGTCATCCAAAATCTCATTTGGTAGACATGAGATTCACTATGTTGCATGAATACGGTACCATACCTAAAGCTAGTATAGATACTAGGTACAAGCACCATTGATTAAATAAATGCTTTAAAAATATAAATTTTGTTAATTTCAACCTTAGGCTAATAATATTTTTTTTTGTATTTTTGTAACTTTAATACAATAAATATCTATTTTTTTCATTAAAAAAATTATATTTATAGATGTTTAATTTTAGCTTTAAGGGGTAAGATTAACAAAATTTAATTTATGGGACAATTTTGTATTCAACTTATATCGCAGACAGAGCTAGTTTTGTATACTGGGATGAAAAAAAATAATTGCTTTTATTGAGATTGATGCAGTAGATGTAGATGTAACAAAATGCATAGGATGATGAGTATTATTGGCACTCTATTGTATTGGTTTTTCTCACTCGTTAGACAACACTAATTCTAGATGTGCCACATGGCATTTTCTATTTGCTTGTTTTTTATTTTTTGGAGCATGTTTAACCCATTAAAGAGAGAAAATGGTGTCATTTGTAAATATAAAAAATTTTCATTCATTCTAATTACAAACTGTTTTTTTAATTTTTTTTTAAAAAATTGTATCTTTTTGCCCCTAACATGTGTAAAATGTACTGCACACATGTCCCAAACCACCCCAAATCAGTAAATTATTTTTTGTTTTTTTAATAAATAGTTTTTTTTAAAAAATGTTTGTCAAAAAACCTAAGAACTAGCATAGTTAGTTAGTGGACCTATGTGAGTGAAAAGAAAGAGGTACAAAGTACAAAATCTTCTTTAGCCATGACTTTTTTCCAACCCATTTCAATAAATTTTAAACATTATCACTTACTATCTTTTAGGTGTTGTTACCATTTCTCTTTTAAGTAACGTTTGTTGCTGTTTATTACTCAAACTTATGTTGGTTAAGTTGATTCAAGAAGCTTAACTAGTTTTTGTGGTCGTTTAAGAGGAAGGGGGTAACCGTTGACATGATTCACTACTTGGTTATGGTGAGTTGAGAATAACTGAGGTGGAAGCAAGTAGTAGTTTGCTTTATTCTTTGGGTAGTTCTTTTGTTTTCTAGATTAAACGTGAGTTCTAAATTGTTTAGGGGTTAATACTTCATGACATTATAATAAGGAGAAAGAATGTTTATTTGTGGCGATTTCATTTGACTAGGCCTAACATTATGAAAGTTTAATGGCACTGGAGGAGGGGAAGTTATGATTTGGTTTTAAATTGAAGCTAGAAGACGAGTTAAAGAAGAAAACAATATACACAAGGCACAAAAAACATCTATCACACACAATTTTCACTCATGATGAGATATGAAAGGACTAATGTAAATCTCAATTATAATTCATATGTTTAATGGTAAATCAGTATAATATATTGTTAAATAATATAAAGAAAGATGATGCTAATAAGTATTATGACCCATAGTAAATAAATAAATAATTCTTTAATTAAAAATTGAAGTAGATCAAGATTTTTAGGGTAAGAATTTTATATATTTTTTATTTAATATTTTAAAGACAGTTATTGTTATTCTTTATAAAAATATTAAAAATTACTTATTTGACAATTTTTTGTTTGTTTGTCTTAAATAAAAAAAAATAGAAAAAAAAAAACTTATAATTTATAGCTTACAATTTATTGCCATAGAAGGTCACCCATGAAAGATAACTCCCGTGGTAGGGGCTAAGTTAATTTGGGTAAACTAACAGAAACATGAAAAATGAAAAATGAAAAATGAAACATGAAAGATGAAAGAAGAAAGATGAAGTAGGTGGATTTTGACGAGAGAACAAAACGAAACCGAGATAGACGAAGAGATTCCCCAGTGGAATCCAACGCGGTTGCCGGGTTGGGTTTATTTCCTTTCTTCGTTTCTCTGCTCTTGTGCGTGCGCGGGTACATCACTTCCCTCTCTGCAAGCCAAGAATATATACTCATTCCTCTCTTTCTCTCTCCGTTACCTATTTCTTCCTTTGCTTCTCTTTCGCTCCGCTCCAAGATCTACACCATATTCCAGGTAATGCATACTTTCTTCCTTCTTAAGATTTCAATTTTGCCATGAAATTTTCCTTCCTGTTAACACCGTAATTGTAGATATCCTGTGAGGACTTTTCCCTTTTCCTCTTTTTTTTATAATTGTTTTTACTGTGGATCGTGATAATTGTTGTAATTTAGTTCAGTTAGAAATTAGGAAGCTATGGTTTTTGGAATTAATTATCTGTATTATAAGAATACGAGGCTTAGTTTGTTGCATGAATAACAATTAAATGGCGACGTATGATTGAGAGCGGGGATTACTTGGGATTCGTCTGTTAAGTATAGAATCAGCAGTTTGAGTTTCTCTATTTTTTGTTTACTTTGCTATTTCTTACACGAACCTAGTGTTGAACAGTTATGGAAATTCTCTTCGCTTGTTGAGGTTATTGCTCTTGCAAAAGCAATTTTGTTCCCGTTGTTTCGTAATCATTCAGGGTGTGTTTGAAAGTTGGGTTTTGTAGGAGAAGGGAAGGGGGGATTTTTTTTTTTTTAATAAATATTCTCTAATTTCATAATTTTTCTTAATTATCTGTTACCTCTAGCAATAGGGTTGCTCTCTATTTGATCTACCCTACTAACTATGGCTTCTGCGGTTCTTCTCCCACATGTCCAACAACCTAGACTAAGAATCTACCCTTTTTTTCACAGTATAGGTACTACCCTAACTTTCTCTCTAATGCATTCATTCCTAAATAAACCTATCTTATCTGTTATGTCCAATCATCTAACGCATTATTCTCATTTTTGCTACCTTGAGTTTTTTCTCTTGTTGGTTTTTTACTTCCAAACACTTAGTTCCTTACAGCATTGAAAATTGGACCAAAGTTATTATTATAGATTAACTTGTATTGTTTTGCTGTTTTTCAATTACTAAAGTCATGCTATGGTGTAAGCTAACTAAACTGACAATAGGAATTGATGGGTAACTATTTAATCCACAATGCAGTGGTGGGTAAATGCAACTGCTGGTGAAAATTGGTAGTTCATTTGTGGAGTGATACCTCTGGAACTTGGGAAACTGTGGTAATGGATCTCGATGGGGGGAGTTCATCATCAGTTAGCACAGGAGTGCCGGCAATTTCAGGACGCCCAACACGACATGGTGGTGAGTTTTATTTACTTGCTTTCTTGGCAGGTTTTCAACAATTTCTGCTGGCTTAGGTTTCTAGATGTTTGGGTATAGCATTGATGGATTTTCTGATAGATGATTTTATATTCATATGCTGTAATTGTATAATGAATGAATCACTTCTTTCTTCCCTGTATGCCTTGTATTAAACTGGATACTTGACAGGGTTATGTCTTGATAGTTCAGATTACCGGAGGTTCCTTACTTCAATTGGATGCTGTTGAATGATTCTTTTTCATTTTTAATTTTACCTCAACTAGAATCATGATACAAGAATGAAATTGTAAATTATTTCACAACTAGTATAGATTATCAAAATATCGATATTAGTTATCACTGTCAGCTGTTACAAAGGAATGAGGATTTTGTATTTAGTTGTTCTACTTATCAAATGCATACATTTTGACTTTGATGCTGTTCCAAGCTCAGTTGTAGTAGATGTGGCAGAAAAAATGTTTTCATTGATTCACTTTTTAAAAGTAGTTTTATAGTAATTTATTTCTGTACTTCAAAAAATTTCACATTTCTTATTTTTCAAAATATGCTGCAACCTAACTTATTATCTTTTATATTATCACATTGTAGTGACCTAATACATAAGGAACTTGGCAATCGGTTTTTGCAGACATATCTGGTTTCAATGCATTTTATACATTTCTGAATTTTTCTCCTCTGCTTGAAAATTGACTTTGTATTGGAAATAAATAAATTTTTTTATGATGTTTGGCCTTTATTTAGACTATAAAGTAGTCAGAAGTGTGCAATAGAATGAAAATATATTCCATGTTTCTTCTTTAGACAAGTCTCTTCGTATTGAACTTTTATTTCTTTTTCCCTTATACTTTTCTTAATGAATCTTGTACTGAGTACTATTGTGGTGGTTTTGCAGTATGCTATCAGTTTAAACAGCAGAACCTTCCAGCATGTAAACCTGTCCTTACTCCTGCAGTAGTTAGTTCTTTGACAATCTTGAATATTCATGATACCTTATTCTATGAAATGTACATGCTAAATCTCAACAATGTTTTGTGCAGGTCATTGCTACATTTCTATTGATGGGTTTCATTTTCATTCCTGTTGGACTTGTTACACTTAATGCCTCAAATAGTGTATGAACAATTTCTACTTGCTTTATTTTATTCAGTGAATCCTTTTCCTTTCTCCCTTGAAAATATGTATGCTTTCTTCAATATTTGTTGACCCATGGATTTGTAGGTTGTTGAAATTGTGGATAGGTATGACATTGATTGTGTACCTGAAGAATTTAGAAGCAACAAGGTTGCATATATCAAAGATGACTCAATCTCCAAAAACTGTTCGCGATTCTTGAAGGTGATAATTCAATTTTGAATTAATTACATCATTTATTTATTATCACTTCAGGGTTCAGTAATGTATGATAAAATACATCAGTGGCAATTCCTTAATTTTCCTTTTGAATGAGTGGTTGGTTTCCTCTTAACATCTTTGGAAGTTCCCACAGGATTCACTAGTAGCTGTTTCCATGGCAGTGCCTATTATTATTAGTTTTGAATTTGATTGAATATTTATATGTATAACAAATTTCGATGGGATAGATGGTTACCTCATGACTATTATAAAATGCTATTACTTAATTCTATTCTCTGCTCTCTTGACAGCTGTTTCCATGGCAGTGCCTATTATTATTAGTTTTGAATTTGATTGAATATTTATATGTATAACAAATTTCGATGGGATAGATGGTTACCTCATGACTATTATAAAATGCTATTACTTAATTCTATTCTCTGCTCTCTTGACAGAAGAAAATGTAAAATTTTATATTCTTCATCACCTCTTGTTCTTGTCAAAAGTATTTCTCAGGATTTCACAATAGTTTGATTGAAGGAAGAATAGGTGCAAACATTCAGAGTTCATATGCACTTTTTGGTACTCAAAATTTTAAAGTGTCTCTTATTTTTTCTTAATTGTTTAGTTCTTACATAGTACTTTGTAATTGTGACTGATGCCCTTTATTACAATTTGGGAAATGAAGCAAATCAATTTCTCAGCCAGTCAGAAGTATCAAAGTTGTTTATATGCATGCTAGGAGCAACTAACCAATTAACTAACTTTTCCCTCCAAAATTGCGTACCTTTGAAGTTCTATCCCATAGGTGGAGTATGAAGCTTGGAAATGAATAAGATGTATAGTAAAACATAGGTCCAAAAGTATGACCTTTTATAATTTTTTCATTTTGTTTTTCATTCATTGCTTTACAATATAATAAGTCCTACTTTGTATGTTTCTCTCCATGTAGTGTAGATTTTGAAACTTTTATTGGAATCTGCTTATAAACACTATTTAGATTTGAAGACATAATTTGCCTTGGATTTAGTCTGTAAACAAATGCTTGCTCAATAGGAGGCTGAAACTATGTTTGTAAAGTAATATACTGTTTGCAGGTCAATTTTCAAACTTTGGGGGACATAGTTTCATTGGCATCAGGGTTTATGGTACACTGGTGATACCTGAGAGCCTTAGATTTTGGCTCTGGACTCTAGGGTACATCATGCATTGGTATGGGAGGGTTGGTGGTGTATGGCTTGTAAGAAACTAAGAGTCAATTTAGTATAGACAATGAGAAGATTGATTGTCGCATATAGAAAAAAAGGTATATAAGGGAAAAGTAGAGAGAAATGATTTGAATAATGCGTAAATTCTTCTAATAGCACTTTGGACTCTGTATACCTCTGAAATTTTTATATCCAAAATTTTCTTCTGAAGTCTCTGAAATACTATCAGTTGAAATTCTGTTTTGTGGAAATAATATTGCTAGACTTTTCTCAGTTTTCTGTGATAGGAAAAAAATATTTATGATAGGGAAGAGAGACTGAAACAAGTACAATAATTGAAGTCAGCCGATAGATATCTTCCTAAAAGGGAATAGGAAAACCCAATAGCAAAACAATGGATACGAGCTGGTTAAGTAATACTAATTTAATCATAGGCTTCTTGCAACTTCATTACTATGTTATAATAAGCATTTACAAGAAGAAAAATTTAATATTGCCTCGAAATTTATAAGGAAAATAGTCACCCCTTGTCATACTTTCAGAAGTGGCATTTGTGATCTTGTAGAGTGGTGAAAACTTTGTACTGAAAACGGAGCTAGTTTTCTGTTTTCCATATGTATCTTGTTATTACATGTAAAGAATCTTCCACTCTTCAAGAGAAAAGGATACATGTTGATGTTGATATTATGAATCTTGGAAATCTTATCTGCAAATAGATGTCTAGATGATGGTGGTGGCTTTTATCATTAGTCAAAAGGATATTATATCATACGAAATTTGCTTACATGCTTTTCTGTTGTCATTTTTCTTTCATAACATTCTTTGCTTGCTTTTTCCTCCTTCATTTAATCATCATAAAAAATTTTGGGCTGGGTATCGAAGTGCTGATATCTTTGCTGAAGGAATTACTGACAAAGTTGATTTTTTACTATCTCTTGGTTGTGTTAAAATTTTTTTTATAGGTAATCAAGCCCATGAGAGCACCGATTTATATCTATTATCAGCTTGATAACTATTACCAGAACCACCGACGGTAAGGATTCTTTATTTTGCTCTTCATAAATACAACAGTTAAGTCTTTAAAATAAGTATTATTTTGACAAAGTGATTGATTAACTTCGCTTTTATACCTTTTTGTAGTTTCTCTTCCATATTTATATCCTTTTCTATTTGCTTGTGTTTTGGTCAATACACTGGTTATTTATATATCATTTCCCTGTTGTCTTAATGTTGGAAACAATTTATTCCAAGGTATTGCTTCTGTGACCATATTCAATTGAGAAAGCCTGAATGTATGCTCTGCCACGAGGCAAATTGTTTTTCTTGCCTCATCAAATCTTTCTGCTCTACTAGCTTTTTTTTTCTTAGGTTGTATTTGGACTTATTGACGTTTGCATATCAATCGGAAATTTGCATATCTATGCATTCTGTGAATAGGCACCATCAACATCTACTTTGAATGTCATTGAACCTGACCCACTATCAACATTTACCCTTTTTAGTTTTAATTTAGGTTCTCATCAACTCCATTCATTAAGGGAAAATGGAAAAAATATAATAAACATTTCATAGAAACTATAAAGTGTCTTATAAAAAATACCACTAAAAGTTTCTAGAAGGTGTTATAAAAAGAACCCAAGGGATTAATCAGACAAACTGTCATCCCCACCCATCACTAAATTTTAGAATTATTGCTGTGCATGTCATCGATTTGTCTTTGAATTTAATGTAGCGTATTTCTTTGTTCTTGCTTCATTCCTTTCCACCGAAAGTATGAGGGGCCATTTGGTTTGGGAAAATGTTTTCAAATTTATACTTCTAATTACAAAAGTACTACTTTGTTTCCTGTTTTCACTGTTTCCTATACAACTTTTGAATGTAGGAAACAAAGTAAATACTAAAAACAAGACAGCACTTTGTAAGTAAAAGTGAAAACAAAATTCACTTTTTCATGCCAAATGACCCCTAAAGTTATCAGATTTACTTTTAACTATGTGATTCTATTTTTGTACTCATTCAAATATCCAAAATTTGTTCAGATATGTCAAAAGTAGAAGTGACCGTCAGCTCTTACATGGACTTGGATACAACAGTACCAGTTCTTGTAAACCTTTAGAGTCCTCCCATGGTCTTCCAATTGTACCTTGTGGGTTGATAGCTTGGAGTTTGTTCAATGATACATACAAGTTTAGTCGCGGGCCATCTGATTTGAAGGTCAATAGGAAAAACATTGCGTGGAAGAGTGATCGCAATCAGAAATTTGGAAAGCATGTTTACCCATTTAATTTTCAGAATGGTACCTTGATTGGGGGTGGAAAGCTAGATCCAAGTATTCCTGTAAGTTCTAAGCTTTTGAATTGCTAATTCATTTTCCAATTTCCATTCTTCCTGCGATGATATCTCCATAATATCTCGATATTTGGATTTAAAATATCTTTGTTTATTTACCAACTCTGTGACATCTTTGCCTTTTATTCTTCAATTTGACAGAATTCCCCAATTTGCTAGGTTATATTCAACTACCAAATCTTATCTCAAGTGGGGTTAGAAACATGAGTTAGTCAATGCCATTATCGTAGATTGGATTTCAAATTTTCAATTTAAACTGTTCAATAAGCCAATAAGGTCTTTTATTGTTGGTTTTTCTGAATATTTCCTTTAGTCTTTCTTAAGAAACTTGGACATAATTCACTTTCAAAAGCTAATTCATAGGAGAAGGACTACCCTAGCCCTTATAAAGAGTATTATAGCTCTATTCCTAACCAATGTAAGACATCTTAATACACTTCCATTACGCTTAAGACTGGACATTTGGTGCATAAAATTTGCAGGATTGGACATTTGCATGGATAGACCCAACAAGACTGAACATATGTGGGCAGCTCCCAATATTCAAACTAAATAAGCTCTAATATCATGTTAAGATGAGAGAAAACAAGAAGGCATGAGAGAAATTTCGTGTGTCTCAACTGCACCACGAGATGTATATTTATATTGATAACGAGAATCTTAATTATAGCTACAAAATTAAAGACAAATATATGATTATCTAATTACTATAATTATATGGATACTATTTTCTTAAATAATATATTTAATAGAGACTATTTTTCTAAATAATATATTTACATATATTTAACAATCTTCTACCCATTTTGTTGGATTATCTTCCATTTGATCCACTTTTCTTAATGAAACTTTTATGTCTTCTTACATAATATAATCACTCCAGATAATTTTCCATCTTCTTCTTCTTAGTAGGTTCTACTTTAACTTTCTTTTGAATATATTTGTTCCTAATCTTGAGTTTCCTTGTATGTTCATTGTCCAGTCATCTACATCAGCATTCTCCTAATTTGGGCACTTATTGCCTAAAATTTTCTGCCAGAGTATTGCAGCTTATAGAATAATTTTACTTTGGGTTCAGCAGGCACTTTATGATAATTATTGCTGATAAAGCATTTCTCCATTTCATCCTTGTGGTTTGAATCTTATGTTAGACATCACAACCAAATTCTGTGTGATCACACCGTGGTTCAGGGAGGGTTAGATGTAAAGGGAGCCATACCACCATAAATGGAGTAGTTGATTCTGCAATTAGAATCAGTGACCAGAAGGGTAAATGGCAACAACCTTAACCCCAATCCTCACCTTTGGATTATTGGTTGACGTGTGAATAAAAATGAATCATTATTAGTAGCATTTAAGTGGGTCCACATGTGTATTCTCTTTATTTTTTCCTCTTTTCCTTTTGGCTTGAAATCAGTTGCACTAGCAGTGGGTGTACACACAAGCGAAATATTAATCTTCTGTAGCATTTGGTAGGTCAAACTGAAGTTGAAATTATGTTTTTGCATGGGAGCGTGGTGATACACATTCCTTGTTTCTATTCCTTTCCCCATTGAAATTTTCTTTATGAACTGATTTTGTTGATATATTTTCTCTGTCCTGATTCTAATGCTTTCTATTATGGCATTCTGCTTCTCTCTGTTGTCCATTCTTATTCCCATATTTCAGCTAAGTGATCAAGAAGATCTAATAGTTTGGATGCGGACTGCTGCTCTCCCCAGCTTCCGGAAGTTATATGGTAGAATTGAAGAGGATTTGGATGAAGATGATGTTATAGTTGTCCACCTAAAGAATAACTATAACACTTACAGTTTTGGTGGAAAGAAGAAGCTTGTTCTGTCAACATCAAGCTGGTTGGGTGGAAAAAATCACTTCCTTGGAGTTGCCAATTTATTTGTTGGTGCCTTTTGTATATTAATCTCCATCATCTTCTTGTTGCTTCATGTGAAAAATCCTAGGTAATGTGTCATAATTCCCTAATTGCTTTTTGATTATTTTGTGACGTGAGACTACTTTATCAGCAGTTACCTGGAGGATGCTTGACACTGCTAGTTTTAGCTTCTCTAGCACTTCAATTTACTACATAACCTTTCAGCTTATTTTTCATTCCCCCCTTTCCATTTCCGTTTCTGAATTGTTATTAAGAACTTGTACTATGAGTTTAAAGTTATCTACTGTCAAATAAAATCTTCTATACTATCAATTAAGAAGAAATTGTCACATAACAATAGTAATCATAGATTTTGACTTACAGTGGTGTCATGATTTACTGACTTCTATTCAGTGATTGTGAATCAAGATTAAATTTTTTTTCGGGGGGGAAGGGCGAGAGGTATTTTATTATATGAATGAATATATACTATTTATTGTAAAGCCGTGAGATTATATGGAACTGAACATGTGAAAACTCCTTACATAATAAAAAAAGAATGAAAATGAACTGATCATACCCATTAGGAATTTCCAATTATGGTAATTTGCTAAGAAAGCATGTTCTGGTCATTCTCCTATGCTATCTCTTGCATTTGATTCTCCCATATACATTTTGAACTGGTGGTGTTTACACGTTATGCTTATTTTTTTGGAGCAGACCTTACGGAGACATGGCCTACTCATCTTGGAATAGGAAAAACATTGCTAGCTGATAAGAGGGTACGGGTTACACCGGTAATACTTTTTCTTAAAGTGACTCAATACATATTAATGTTATAAGAAGTATTGTATTTAATTGTAAATGATGAAACAGAGTAACATCTCTGGGTTTAACTAATGGAAATGAGCTATTTGGAGTGGCTTTAAAGGAGCTTGAGTTTGCACGAGGTCATAGAAACCAGCCATTGTACACAAAATCTTTATTTTGAAATAGAAACAGGATGTGATCTTGTATTTTGTAGCAAAGTTTTACAGACAGAGTTTGCTAAAACATTTATTGAAGTCCATAGATGCATGGGTCGCTTTCAGATACAAATTTACATGTACTGTAGTCTGGTAAGTTCTCTGCTGCAGCTGCAGCATAAACTGGATAGGATCTGAAAATACATTTAGTTGAATGAACCTTTTGTTCAATAATTTTATTTTATTTTTGTGACATATTTTTTTTCAAAGAAGAATAAAAGATAATAATACAAGAAATGAAATAATTGTATAAATAAAAATTAGAATACTTTAAAGATATATTTATAATATAAATAGATCATACTAAAAAAAAAACTTTTTATATTCCTAACATCATGTTTTTAACACAAACAACAAAAATAATTTTGAATTTAAATACAGTGAAGGGTAATTTATTCTACAATAGATCAACTGTATATATACTCATATCTAAATAATAAATATATTATTTTTTAGTAATATCTAATTAATAAAAAATTTAAATTAAGATATAATAATATTATGATAATAAAATATAATTTAGAAATTAAATTAATAAAGTAATTTTCAAATTTTTATTTATATAAATATATGTTGTATGATGATTTATAAACAAAGAACTATAATTATATATTTTTAATTATAATATTATTATATTTGAGAATTATATATTTAATTTTATTAATTTGATATTATTAAAATTAGCGTATTTATCATTTAGATTTGGGTATGGATACGTTATTGATTTTTTTGTAATGTGACATTTTCTCGTTGATTATTATTCTATTATAGAATAGATTGACGTTTCACTGTATTTAAACTCAATGTTTTTTATGTACATAAAAAGATTTAGAACATTATAAGAAAAATAGCTGGACAAAATTGATTTTATAGACAAATTGAATACTTTATCCCCAAATAACATTCTAAGATGCAAACGATTTTTAAAATTAAAAGTAGGAAACAGAGAACAATAAATTATAAAGAAAAATAAGAGACAGTAAAATAGAGAAAAAATAGGAAAAAATATAAAAAGAAAATTGGTAACCTTTTTTTTTTTTTTTTTGTAGCAAACCATAATTCTCTACAATCCTACGGTACAAGAAATCAGAACATGAAAAATAGAGATAAGTTTACTAATGGATCTATGAAAATTGAAAAAATAAATAAAAATTCACACAAACCATTAACAACGAAAGAAAAATATCTAACAAAGCAATAGTTATTTTTCCAAATTCCCATTCTTAAAAAGGAGAAAGATAATTATCAAAAAGAAAGAATGAATGAACCAGTTAAATTAGAAATGTAAAACATTAAAAAGACAAAAATATAAGGTAAATTGGTCGCCTTTAATGTTGCAAATCACCTTTTTTCTATACAAATCATATATAAGCCACGTTGTTAAATTATAAAATTGTAGAAAATTCTGGCAATTTTAGCAAGTTGAGACATCTAAGAATAATAATCATTGTCCATATTAATTCGTGAACAAATGAAAGGTAATCATGATTGTAGATTGATTGTGATCGACACGACAACCTTAATGTTTATCTGAGAAAATACCAGAGATGGAGCACCAATGGTCAACAGTGATATAGCTGAGTAGATGGCGTGAAGGGCATCCCATATGATTGAGAAACTTGGAGATTGACACTCCTGTCATTCTTCTTTGTAGTTGATTGTGAAGACTATGCTGCTAAAACTTTTACCCGACCATAGTTGCAAGGCTTGGTAAACAGATATTTTCTATTCATGTTATGTTTTTTGTTGATGCTTCTAGTCAAATGAATCAACAGACTATAAACATAGCTATTCTCCCTTGAATAAGTGATTTCACTAATGAAGGTGTTTATTCCTCTACATCTTAGGTTCCTAAGACTTAATGGTATAATTCACTTGAGCATAGTAAAAGCATAAAATTATTAAGAAAAAGTTGTAAATGAGAATCTAGAAATGAAAGCAGTAAAGACATTTAAATGGTGAAAAATACAGAGAATCTACCATGTCAAGGTTGAAAAAAGAAAAAGGAAGTGGAAACTAGGCTTGTGTATTTGATTTATGTGTGAGAGACATATTTTACTGGTTACAGTTAACTGAATATTTATAAGCCTATAATACAAGTTATTAATCCCACTAAACTAGTCCGGCACATCCTAAAACCCTTATACTCATATTAATTATAAGTGTAGAATCATATTCAATATTAATGTGAATAATTGCTCGTCAGATGAGTTATGATTAAAATCACAATAGACAATTAATTAAGTTGCTACTTGAATTTCAGCTATATTTTTATATGAAAATTATTTATTTTGACAAATTATATGAAAAATTATAAGTTATAAAAGAGTCATTAATTATTTATAAGATCTTTTAAACAAACTCTAATTAAATGTTTATTTAATAAAATATTCTTTTGAATAAGGGCTTATGACATTATTTCAATAAGATAAAAAGAACTTAAGGGAGTCAAGTTATTTTCATAAGTTCTCCAAAATGCTTAATTTAAATAAATTTTTAATAAATATTTATAGAAGTTAAAAAAATAGGTAATTTTTTCATAAGTTAAAATTAACTTATTTATATATTTATATTATTTTATTTAACTTTTTTAGATCTTGATAATTTATTTTAATTGAAAGGAGAAAATTTATTTATTATTTATATTGAAAAAATTATCTTATAAATACTTATCTAAAAACTTATCAAACACTATCAAATACAACATAAAATAAGTGAAAAAATATTTAATCAATAAGATTCAAAATACTTTAGGAATGTCAAGATTACTTCCTAAAATTAGTAAGAAATTAAGCCATGTGTAAAAGAGTAGTAATTATTGATAGATAAATTCTAAGGTGCCATTACTATTTGACGTAAGGATGAAATAATAGAACTAATTGGTCATTAGTCATCTTCTCCCAACATCTAAGTGCATGAAATGAAAAAGATAATCCTTTGGTTGATATATCAATTTATGCAAAGAAAAAGAAAATGCTGATCATGAGCTTCAACCACATGCACAAACGCATCTGCATTAAGTTCACAATTTGATCATATACCAAATTTATTGGATTGAAAACTTTTTTATTCCTTTCCAATCGTAAAGACCATATAATAACAAATACTAAGGAAACCAAACAAACTGCAAGAAATGTTGTCCAGTAATATTTGTTATAATAGAATTGTAACCAAACCATTTTAAAATGTTATTCCAAACCATATCAACTCTTGGACATTAAAAAGGAAATTGTCGTGCATAATCTCCCTTGATTTTGTAATAAATCGATGTCACAAAAATTGTCCATTTATCTCTCTACAGTCAAAACTCAAGTATATTTTACATGTTTGAGCAAGTTCACATCATGTCTTCTTCTCCTCCCTGAAATATATTTAATGCCAGAACCACACACCATCTTTGCATCTCTCCACCTCCTAAAACAACATCTTTAAAAGTTGCTATATTATTATAATATATCAAGATAACTTATTTGTTCATTTTATCATTTTAAAAAATATTTATGATTTCAGTAATAAGAAAATATTTCTCTCTTCATCTTTTATGACAACAATAATATTTACATTTATTTATTCTTCAAAAAGTTTCTTTTTTACATCTAATTTTATTAATATCACTTGATTTTTATTTAATACCATTAAAATATTTTTTATTTCTTAATTTTTTAACATAAATTTATTATGATTTATTAATTTTATAATCTTATTTTTCTTTGATTTTAATTTGTTTTTATCATAGTATCACGTTATTATTATTTTATAACCTTTCAGTTTATTTCATAGTGATATGATATTGATTTACTATTATTATAATTTTATAATACAACAATATTATTTTATATCTATTTTTTGTTCTTATATATTAATATAAAATATAATATGTTGATTTAGATAGTATAATATTATTTTGAACAGGAAAATAATTTTTTATCACAATTTTTAATGTTATTGATTTTCTATTATTTGAAAATAAAATAATTTTTTAATAAAAATATTATTCATAAAAAATTTAAATTATATGGAAATAATCCAAGAGTTAATTTTATGTAATTGACTAACTAATCTTGATGATTTTTTATTAATATTAAAAAAATAAAAATAAAATAAAACTCTAGATCGTAAGTGTGGAAAGATATTTTATGTGTTTGTTTTTTATTCATTCAAACATTCAAACCTCATAAAATAAAATAAAAAACGTAGTGATCACCATATTTACTTGCATTTTGTCAAAAAAGAAGAAGAAAAAGCAACCATCTAGAATGTTACAACCAAAACTGAATATTCGTGGAAGACATATTCAAATAGTTGTTTTTTAAGGATTAATAATATATGCCATTGAAAATTTAGTGCACCCACCCTATAATGTTGGATCTCCCTTTGTTAAGTCCTCTTTTTCAGGGTTCAAACCAAATTTAGATTCTTTGCAACCCTATAAAACTCGTGTTTCGTGTTCTATTCTTCAATCAACCTTCAATATCATTTATCATTCTTCATTGATCTTCCAACATCCACTACAACCCTTCTTTAACATAGCCTTATATTTTGTTAAGTTTCAATCATAAATGGTGAGTACAGTGAAATCCATTCACAAGTGGGGTGAGGTCGCACCAACTCTCCTAACATCACAGTATAAGAGATCATCACGTTTTTCCAAGTTAGAACCCATCATTGAAGAGGAACCACAAGAGTCTCAAATATTGCATAAGGGTGTATTTGTTTCTATGCCTCTTTTACTTTCTGGCTTTCTATACATTTTCTTGTATAGAGGATTATTAATATGAAAATGTTTTGCTTTCCCAATGTTATATAGGAATTACAATTTAAACGAAAAAATGAAATTGTGCTTGCTCTTCTTTTGTTTAATGGTTTATTCATAGTTTTCTTTGTTATTTTCATTAGGTGTTATGCATATTACAATCTCAGACCTTCAACTAATATACAATGAAGTGAACCTTAGTCAGTGTCTTAAAATCGGATCAGTCTATTAGTTTAGGGTTCGTTAGTTCGATAATAACTTAACAATTGATGATTAAATACATTTTTAATATTGCAATATATTAACTAATAAATGTATACAAAATTGTAAAAGTTAAGTTAAACAAAATTTTAAATTAAAATAATCATACTATATAACTCAAGAGACGCAAAATCGACAATAAAATGTTAAATAATAATAATATTAACGACGAAGATGATATTTTCTCAAGTTCCTTCTACGAATTATTTTTTAAGAGTTTTAGTAATTATTTTTACAAGACATTTTATAGTTTCTGTGGAGTATTTATTAAGTTGTTCTCGTTGCCCTTAACAAATAAGTTAGTAAAAATTAAAATTAACAAGAATAAATATTGATAATGAAGTTAAGTTCAATGAGGGTAAAAATAACATATTATAATTTTTTTAAAAATTAAAAAAAAATTAACTACTTTCATTGATCTGTATAATTTAGTTGAATGTGTTTCATAAAATAAGACTAAATAAAGTAATTGAACTTTTATAACTTATAATTAAATTTTAAAAGTAATTTATAAATAATGTGTAAAATATATTAAATATATTTTTTAAAAATTAAAAATCACAATAAAATAAGAGATATCGGATCCTTTGCTTACCGGATTAGCCCATTGACAATGCCCAACACAGTACGCCAGAAGAAATTTTTGTACTGTGTATGACTTTTCCTCAAAGATTATCCATAAATCTATGGTTAGTTGTCATTTTCTTTCGCAACCACTGGCCCCGATTGAATTTATAGTGTGACTTTCATTAAAAAATGAAAGCCTTCTTATACTTCTACGCCTAACAAGTGTGAAGTAGGTGAAAGGAAGAAAAAAATTTGATAAATGATATGATAAAAAATGTAAAAAAAATTGTGAGAGTAAAAATATAATTATTAAAAATGAAAACATATTGACATATATATATATATATATATATATATGACACTTTTCTTCAGAGACCCATAAATCCCTTCACCATAAGCATAACTAAAATATAAGCTTTAACATAAATGTTAAAGATGATATAGATCCCTTCCGAGTGTTGGAACAAACCAAAGTTAACATACAAGAGAAGAATAGTTACATAGGTAATTGATTGACTACCTTTCTTCTAGTCACCATTAATTGAAGTTAAATGATGAAACTTGCAAAAGATTAGAGTGCAATAGTTGGCTTGATGGATGCATGATAAGAATCTATTTCACAGTGGAAGTTTTGACCAAATGAAACAAGAGGCTTCCCTACTTGTATTGGGAACATTGGTGGGTGAAGAGGATGCAAATATCTCTGATTCTTCTTCTTCTTCATAGATTGTTTCCAAGGTTATTTGGATATGTATCTTAGTATTAGCAGTGACCAAATAATGAGGGGCAATTGCACAGAATGGAGTTAACATTGATGAGTATATGGTTATGTTGGGGAAGAGCCTTGAGTTTGTTGAAGGTATAACAATGGTATTCGCCATTCTTATTGCCTTTTCCTTTTTCTCAGAGAAGATATCATATTCTCCAATTTGGCCACCCCTTTTATACTATCAGATTATGGTGTCAGTCACTACCAAAAAGAAAAAATCTATCAACTTACAACATTGTGTTATGGTTTCCTTTAATTATCATCATTTTTTTTCTAATATAAGAAATTGTTAGTAAAGATTTTGTAAATCTATCTATTAACTAAGACATATGATAGAAGTCTTAAGCATTACTTTTATGTGACATTTAATAAAGCTTAAAAATACTATTTATTTTCCTATGCTGTTAAATAGGGCTCTAAATATAATATTTTAAAGGCCTATCATAGAATTACCTAAGAGAATGTTTCTTCTAGGAAGTATTGTTTAGGTTGTACAAAAGACAGCCCTTCTTCAAAGAAGTGCTAACTGCTATTCGGTGCTTCTTTGAAGTTTAAAATGTTAATCATACTTTTTTTTAAAAAGGTATTAATTTTTATACAATAATAATTTTTGAAAAAAATATATTATTTTAGGTATCTCCATAATAATGTTTTTTAAAACACATTTTTTTCTTTTAAAAAATATATTAGAATTAGGTTTTGTTCTTTAATATTCATATTTATTTATAATTTACCATTTCATTAGAAACTAAATTATAATTGACATTAAATAATTATGTTAATGACAAGTTGCATACTGTGTGCTAATTTTGGCCACCAAATTAAGATAACATTTATGATTTAATTTTTTTTAAAAATATATTAGCGGTACATTAGCATATTCCATACCAAAATAGCATCTCATATTCACGCATAAAATAAAATAAAAAAAATAAAAACAACACATTTTTTAATAATTTTTTAAAACTTTTAATTATTGATTGAAATTTGTTAAAAATCACAATGATTTAAATTTAATTTTTAATAAGATTCACTTATAATTATATATTTTTAATAAATTTTAATTAAAATTAAGAATGTGTTAAATAATATATTGCTAGCACTGCTCTAAAATAAATATTTAGCAAAATTGGAGAAGACCCCAAAAGTTTGGTCCATGTCTTTGCATATGTGAGGGAAGGTACCTTAAAGAGAGAAATTGGCTCTATTACTGAATTTTATGTATGAAATAAATGCAAAGTATAGCATTATTCTTCTGATTCATTTTCAGCTTAGCATCACTGTCAAGCATCATTGTCAACAAGCTGCTCCATATATCCACTTGCAATTGATTGCAATGGTAAGGTAATTGCTTTTCCATGGCCTTGTACATGTTAATTATAATATGAATTTTTTCTTCAAAATTAGTACTTGTATTCAACCTTGTATATATGTGTGTACCCTCCCTAGCAAGGCACACATGTGATGGCTTTCTGGTGCAATTATGCAGCATTGTGTTTGTTCAATTAATGTCTTGATGCTGGTTGGAGTCTATCTTATATGCTGCATGTGGCTATGTACGTTAATTGGTGATTGTGATGCCACACTAAAAGATGCATATGCACTTTTGGCTTTGTCGAGACGGCGGACATAACGATATTCCTTGCTATAAAAAAGATTCTACTCATCCCACTTGAAGAATGTTAAATCATTAACTCATGATATCTATAATCTTAAGAAGATGTAAACCACGGATATTATAAACGAAAATTAATCATTGTAATTTTTTTAATATTTTAAAATTTTAAAAATATTTATATATACTTTAATGAAATTATTAACTTCATTTACTATTAATATAAAATTAACGGTGATTGTTTTATGTATAATACTCTCTTGATCTTTACTTAATTATAAATATAAATCTAAAAGAAAAAAGTTATAGTTAATAATGATAAAATGAATTGTAAATTTATAATAATTCAAATATATGTTAAGCTATACTTTTTTTTTATGCATTTTCAACATCATCTTAGCTATGAAACATCAAGATTTGGATTCACTCCAACTGTAGCAGATACTGAATATACAGTTTCATTTTCGTTTAAACAAAGATTGACTTGTTTAAGCAAAAATGCTAACATATTTTTTTAATGCAAAATTAGTTTAAACAAATTTTGCGTCTTCTTTTTCAATTTTCTCTTCTTTTTTTCTTCATACCTAAAACTCTTTCTTCAATTTTCATATTCAACTCTCTTTAACCTCTATATTCAACCTTCTTTATTTTCTCATACCCAACTCTTCTCTTCTTTTCCCAACTCCTTCTTTCTTCCACCGCATGTCCAACTTCTCTCTTTCTCTTCCCACTCTCACCCCACCCATGCCTATTTCTCTCTTTTTCCTCTATACCTAATTCTATATCCTCCTCTCCCTTCACTACCATCTCTATACTATTTGCTCTTCTTATCTCTATCCATCTTCAGTTCTTTCTTCTCTTCACACCTAGTCTTTATTTTCTCAAATACATAAAATTCATTTAAGCCAAATTAATTCGTTTAAGTTAAAAAAAATTACTTAAATTAAATTTGTATAAAAAAATTTGTCATTTTCTGTATTTAAATTTAAACGAATTCATTTTTACTTAAGTGAAAATAAAATTAGATGTACAATTTCTGCCACAACTAGAGTGAATCCGAATTCAAAACACTGAAAAATAGCATTGAAAACAAGTTTATGAATGTAGAGACATCACCAAAATTAGGGATTGACTTATTTGACTTTTTGCTATTATCATAAATTTAATGTTAAGTGGTTAACATTTCCTTTTTGTTGGCTTCTGCCCAATTGAAGTTGTCGATTTTGACAGTTAAGAAGCTCATCGTGCCCTTGTCACTTAGTTTATTTTATATTTTATATTTCACTTAATTTTTCTTTTTTATTAATTGGTAAAGATCAAGCAAAGTTTTAAAATATGGACGACTAAGAGTATGTTTGGGAGAGAGTTTTTGGAGAGGAGGGAGGAGAAAACTTATTTTATATTTTAAATAAATATATTTAAAATTAATAATTTTTAAAAATAAAAGATATAAATTAATATAATAATAAAAACTTAATATATTAATAATATATTTGTCATCTTAAATAATATATAATTTTTTAATATAAAATTAAAAAATAAATCCTCTCCTCCCTTTTCCTCCCAAAATTCTCTCCCAAACATACCTTAAAGACAACTTTTAATCAATTAGTTGGTTATCCAGAGGAAGCCATTATATATGGGAATATTGATATAGACAACCAAGAAAATAGAATATCAATTTTATTAGGAAAATCAAAGGATGGCATTTGGAGTCATTAAAATATGCATCCTATCTCATCACATACACATAAATATATAATTTAATGTTTTAACTATTTTATACATTATAGATAAATGTATTCAAAATTACCAGATAAAGTTACTTACAGATTAATTAACATGATAATATAAACATTATAAACTCTAACGAGATTGTCATTATTCTTTTAACTAAGATCCTTCGTGTTGCGTGCTAGATTTTGGAATGCATAACGCAGGAAAAAGAAAAAACAACACACACACATTGGTCAACATTTATATATAGATGACATAAGAGTTATAGGTTGAGTAACAAGGCTTTTAATGAAGCCCTACTACATTAACTAACCCAAGTGACAAGTAGCCCCAAATATGAGTTGGCCCATTTGATCTTGCTAAATGTCTTATATTATTTGACCCTTATATTAATCTAAAAAGAAAAAGAACATTATAAGTTTAATTATAATCAACTCATGACATTGGTGTCTAAGAATATTTGTTTTTGTATGTGACTTCATAAATTCTTCTCATATCACCAATAATATTGAGTGAGTTTAATAACTCACTACTACTGATCAAATGATCTAACATAAAACTCGTTCATATCAATTTTATTATGCAGGTTAGGCTAGGAACATAGGTAATAAACAACCCATTAAAATAAAAACTCTGATTTCATTTCTTCTTCCCCTCCCTCACGCTTCTACTATCATGCTTTACATTTTCTTTTAACTTTATTCTGTTTGTAAAATTTTTTGTTAATTTTCTAAATGATCTGATGGGTCAGCCCACAAGCTACCACTTAATAAGATGGACTACAATTCTCTGTTCACTTTTCAAAATACATCATTCTCTTTGTGTAAACTATTTATAACACTCATATAATGTTTTTATTATAAGCTAATGTGATTGACTTACTATTTTATTTCCATAACAAGGAAGATGTAATAATTAATCCATTCAAATCCTCATCCCAACCCATCCTTACTATCCTTATAAACAACAATAATAATTCTTATCCATTTAAAATATTTTAAAATAAACAATTAAAATTATATTACATGATTATTTTAAAATTTAGTAAATTTCATAAATATAAAAATAAATATTTTACTTATTAAAAAAATCAATATTAAATTTAAAATAAATATATAATAAAAAGTTAACATAATAAAAATAAATCAATCTTTAAAATATTTTCATTGAAAAATAATTTAGTAAAATTAGTCGTCTTAATTTTAATTTGAGTTACTGTTTTAAAGATATAACAACTCCCAATTTTGGCAAATTTATTACGCCCATGGCTTAATAGCTCTATCATACCTATCATAGCTTCCGCCATATTTTAATTACAATTATAGTGGGCGGTTATTAAGAGAAATATTTAATTTCACGCGCTTTTTAAAAAAAGACAAAATAAAAGAATTTTATATTTTTAAAATCTTCTTAATAATATTCCTACTACTCTATAAAATAAGTATTAAATAAAATTATTCATGTTAAAAGTATAAAATATATTGAAATACTTTCTTTATTTAATAATTAAGAAAATTTGTAAGAATAAAAGATAAATATTTATTATTCTTTTATAATTTAATATGATAAATATATTTTTTATTTATAAATACTTAAATTCTATTATATCCCAAAGTCAAAATATATAATTTTTCTTTGTGTGACGGTTCTGATGACTTGTGGTTGTGCCAGATGTGCCTTCCCCATGTAAACACAAATTTTGCAATGATCATATCATAATTTTTTTCATTCATAAATCAAAATCATTCATTCACCTCTCTTTCGCTCTTTCGCTCTTTCGCTCTTCTAAAATATTCGATCCCTTCTCAGAGATTCAAACGCACCCATCCACAACTTCAATTCGTTGCCTTATTTTCCCTCTTCACGTGAGAGAACAATAGGAAGCTATCTCGAAGCTTCATTTCTCTCTCTCTCTTCCAGAATTTCTCCTTCTGCTGATCCACCAGAATTCATGGGTTCCCCCTTCAATCCAACGGTTCAAAACTCAACTACCTTTTACCTCTTCGATCACCGAAATTGAATCGCCGAGATCCAACGGTTCACGCTCTCTCTGGAAACGTTTATTCGTTTGATTCCAGTAAGAGAAAGAGGAAAATGAGGGTGGCCAAGTCTCAGGTGTGGCAGCCTTGCAAGAAGAAGAGGATTTGATAATCAATATAGAGAGAGAAAGTTAACGACTCTAGAGAGAGAAAGCGAAGGACTCTGAGAAGAGAGAGAAAAAAGGAGAGAGAAAATTATGACGTCACGTTCGGCGCACGGTGGCAGTAGCAGCAGCAGTAGCAGGACCCGTGTGGGGAAGTACGAACTGGGTCGGACCCTGGGCGAGGGTAATTTCGCCAAAGTTAAGTTTGCGAGACACGTTGAAACTGGAGAGAACGTCGCTATCAAGATTCTCGACAAGGAAAAAGTTTTCAGGCACAAAATAATTGGCCAGGTAATTTTTTATTTTTTTTTATGATTTCACCAAAATTAAACTGTCACAAATTCATAAATATTGAAAATTATAATATTTAATAAAAGTTCATTGTATATAAATTTTTATAACGTGTTTTTGGATACATATTAGTAAAATCTCGTTTTATATTTATTTACTATTTTCCCTTTCTTTTTTATTTAGTTTAGTTTTTGTTTGTTTGTTTGTTTGTGGGATTGTGTTAAATGCTTAAATGTTAGTAATCAAAATTATAATATGCTTTAGTATGTGGCTTTGTGTAAGCCGATATGGATTGTCTTCTTCTGGGGGTTAATGGGTTTCTGGGAAGTGGAGAAAGGGTTCAGGCGTTGAGTTAGATCGTGAAAGACAAAATGGTCAAACACAAATGATGTTTTCATAGTTCAAAGCTGTATATTTGTTTCTTTGTTTTAAATTTTATTGAATTGATTTTTGTAAAATAATTTTAAATTATTGAATATGATAAAACGTGTGCTTAATTAAATCAGTTTAAAGTGTTATGTTGAAAAATACTGTAATTATTAATTAAAATTTATTAAAAATATAATATTTGAGTTACATAATTTTTATAAATTTTAAAATATGTAATTAAGAGCATGTTTGATTTTTATTTTTAAAAATAAAATATAATTCAAATTTTGATCGGTTATCAATTGTATACCGAATAAAAGAGGAAGAGATAAGTAAAAGATGAGACACAGTCAGTGTAAGAAACAAAGTTGCGAGGAAAGACAGACTTGATGAGAAAAAGACAAATTTGCAACAGTTTGTGCTCTGTGTAAAGTGAAGTTTGTCGTGTTCTGAGCCCGCTAGTATTTCTATGTTTTGTTTGTTGGAATAGTGTTTTGTCTTTGAAATTATGGAGATTTTCATTTTTTTAAAACAAATTATGAGAAAAGAAAAAGAGAAAGGAAAAGAGATGCGCGAGATAAGAAATGTTATAGGATGAAGAAAAACAAAAGAATTGTAAAAAAAATATTGTAGAAAATTATTCAAGAGTAATATTACTATTTAGAAAAAAAAATTTAATAAAAAAAGGGGAAAAGAAGAGAATAGTTTGACATTTGTTTGAGTGAAGACTGCAGCAGAGCTGCCCAATCACTCTATACATATTGAAATAAGTTAACGACACCCTATTTTTGAACAGTTTAGTACAGAGAAGTCATAAGCATAACCCTATCCTTAATAGTGTAACTCGGTGCAGGAGATCCTTTGAAGTTACAGTTTGGCTGCACAACATCTTAACTAAAGAAAAAGAGATATTACTATAATATAAAATTTTACTAAATAATATATTTTAATTTATTTCAACGGTGAGATCAAACATTGCACTTCTCTAAAGTGAATTTTACACTTGAGAAGATCCTGACCCCTAAATCGTGCATTGTGTGTTCCAACCACCCACAGGCACCAAAGCATTGCCTAAACGGCACATAGCCACCAAATTTAGTGTTCTCATTTATTATAAGACATTTACAAAACCATAAAATTAAAAGAAGGTTCTTCCATACTAGCCATTATGATGCTGAAAAAAACTTTACTGTTTCTGAGCTGATTCTGCTCAGAGTACATATGTCACATCTCGGGAATGATTGGTGTAAAGCACAGAAATATGCTTTCTGCAACAAATCATTTGTGTGAATCCTTGTCAGCACAATTACCATACAGTTGGACTTAGTGCATGTTTAGAAGCTCATTAGAAAGCCTATAACTGAGGATCCAATGCAGAAGTTTAATCAGTTGCGTTGAAGTAAATTTAGATTCACTTGCATCTTATCTTAACATGTGTAAGGATTCTAATTGCAAAGTATGAAACTTGAGTCTCACATTGGAAGTGCGAGATTCTAGTGTGGAGTTTATAAGAGCTTGAACTCTTCAACTACAATGATTAGTTTTTGTGTTATGGTTTTTCTAAGGTTCTTATCAATTGATATCCAAGCCTTCCAACATCTCTCTTAGCTGCAATCGAACCACATGAGTGGTGATGCCGATATTGCAGTTTTGGCCTGGGACTAGTGAAGGGCCTAGTTCACAGCCAGCCCACATGAGTGCCAAGGTTGTGGAGAGTGATGAGATGTTAGAATTCTAATTGCAATGTGTGGGATTTGAGTTCCACATTAGAAGTATGAGATTCTAGTGTGGGGTTTATAAGGTCTTGAGCTCTCCAACTACAATGGCTAACTTTTGTGGTGTTTTTCTCCCAAAGTTCTTATCAACATGAAACCAAATATGCTATTAGATGGAGCTTTGAAATTTTGACGTGTTTGTAAATAAGTAACATTTGTCGGTTTAGCAAAGCGAGAAACTGGGAGGACTTTCCAAATCCAAACTCTCTTGTCTATATTGGCTAAAAGAGTAAATTAGAATTGGGGTAAAGAGGAAAGACACACTAACTCGCTAATGTCTCCATCACTCAAACTTTAGGAAAGTGAATTTACCAAGTCCAAATATAGATATGAGTAATACAAGAATTGATGAGCCAGGTAAAGGGGTTACATAGTTCAGGAAAAACCTGATTAATTGTATAAAATATTTATTTATTGATGATATGATCTCTCTCACATTATTATTAATAAGAAAATTATCAAGAGTAGTACTTGCGTTAGTATTGTTTTTAAGTGTTGTGGCAACAATTAAACAGGTCAATGATTTAAGTTTCTTGCAGCATGTTTTGTGTGATATTGCTGTCAAAAGTTTTGGAGTTAAATTTTAATTAAAAAATTTTCGCTGAATGATGAATCTCTCCACACATAGGCATGGGTAGCATGATCATGACAGATCCTGGTGTGAACAACCGATCTTCTGTAATTTTTAGTGTTTTCTTTGAAGCGTGAGTATTTTAGCCTTACCTAATATTTTCTGTTGTTCACTGATATGCAGATAAAACGAGAGATATCAACAATGAAACTGATTAGACACCCAAATGTGATACGTATGTTTGAGGTTAGAAGGCAGTAAATGATTGCTTCCAAGTATTTTACATTTTGGACAATTTATTTTCTGTTTTCATATTTTCCTGAGTTTAAAAGTCTTTCAGTTTTTCCTAACTGCCTTCCAAATTATAAATGGATAATTCCTGGTGTAGGTAATGGCTAGCAAGACAAAGATATACATTGTATTAGAATTTGTAACTGGAGGGGAGCTATTTGATAAAATTGTAAGGCATTTTTATATCTTTTCCATTTGCTTCTGCAGGCTAGATTCCTGTATATTAGCATTGTCTTTTTATAATCCTTCTATTTTGGTTCTTTTATTACCATTATCTTGAACCAGGCACGCAGCGCGAGGTTGAAAGAAGATGAAGCAAGAAAATATTTTCAACAGCTTATATGTGCTGTGGATTACTGTCATAGTAGAGGTGTTTTTCATAGAGACCTAAAGGTAAACATCCGCTTGTGTCATTAACATTTTTCCTTTGTTTCCCTTTCAAAGAGGGAGTGCTAGTGTGGGGTTCAAATTATATGTTTCTGAATATTTAGTAATCCATTCTGAGTGAAAGAATTTGTTTTTCTTAAGAGATAATAATGTACTTACTCAACAAGGGGTGTGTATTTGTAAGGAAAAGAGAATAATGCGTTCTTTGTTTTATCTACTAAAGCCTGAAAATTTGTTGCTGGATGCTAATGGAGTGCTTAAAGTATCAGATTTTGGATTGAGTGCTTTGCCTCAACAAGTTCGGGTGAGTATGCTGACTAATTTTTTAAAAAAGAAAATATATTTATGTCCAATTGGTAACTGATTATCAAACGTTAACAGGAAGATGGGCTGCTTCACACAACATGTGGTACGCCAAATTATGTTGCTCCAGAGGTATATTAGCTTTTGCTGCTAGTTACTATGACATTTATCTCATGAACTTTTTATTTTTTTTTTATCATTGCTTCTTTATCATCTAGGTGATTCACAACAAAGGCTATGATGGTGCAAAAGCAGATCTCTGGTCATGTGGTGTTATTCTTTTCGTTTTAATGGCTGGCTATTTACCCTTCGAAGAAAACAATCTTATGGCTTTATATAAAAAGGTGATTTTCACTCAATGTCAATTTCTTTCTGTGCTCCTGACTGAGCTCAGTTCACATTCTGATGTTGCTGATGGAGAGGATAACAAAATCTTGAACATTTAGCATTTTATAAACTTTATGGATTGGAATGAAAGAAGAAAATCAGCATTGAAACAGTGTATTATTATTAAAGAAATTCCAGGAATGCATGTGTGCTTATAATTCTATTTGTTTTCTTTGTTAGATTAAGTGCCTCTTAAGAATTAGATAATAAGCATAAATTATTTAATGTCATCAAGTTGTCTAGAAAAACCGCTTTATTTGGTTTGTGAATGAAAATGACCATTGATTCATTTTTGGCTTCTAGCAATACACTGTCTTTTGTTAACACCACCTACTTGTGCCACTATGATTTCTATTACCCAACTACCTGTGGAGAGGAGTTACCTATTGCTGAGTTGAAACCTGATCTGATATATTACCTATTGTTGCACTTTTCCTTTAATGATGCATATTTTCTGTTTAATGATAGTGCTGTCTCTTGTGTTTTTGTTTTTTTTTTTCCATTTTGAATGACAGATTTTCAAGGCTGAGTTCACGTGTCCTCCATGGTTCTCTTCAAGTGCAAAGAAACTAATCAATAAGATCCTTGATCCAAATCCTGCCACTGTATGTCCTTGTGTTATTTTTGTTTAATCCCATTCTTGTCTTCTACTAATCTAGCTTTTAACAAATACTCTTTATTTTTCTTCCTTCTTGCCAAATATGTGAAACCAACCTGTATCTCTTTTTCTTTTAATGATATGAAACAGAGGATTACAATTGCTGAGGTCATTCAGAATGACTGGTTCAAGAAAGGATATAAGCCTCCTGTATTTGAACAGGCTAATGTCAGTCTTGATGATATAAATTCTGTTTTCGGTGAATCTTTGGTAAGTCTTTTGGTTTTTCCATTACTCCTGATTAAATTTTGATCATCAAGGCTTTGGATTCTAACCTCTATCTCAATGTTGACTGTGGTGTACACAGGATTCACAAAATCTTGTTGTTGAGAGACGTGAAGAGGGGCCTGTGGCACCAGTGACCTTGAATGCATTTGAACTAATCGCTAAATCTCAGGGTCTCAATCTTGGTAGTCTTTTTGAGAAACAAATGGTATGTGTCTTTTTAAGAAAAATGAATTGTAGACATATTAATATGGCTTGATAGTCTAGAAACTAGACATAGAGCAAGTTAAGAAAATGAAAAAAAAAAAATTGTCTTTTGAGGACTATCATATTAAATTGCAATCAGATTCACAAATACTAAGAGTATCTTTATTTTCTGTTTTTAAAAACAAATTTTTCTTTTTAAAAGTAAAAAATAAATAAAATCTGTTTGTTAACATAAGTTTTATTTTCATTTTCTTTTTAAAAAGTTTTCAAAAATTATATTTAAATATAGTTTTTAAAAATTAAAAAGCAAAACAGAAAAAACCAAGGCCTAAGTTTCTTTTTTCGTTTTCCCTTTTCACATTATTATGTTATGCTGTGTGTTGATAGCAAGTTGTATGAATCAAGAATGCATAAGTTATTCAGTATAATGGTTAAGGTTACTTTTACTTTTGGCAACTAGGGACTTGTTAAAAGGGAAACAAGATTCACATCCAAATGTTCAGCAAATGAAATAATTTCAAAAATCGAGCAAGCTGCAGGACCCCTTGGTTTTGATGTTAAGAAGAACAACTGTAAGGTAAAAAAAAAGTCTATACTATTTACACATGCATTCAGAAAAAACACTACAGTAGTGATCTATTTAGTCAATGATAGACTTACCAGAGCCAATTTCTAACAAAAACTTCTTCCGAAGTTTCTAGTTCTGATAATATCTTACTATGCTTTTCAGTTAAAGATTCAAGGGGAAAAGAGTGGACGGAAAGGTCATCTATCTGTAGCCACTGAGGTATATATTTCAAAGTTTGCTTTCAATTCATGATCTGGGGTGTCCTTCATGTTAAATTTATTTTTGAATTCAGGACTCAGGACTGTTTCTAATGCTTGCTTAAGTGTTGCTTTGCAGATCTTAGAGGTGGCCCCTTCATTATACATGGTTGAGTTGCGTAAGTCTGAAGGAGATACTCTGGAATTTCACAAGGTAAGTTTAATGCACAAATTAATATACATGCATTGGTATATGGAAGTGAAATTAATTCCTCTGCGTCATTACCACTTGTGTTGTCTTCACCCAGTAAAGCATTATTTTTCTACACCTCCTGTTTTGTGGTCTCAAGAGTAACCAGCCATGGCTATCCTAGTTTCCCACTTTATGTCTTGCTAAATAATTTCTTTCTTATTTGCTCACGGGGACTAGCTGTCTTGCTTTGCAGTTCTACAAAAATCTTTCTACTGGGCTGAAGGATATTGTTTGGAAAGCTGACCCTATAGATGAAGATAAAGATGGTTAGTTTTCTAGCAATCCTGATACTTTAATTGGAAAATTAAGGGGTTTAGCACTTTTAACCAATTATTCTTTGTGGTGGTATATTGATTTGAACGTTTTGGCACTTTGTTCTATGGTTTTAAACATTCTTGGTAATATTTCACTAATTTTGGTCTCATGATCGGAGGAGTTTTAATATTGCTGACATCAGTACAAGTATAAGCTGGATTGTACGATAGTGTTTATTTGTGTCTGCTATAATGTGGTACTTGTTAAAGCTGCCAAAAGGGTAGTATGAAGTTTCTTTGGTTTTAGTTTCGAAAATGTTTAATTTGATATTAATTACTAAACATTAGCAAGAATAGTTCAGAGGATAAGTAAATAATGCATAGTGGCTACCTTAAAACCATTTTTAAATTCTCAGCAATGCTCTAGCCCCCTTCCCACCCCCCATTTTCATCCTTCTAGCATGCTAAGGGCTCATAAAAACATCATCAAGTGATTGGGACATTGCTTGGAACCCCGTCCTCCCAAAACATCTTATTATTTGCATCCAAGCCTATAGACAGTAGAGTATAACTGATAAAAACCCTAAAGAAGCTTTCCATTGAGCTAGGAAAAAGGTTAAACGTTGAAACCCTAAGGACCTGCTTGATTTGAGAAAATGCTTTTTGTTTTCATTATTTTTCACCAGTAGTTACAAAAATGCTTCTTTGTTTTCACTAATTTTGTTTCTAATGTTTTCTGGGGAAGCTAGACTAAGGTGAAATGCTGTTTGATGAAGAGGTGGTTAAGAAGCTTTCAAAATTTCTTGTTGGCAGGTTGTCTATGACAATGGACTCTGGTACCCCAAATTGAGTAAAGATGCCCCATAAGTGACCTTTTTAGATGTGTTATAAGAAATGGTGTCTAAAGGCTTTGCTTCAATCTATTAGGTGAATTAATCAACTGCCATGACCAAGAACTTTAGCTGACCTAGAGCCATGGGGAAGGATCCCAAAATGTTCATTTCCTAACTATAATCAAATGCCATGAACAAAAACTTTATCTGACCTAGATCCATGGGGAAGGATCCCAAAATGTCCATCACCTGACTAAAGAATGTCCTGGGAATAAAGATGGTGGATGGCTTCTTTTGGGGTGCCACATAGGTGTCACCAACACATCACATTTCTGGATGTGTTGTATATTGGGTCTTTTCCAACTAGTAATAGCCAACATGTAATGCCTTCTTTGCTAGAGCTTTTCTGCCTTCGTGTTGTCTGCAACTCTTGTAGTGGATTTTAGCCAACCTGTAAAGATCGTCGCCCGCACTACTCCACTCGAGGAAGGGGCATGAGAATCTTCATCGGTAAAGTCGACGTTGGACACTATTCCATACCTCATTCCAAGTTATCTTACTTCCTTTCAATCTTCGGGAAGAACTCTTTCCTTAAGGAAACCAAGGAAAGTTGTAAATCACGTGTTCTTGTTTGAGATGGTGAGCATGGGAGTGTCTTTATATACTTGGTGTAGTGATGATGTCTTGAATGTGAAACAACTGTTTCCTTGCCGCATAGTACCCACTAGTTTGGAAAGTATGTCTACATGGGCATTGTGTTCTCTAGGTACATGCTGAACCCATGAAGAAGTGTTTTGACAATTGCTTAACCTTGGCCCAGTACTTCTGAAGGAGTTCTCTGGCCTAATAATGTTCTCACACCTAGGAGATCATCAACCAAGAGGCAGTGCAGAGCATGATGAAAGTAGTCCTTAGATCCCTGGCCACTGTTAGCCTAACTAAGCATACTTTGTACTCAGCCTGCTTGTTTGAGGTAGGGAGCCTGAATTTCTACAAATGCTTGATGGCTGGCACATCCTTATTTTAAAATATGACTTCAACTAGGGATGGATGCAAGGAAGGGCGTGAGTGGGTCCCATCCCCTTTTTTCCTCATTTTTTTTTAAAAGTAAAGTTTTTAAAAAGATTATAGTCTTGTATCTATTAATATATCTATGTAAAAGTGAAATAAAGGACATTCTATGTTTTAGAATATCGGTGAAAAAATTATATTGTAATTATTTATACTATTATATATGTAAAGGTAAATAAAGTAAGGACATTTATAAATAATAATCGTCCTGTGTGGTACTTGTGTTAGACATGGATGCTTTTGAATATTTCAAACTACATTTTGTAATAATTGCCTCGTATTATGCTGTCTAATGGAAGTCTCTCCCATTCTTGAGGAATTTATATATATGGGAAGGGATCTATGGCTCTCCTTGGTAATAAAACCACTCAGCCAATTAGCTGTTAATTGACTGTAGGCTTTCATTTTGAGGATTGTCTTGTACTTGTCTGGCCATTATACTTGTAGCTTCTATCTCACTGTGGTTTTTAAGACCTTATCCATTATTATTCTTTGATAGGTTACCCTTGAATTCCTTAGCTAACAAGCATGACCTCGTAAAAATAAATATCCTTGCCTGCTATGAAGGCTAATTGTAGTTTGATCTAATAAAAAACATTCATTGTTCGAAAGGTGTTCAGGGATGGCTAACCCAATTAGGCGCTGTAAGGCAAAGGGCAATCAACTTAGGAACTTAACCTTACCTATATGCCAAGAAATCAATACAAAATTATTTATTATGAAAATCATACGCAAGCCTTCTTAAAATGAAAACATTTTATTTATGATCAATAAAATGAAAAACAATGGTAAAGATGATGGATCTTTTTGACATGTAGTAATCCATGCATATTTGAATTATCTGACATTTTCTAGTACATAAACCTTCAAAACGATAATCACTATTCAGTTTCTATTAGATACGTACGTGAAAGTTTTTGTATCAATAATCAATAATTACTATAATTATGGATCATATTTATCCCCGACGAGCGAAACAAGTCATGATATTTAGATTCTTGTTAGAGTTTTGAATCTAGTGACTTTATATAATATTCAATTTCATTTGACGAAAACGTTCATGCATAAGATCTCTCAAGATTTGGCTAAAGGCTCGGTTCCCATTGTTAGCCATGTTTTGATGTAACCCTTTGCTAACATTTATGAGAACCACTGAATTTGGAGCCGCTGGGAGGTGGTTTTGTTTTTTACCACCCCTTTTTTGTTAACTGCATCGCCATTTTCTGTCACTTTCAGAATTCAATTTCTAGAAGTATATTTAATAAATTTTAAAAATTAAGTTTTAAAAGTTATTTATACATTATTTTTGGAATTTAAATACAAAAAGTGTGTTTAGTATATTTTAAAGATTAAATCTAAAAGTGACAAAAAAAAGTTGTGAAATTAACAAAAAGAAAAAGATGGTGTAAAAAAAAACATTTTATCAGCTGGGATGAGATTGGCTTGGACCTATGCTTGTTTTCAAAGGAAGGTTCTGAGTTTGTTTTGGAACGTTGGGAAACCAATATAAAATGTTCACCAGAAAGAAAAAAAGAGGAAACCACTATATAATTTGCTTTGGTTGATTAATATAGATAAAAGGTTTAAAATATTCTTTTAATTTTCTTTTCTTATTTGTTTGGGTTTTCTGGTTCAACCACTTGACCTACTGTGGAATCATTTACTCTGAGAATCGGCCTTTTGATGAGGTCGATTCCTGATTCGAGTTATACGATTATGCATTATAATGCTAGTAATGTACTATCTCTTTATAGTAATGCATTATAGTATTGTAAAATCATTGTTTTCAGCATTGGTTTTCTTTTCCCATAATTTGGACTTGTAATGTAATATCTCTTTCAATTTCTCTGTCCAGGTGCTAGTCCATCAAATTAAGTTTGATATGCAAATTTTCATCTCTGTACAAAGTGCAATCACCAGTGTTATTTGCTAAGAGTGGGCAGATGCTTGAAGGATTTCGTCATGAATCTTTTTTCTTCGTATATGAAAATTTGCCTTTATTTGAACTATACATCAAATAACTTTTCTCTGTTTGTGCTCTGAAATTTTACAAATGCAAAAAGGAAAAGTGGGTCAACTGAAGATTTCTAACATTTGTTTATATGACCAACTGCTTGTGTAATCGACTTGGGTAGCTTTTATCGAACTTTTTTCTTTTTGGGCTGTGAGAAACAATTTGCCACATGATCCTTTTTCTTTGTATGAGATAGAACTAAGATCAAGGTTTCTTTTTGACCAAAAATATAAAAATCAATGTTTCTCATATTCTTATCATTAAGTTCTCAAATCACGTGATGATAAGTAGACATCTTTGATCATTAACTAGCCTCCGTTACATATATATTGTAATTAAAAAAAAAAGTACTAGCGTCATCAACCATTAATTTAGATTGTGTGTGTACGCATACAATTGTAATATACCCTTGGATAGGAACGTATCCATAAAATATGTAAAGATGAGAGAAGTTACTATTGATCACAAAATCACACCCATAGGAGCCAAATTAGTTTCTTTCTTGAGAACATGTTATTGATATATTCAACTTAACTTATCTCATTTTAATTAATTATATATTTTAATAAATACACGTTAGCTTATACATATACAAATCAATTAGTAATTCAAAGTGCGTTAATTCTTGATAAATCATTAAAATAAATTTTTAAAATTATTGATTATAAATAAAAATATATACTAAAACAAATAGTAATTACTATTTTAAAATTGGTAATGTATGAATTTTTACATACAATACCGAGGGAAGAAAAAAAAAAAGGAAAAGGTGAGACAGCAAGTGAACAGAAGAACTGCATATGGGCGGCATCACCTTTATTATTCTACCTTTAAATTTTACATTTAAATAATATTAAATTTTATTTATTTATTTATTGTAATATATCATTTATCATATTTATTATTTTTATAAAATTAAAGAAATAATTTATTAAAATCATAACAAAATTATTTATATATGCTAAATTTAATTTGTATTTTAAAAATATTTATGATATTAAATAATTAAAATAGTGAATTAAATAAATTTTTTAATTCCGAGACACCCCAGACCAAATATTTCCATTCTGATTCGATCACATAACAATCTCTGAAATCCATTTACAACCAATCAAATTTCAAACATATCCCCACGTGTCATACCACAATGCCATGACATCTCCACAATAGGACGTGCCCTTTGGTTGAAGTCTCTCTCTCTCTCTCTCTAATCTCAACCATGCCCCCAACTGCAGGAACCGTAGCTTTACACTCTTCCCTTTGCTCCATCCCTTCAGAGAAACCATCTTCTTCTTTAAGATCAACACTTCAAGTGGCTCCCAAACCCAAAAGCGTCCTCCAGAACCACCCACTTTACACCCCAACCAATGCAAAACTCTCCCTTGAATTCAAAGAGAAAATCCTCTGCCTTGAGGTAATGGGTGTTGATGCTGGTAAAGCACTATCCCAAAACCCTGACCTCCGCACAGCTACCATGGAATCCATTCACTCCATTATCTCCTTCCTTCTGTCTAAAGGCCTCCATGAGAAGGACTTGCCCAGGATCTTTGGCATGTGCCCCAAGATTCTCACCTCTGACATCAAAACTGATCTTAGCCCAGTTTTTGATTTCATCTTGCGTGAACTCAAAGTCCCAGAACACAGCTTTAGGAGGGTTGTCAATAAGTGCCCAAGATTGCTTACATCTAGTGTGAAAGACCAGCTTAAGCCAGCTTTGTTTTACTTGAAAAGACTTGGATTTAAGGATATGGGGGCCTTGGCTCATCAAGATTCTGTTCTGCTGGTGTCTAGTATAGAAAGGACCCTCATCCCTAAGCTCAAATTTTTGGAGGATTTGGGGTTTTCCAAGGAACAAGTTAGAAGTATGGTGTTGAGATGTCCAGCATTACTCACTTTCAGCATAGAAAATAATTTTCAGCCAAAGTACGAGTATTTTGCTTCTGAAATGGGGAGAAAACTGGAGGAGCTGAAAGAGTTTCCTCAGTACTTCGCTTTTAGTTTGGAGAACAGGATAAAGCCTAGACATATGGAGGTTGTGCAAAGTGGGGTCCACTTACCTTTGTCAGTGATGCTTAAAAGCACTGATGAGGAATTTAGGGAACTGATAAAGCTGGGGGGTGGATGACTATAATAGGAGCATTCTGTATGTGTATTTATTAATGTGAATGCATAGTTTCCCAATGAAGTTAGAATATTTGATACATTGTTTATATGCTTCGTATTTTCGACTTCCTTAGTAAAGACTCCATAAGCGACATACTTGATATTGTTGGCAAGTTGTTTTGTTAAATCTTTGGCAGCCCTTTTATGCAATGGACTATGTTGATTCTGGGAAGCAACGAAAGGTGAAATGAAACATGGAAATTTTATATTACCAGTAATAAGTTTTAGGTATTTTTATATTTATCAATGGAACTTGGAAATTTTATCAAATAAGTTAGCTGTTATAAAAGAAATTTCGTCAAGAATGGACTTCTAATAAACTGTCAGGGGTAAGAGATCAACGACAGAGAAAATATTACATGATGTAGGTGTAGGAAGTTTTGTAAATTAAGGGACTTTTTGGTTTAAAAAAATGTTTCAGCTCTTTGAAAAGACGCAATAAAATAAAAATAGTACATAAGTTTTGTAATTAAAAGTAAAAATAAAAATATCTACTTCTAAAAACAAACTGCCCCCTAAGTGTATGTTGCAATTGGACCAAGGCCTTGTTCACGGGGGAACTTATACCAGATACCTGAAACATTTCAGCTTTACAAATTGAAAATATAGACACAATAAGAAATCTCTGCCTTAGGAGAAAAAGCAAAAGGAATCTGCGAGTACGTAAGTATAAGCTTATCTAGCAGAAAGGGCTCAAAATGTAAATGGCTGCAGTTGATGAGACTGGAATGAAATGGGGTTCCTTTAGAGTATCAAAAACTAATTTCTTGGTTCCATGTCATCATATACAAATAAAATACTGAAACCAACCAAATAACTTACAGTTACCTACAAAAACATCAAACAACTTATGATACAAACACAAATATAACAGTAGACCCATCCGTCAACTATTTCTACAAATTTCATGTACATAATGTGTATTTGCTGCGTGGAAATGAACACTTCCATCATTCTAAATGTCTAGCTTGATGTTTGTCCACGAGCTTTAAACCAAAACTGAGTTATGGGGTCACCTGCTGTTTAGAACGAAACGTCTTCAGAAATGAATGCAGTCCATGCATCCTGTTCAAAAATAGATGTGAACTTAATTTCTTCGTTGATCCTAGGCCCATAATATATCATCTCTGAAAAATGTAATGGCAGAATATATGACATTTATTTCACATACCTGTAGAATGGAGAAGGCCTTCTCTGCTATATACTTCTGCAGGAATGTTGCTCCTCTTTGCTGCAGTTTGTCAGGATGGAGGGATAATCTTGCTTTCTGATAGGCCTTCTTCACTTGTGAACTTTCTATTAGGTTCATAAGAGGAACAGCATACCAGCCACTTTCAGGCCATAAAATCTGATAATGAAAACATTCAATTATGTCAATTCTCCTGTTATCTGCATGCTTTCGAAGGCGTTATAAAACTTCGGAAGATTCAATAAATTGTCAATGATAAGAGATCAACAACAAATAAAACATTACATGATGTAGTGTCGAAAGTAGTAGCCGGATGTCAGTTTCCTTGCCAGATGACCACAATCTTATATCTCTGTCCAACTTCTCTGTTTCTGTCTGTACTTTCTACCGACACAAGAAAACAATCAATATAAATCTTTATTCTCTGATAAAAGGAATGAAGACCGAAGGAAAAATCTAGTATGAACCATGTAATTTACAAAATTTAAGTTCCGCGTTATTTTTTACTGGAGTAGATCACACCCCATCAAACTTTTACTCTTTTTCTAATCACACAGCTTTTTGTTCTTTTTATTATAGTTAATTAGGACTATTTTAATCACATCCTTTCCATACATCATACAACTTGAACTACATTTTTTTCATTTCTTTTCTTGAGCAAGGGCTTTTATAAACTAGAGAAATGATCTTGTCTGAATGAAAAGTGGGGTCATTGAACATTTCATGTGTTTTTCTGGCTTCTTCTAACTGATATTTACTATTTAAAACAGCTTATAAAGGCCTTACAGACAAATCCAAAAATTGAGGCAGTGTTTTATTAGAATCAGCACGTGTATTTAGTTACGAATACTGTAATGCTTACCCAATACAATTCATTACCTTAGAAGATTTAACTTTTCCCATTCCTTCGTTGTCATATTCGCCTGCATCAGACCTTCCTGCATTATATTGTGCGTGTATGGATTAGTTTATATTGGAGATATGACGATGATGATGATGATTTATTATTTTCCGAGAGTGTTTTTATAAGAAAAGGCCTTTATTATGTATAAAATAAGAAGAAACATGCACAAAACTTTATCTGGTTAAAACAATCACCTTCGATCCCTGTAGTGTGCTCATTGCCATCATTTCTCAAGCTTGGTTCTTCATCAGAATTTCGTGACTGAAACTTTTCTTTGGCCCATGCAATTGCTTCATCAATGTCTGCTGCGCCACAATTTTCCTCTCTGTGGTTGGAGTTGACTTCTATGACATAGGAGCTCATAACTTCATCATCATCCTGTTCTATTACTAGCTCAGGAAGAATATAATCATGAACTGAAGATTTGACCTCAGGTTCTTGACAGAGTCCAGAGACAGCAGAAAATGGGGAACTGAGTTCCCAATCATCATTGGATACCTTCATGCTTTGATATGAGTTTGATTCAAGGCTAATTGTTTCAGGAGACGAGACTCTTCTTGAGAATCCTAAATGAGGACTTTTGAAGTTCTCCTTGTACTCATTATCCTCACTATGAATTTCAAATGGCTGACCATTGCATGGAAAAAGCGGCCTCCCTTGTTTAATTGGGTGTTCCTCAGACATCATAGTAGATGAGTTCCATCTGCATGGGACATTGATTGGCCTGTAACCATCACTAAGAGGCCTCAGAATTCCCTTAACCAGATTACATAGTTTCAGAAGGCTAGAGTTAAATCTTCAATACAATCAAGCAAAAACACCCTGCATATTGTGGAAAAACTATCTAGCTGGAGAAGTAAACCAAAAATCAACGTGAGACCACAAAGGATAAACATGCATTTATGATGAAATGTTTGCCATGACCACGAATGAGTTTGCTAATTGCTACTTCCTACTTCCTTGGCAAAAAGGGAAAGGTGAAAACTACAAGAAGTAAGCTACTTCAGGGTCATAGATCAATTAAATAAGCTTTTCAGACAAATATTTTCACTATTTTCTATACAATTAAGAAACAGAATAAAAATAAGGTAATATTTTTTTTAATTAAGAATAAAAATAGAAACAAAACATTTTCTGAAATCAAACAATCCTTTTGTCTACTAATACATTCAACATTATAAAGTTTAGCTCCCAAATTTACTTATTTTTCCAAATGGCTGCGTCAACAACCACATAAGACCGTCATTACCTACAATTGGTGGCATCAATATGTAAATACAATCGCAGCCTCAATTTCAATTTAAAACCATATAATATCCAACTTTTACAACATAGAAATTCAGTCTCAAGATAACTAATATGTTGAAACATTTCTTCACTTCCTAACCACCTGTTCTCACTACAATTCCATGACCACAACCATAGAAAGAGTACAACTGCAAATATAACTAATCACAGAGGACATAAATGTCAATTCATCACATAACAAACTAAAGCACAAAACAGTTAGTTCGTTGGGATTTCATTTTCAGTACCTGAGCTTCGAAACAAAGGCAGACAATGCCACGTCATCACCGATCGCCGGCCGGAGAGGGCTCAACTCCTCGGAACTAAGCACCGACGATGAATTGGACTTTGATTTTGCTTTCGATTGCGGCCCCGACCGCTCTCTTGACTTCCGGTCATCGTCAGACCCGAATATGTCGCTGTAAAACGCCTCGTTCTTCGCCGGAATCCGGAACACCGGCAAGCTCCGGCCTTTCGCCAGTGCCGGAGATGTGAACTCAGGCGGCCGGAAAATTTCCTCGTAGAAGGAACTGGACCTGGAGAACTTGTGCACGAGGAGGCTTCTGGGAGGGCCACCAAAGACGTCGGCGAAGTCGTCGGGGTCCATCGATTCCGGCTTGGAGGCTCCGGCGAAGATGGACCGCCGTGTCCGGGAAGATGAGCGATCCTCCATGGATCGCCGGCGTGGGAGGGCCGGCGTCAATCCCATTCGCATTCTCCACGACTCGTCCATTTTCCGGCGATGTTTTCCTGTGAGGTTCTTCTTTCCACTGACCGGAATATTTAGTGGAAGAAATAATGTGTTGCTTGTGCTTATATATAGAGTTTAAGAACATAAAACAAAAGATAATTAAAAAAAAATGAAAAAGAAAAGCAGTTTTGTGAAAAAAGCCAGTGATTGACTTTTACTCTTTTCTTTCAGCTTTAGTTATTTTCTAATAATCAACAAAGTAAAGTTCTGTAGATCAATTATCATAAGTTTGATTTAACTTAATAATATAATTAAAACATAAAGAGGAGAATTTTGTTGCTATAATAGTTTTATTAGCTTGAGTCAAATTAGTCGAATATTTAAATATTGAGGTCTTAGACAAAAAATAACCACTCCAGTTAATAGATAATTATATTCTTTTTAACATGTTAGTTAAGGTTTAATTTCTGAATATGTAAATAAAAATTATTTTACCGAGAGGGACCATAACCACTTTCATAATCCTTTTCAATGGAAAAATAGGCTTAGCATATACTAAATATATTGTGAATAGTTCAGTATCCATAAATCTTAGTTGTTAGTCATGTCACATCATAATTATATACAAATAATTTTTGGCCTAATTAGATACTTTGGGATTAAACTTATATGAAAACATTAGGAAAGCATGGTTGCTTAATGTTTGCATCTTGCCATTATTGTAGTTTGTTTGTTGAATGATCAATTTATGCTTTATATGAATGATTAGTGATAGGTGATGGGAAATGCATAGTGGAATAATGTGTAATAGGTAGACTTACTTTGATTATCTGGAAAGATGCATAGGCTGGAATTGAAGTCCCCACAGACATCATAATGCTGGCAATGTTTGATTTCCCTTCCTTACATTATGCTTTTCATTTTCTTTATGGGTGGGGGCAAGTGGTTTTGTTCTGTGCTAGTGCTCACCCTTTTTGGTTGTCCTCATGCTCTGAGTTTATAGAAGCCATGATACTGAGTGTATATTGATTTTAAATTTTAAGCTTGAGTGAAAAAATAAGAGGATAAAATTCATTTATGGAATGTACTGTGTGTATGTATGTATCTTGAGATGCAAATAGTTGCTTTGAATTGAGGGAATTAGATGAAAATGTAGAACCATGGATTTATGTGTATGGCTGGAGATAAAGTTGCCAACGGGGCAGGTGAGGGAAAGGATGATTGATACCTCACAAGGGGACAATGCATGCCTTAAATTGATTTGTGATCAGAGGCTTTATGCCTTACTCTTACTTTAATTTCCATTTAGAGATCATAATCAATGCATATCAGGTGAGACTATCATAAACCAACAGAGAGGCCTAATGATTCTTGGGTTAATTTCCTTTTTATTTTAGCTCTATAAATTAAATTTTAAAACTTTGTCTGTGCATAGAAATGAGCAGAAGAGAAACATAAGCTTGTGGTGCTAGGAACAAGAAAGCAGGGATATTATTAATGTGTACTTGTATAGAACAATTTTTTTATATGAAAAGAATTTACCAATTTATTGGACAATGGTTTGCCTCCTACATATTTCAGACTCCAACTCTTGAGCATGAATATACATTTATTTTAATGCTTTTAATTATAATTTTTTAATTGAATTCACTTTTATAATTTCTTTTTTACGTATCTCTGAATGTATAGTAACTCTCCTGCTTGGTAAGGTAGGTAAAGGGGTTATGTGGAATTAAAAACTGATGATTTAAGATAATCATAGATGCATACAATGAGAGTGGCCCATTAGACATTGGTGTTCACTGAAAGAGTGCTCTTGTCAATCTGTGCTGAAGTGCATGCCATTCATAAGAAGCTATCAAGTGATGTTTTCCAGCCTATACATTCTAATGTTAATAATATGTGGGCATTTTGCAAGTCAATTTCTAAGATCACTTTACACCACTTTTCAATACTTACATAAGATTGAATACAAATTAAGGTGACCCCCGTGCAAGTATAATAATGTTAAAGGTGATATAACACAAAGTAAGTAAGCATGTGTCAAACTGTCAATTCCAGCAACACTAATTCCTCCCTAAAGGGTGATTGTTCCCTTCTTTATGGTTTTCAGACTTATAAGTTATTTTTAATTTATAAGAAAAAAATTATTTATTTTTATATTAATTTGTTTGTAAGCGATTTTAAATTTTCAAATTATAAATACAATTATTAGTTAATATAGATCAACAAGCGTCTTGTAGTTCACATGAATGTATGGATATCTGTTTATTTATCAGAAGTTAAATTTCGTTTTGAAAACGCTAGCAAATGAGGTTTAAATTATAATAAATTATACCCTTTTTTGTGTATTGTATTCTTACTCATAGTACATATTCTTTCATTGTAGTTGTGGCATTACTTATCTTTAGCTTAGTCTAGACACAATCAGATCATGAGGTATATATTTACAGAATGCCAATGTCAGTCCTAAGACAAGAAAGAAATGCCAGTCCTTTGGATAGACAAGAAAGAAATGCCACAGGGAATAAAATGTATGTTATGTCCAAAATAGGACATTTTTTTAGTAGATTGATCATATATAAGTGAATGGAATAGAGCCTTTTATTACTGTGTCAACTTTTTAAATTATATGAATTAATTTATATCTTTAACTATTTTTTATTAAATAATTTTATTTTAAAATTTCTAGTTACATAAAAAAATTTATATATAAATTATATTTATAAATTCTTATATTAATTTAATATTTAATATTATACCAATAATTCATTGGCATACATCAAATTGATACAATATAAAATTTTTAAAATATAAAAATAAAGATCATTTGATCATGTTTTATAATTTTTAATTTTTAATAAAATTTGATATAAATAATAAAGATAATATATAATTATTAATTTAACAAGTTACATCAAGAAAAATACACTTTATATAATTTATTCATAATATAATTAAGAATTAGTGTGCCGAAACTAATGTATACTCACTTAAATTTTGAGAATATTTTGACAAGTTAGATATTTGATTCTATTATATGAAAATTAAAATTACAACTTTTTAACATATCTTTTTAAAAAGTAAGATCAACACACGTTCTCAAAAGCAAATATTTTTTAAGTTATCTTTTTAATGAAACAAGATGAACACATCTCTACTTACCTTTTAAAAGAAATAATTTAGCAAGCTATACATATGGGGGTGAATTGTGAAAAATTAAAGTTAAAGATTGCTAATATACTTCTTTTAAAAAGTAAGTAGGTATAGATTAACAACTAGTAGTGATAATATATGTTAAGAGACAAGATCCACATAGTCGTCAGAGCATAAACAAATTTATTTATATGCACTTAATCACATATATACTGACTACACATATTTATACAGAGCAGGAAATTTCACATCAATTAACATAACTATTCAATTCCAACAACTAATAACTATCACCTTAAATTACCCCCGCAACACATTTCTTTTTATTTGAAATTTTTACAATTTCAGCATCCTTCTCAACCCTTTTAATCTCTCAATCTTCAATGACTTAATCATAATATCCAAGTATCTGAAACTATTGATATTGAAAAGCATAATTTAAACATAGCCTTGCAATTCTTCTTCCTTTTTCATTCTTTTGAGCATCTATTGTACCCTCACTTGGGCCTAGAAAGCCATTTTTTAAAACATGTAACACATCTCAAAAGCCAAACAACATTTTCATTTCAACACACCACATATACTAATTACCATCAAGGAATGACATTTGTGTAGAAAAGTTTTCTTTGAACTAGTCATCAGATTTTTAAGAAAATCAAGATATGAATACTCACACACTCAAAGTCAAATCTAGGATCACAAAAAGCTTTAATACTAGTTTGTTGATAAAGATCGACATACTCACGAAAGAAGAAGAGAATAAGAGCAAAAATTTAATTTTGAAGTATTTATGCACTAAATCACATATACTCTGAATATACTTTTCTATACTAAACAAAAAGTCCCACATTTATTGTTCCTCAATAAAGAAGATAAAGAAGAAATTAATAAAAAATAAGAGAAACAAAAATAACAAAAATAGTTCAAATAATTTATCACCCAACCCAAGTCTATGTCTGTCATGTGTGATGGTTGGATCTTATCTTAGTCCATAGAGGTTGCCGTCTTCATTTTGACACGTTTTTCCTTTACTCACTATGTCGTACCAATTTTTTTGTACGAATTTTGTCCAAACTAATGTGGTCCTTTCTCATGATTGACCTATTATTAATTTTAAAATAATAATAAATTATAATAATTTGATGAAAATCAATATAGATTTTGGTTGTACAGTTTTCGTGTATCTTCCTTCGTTTCCTACCATTTATTACTTTGATGTTATTTTTATTTTCATAATAATTTTACTTTATCTTACGATTTTGCCCTTCTCTCACAATTCTATACTAAATTGATATTTATTTTTATGTTTCTATCATATCCTTTTTCTATACTTCATCACGCACACAATTTGAAATCAACAATAAAATACTCTTCTTTAAATTTTAAGTTATCTTTCTGAGTATGAAATTATATCTTATCACTATTTCCCTTTATTTTTTAAAATAAAAATTTTATTGAATATTTAATTAATAAATAAAATTTATTAAAAATTAAATTTATAAAATAAATTATACATAAATTAATAAACCAAGTCCAAACTTTAGAATTTTAATCAAATCAAACTTAAATTTTAAATTAAATTTGCATAAACTAATAAACAAGTTAGATTTAGAATTCAGCTATTCAATTTATGTTAACTCATTCATTTCATTAAAAAAATCATTTATGGTAGTACCTTAATTTAAAACAATATATTAATCTTGATTCTTGACGAGGACTGCTCAACAATATTACCATGGCTAGTTTGATGTAGTGCCACATAAGAAAAAAGTAACAATAATTATGAGAGTAGTAGTGCAAGACATAAGCATCAAGGAAAGGAAAAGAAATTTATGTCGGTAACATATGAGTGAAAGCTATTATACAATGATTGTACTTGCTTGATCGAATGTCTTAACATTTCTCATTTTAAGTATGTTGATTCAGTTGTTTTTGCTAGGAGAATTGAAGTCAATCTAATTTATACAAGTCATATTTCAGTATCGTATGAATTAATTTTATATAAGTTTAAATATATTTTAAATTTGTATAAGTTTTCTTTAATTTTGATTTTAATCTAATTACATTTTAAATGTTTACTACTACTTTTTTAAAATCAGTATTTTTCTAGATTATACGAATATTATTGGATTAATTTATTTTAAGTAATTAATTCTTAAAAATACTTCTATTTAGGAATATTTATAAAAATATTTTCATTATATATATTACTCGTTAGTGTATAAAATAGAAACTAATTTAGAGCATGGTATGCTACTGTAGGTAATTGAAGCAACAGGACACACGAGTGATGAAAGGTTAAATCATAGGCAGTAATGAAACTGAGACAAACACGGAAGACAATTCTTGTGGCCTTTTGCACGTAAAAGATGAAAACCCTTTATCTTGTGTCCTAAAGAAAATGGTCAAAGTTGCTTTCACCTGCACCACCATAACTTTCTTACATATTTATTTCCATTTTATTTTCAGTTATAATTATTGTGACTCCGAAAAATCAAAAAAATAGAGAGCAATGTTGGGAACATATTAGGAATTAATAGGATATATGTACCACATTGTGTTGTTACAATCAGCCCCCAACAACACAAACGGTCCACTGATAGAAGCAGAAAGAAAATCAATTAACTAACATAACTATTGAAGTTGAAATATACTGTGGATGTATAGTAATGATATTTTAACATTGAAGGAACAAAGTTGCTGCTGAGTCACAGATAACAGACCAAGATTTTGGGGTAGGAGGCACAATTGTGATCTTTTTACATTTTTAACGTAATTCTCGTGCCATTCTGTTCCCAGAATAGCTTCTGGTCCCAGTTTGATCTCCCTATGGTCAGGATCCTCATGATTGTCCATTTGTGATTTCATGCTCATATCAACAATGCTTCCAACCTCCATTAGAATAATGTTGTTCATTGGTTAAATCAACGATCCTGCAAATATAATCAACTATTCCTCTCTCACACTCCTTTGTTTTAAATATGATTATTAGGAGAGTGATTGTTATCGATTTTGAGATAAAATAGTAATTTAATTTAAATATAAATGAAATATATGATTCAGCTTAGATCAATTTAAAAATAATATTAAAATTGAACTAATTTTAACTATTTTTTTAAAATTTGGATTGAATCATTTTTTTATTATTAGTTTTATTTTTTTAAATGGGACACAACTTAATTTTAGTTAATAAACAAATAAAGTTTCATTAGTAAAAGCATGAATAGTATTTAAAATTAATATATAATTTTATGACCTTTTTTTATTTAAAAGACTACACTTTTTAAATAAAAAAAGTCAAATATATAAAAAATATGAAAAAAAAACTTGTTAAAAATATATTTAATCTTATTATAAATTATAATTTAACACTACTATGGTCGAAAACAACCATGGTCAAACATCACTGTTGTCGAAAACCATTCTGACCCGCTCCACTTATCCTAAATAAAGGAGAAAAGATAACTTCATTGGGAAAGCTGTTTCTAAGCAGTTTAGCCGCATTCTAATAATTGCAGCCAAAACTATGGTACAAGAAAAAATTTGGGGTATCATATCAGAACAAGCCCCACCAGCCTCAATGAGTATTTACAATTGGATTACAGATTACCTACTAATGGGATTCCTGGATTCAGTGTCATGATCAGAAGGTCAACCTAGAGAATCCACCCCATAAGTTTCTACACAATGAGTTCACATGCCTATCGACTCTGATGAATGAGTTGTCCTTATCATTTTATCTTATCCAACAAAGCCACCGATAAATTTAGCTGAAGTCTCTGGAAGTTATAGCGTTTGTTTTTCTGAATATGTAGTGCTACTCTACGAAGTAATTCAAGTTAGAATCTTCAATGCAAAAAGCTTTCTGTGACCCAGATATTATGAAGACCACACTTGGACTGGTCATTGACCTAACCATTTTATTTCCCAACATGGCGAGAAATGTCTAAACCAATACAGCGCTTTCTCTATAAGTGAGGTCTTTTACCCTTTCAAATTGATGAGATGCAGATGCAGAGTTAATACTCAGTCTCCAACCACATTATAAGCCTCAGCTTGACAGATGCCATCCAACTTCTTCTAGATGTTCCCAGAGTTGCATGACATAGATTGATAACATCACCCTTGCAGTTATGGAAGGCAACTCATTCACCTGTATTATGAGCAAGAAAGTTAGGGTACATTCTAACTTGTTTTGCTTCCCAGTGCTAAAACTTCCAAGGTTTTAAGTGACATCAAACAAAAGCCTTAGTGAACATACAAACATCCCAAGTCATTCAAATCAGTCATAACCACTTCAAACTCCTCCTCCCCCTTGGCCCTAACAATCCTCTTGATAGCTGTGGCATTTCGTCATTACATCAAGAAAAACACCTTTCACTTTCCCCAATCACTTGAAACAAAACTTAATTTTTAAGCACATCAAACTTCCTTAACAAAGAGAGTGAAACTCCAGAATTTCAAATATGATGTTTACAGGTGAATAGGCAGGAGTATATGGTCATTGCATTTGGCAAATTTTATGAGTATCAGGCAAGAATTTAAAGTCTGCCAGAATAATTTGATCCAAAAACTTTAAAGAGTCTTCCCAAAAGACCACCGATCAAGGCAAAGTGTGGGTTGAAGAAATCCCTTCTTCTATCATCTTCTCTCTCAATTTAGAGGCTTCATTAAGATCACCAATTCTACAGTAACCACTGATTATTATATTATAGGTAACAGCATTAGGAACTAAACCCTTTTGGTGAAGTTTATGGAAAAGTCTCTTTGCTCGATCCATATTTCCTAATTTGCATAAGCCATTTATTAATGCATTATATATAGTAATATTTGGGACAAGACCTCTCTCCAGCATCTCATTCCTTAAGTTGAAAGCACCATCCACGTCACCCGCAGCTGAACAGCCATGAATTAAGGCACCATACGTGAAATTATCTGGGAGAAAACCTCTAGACAACAAAATTGACGGAACACTCCTTGCTTCATCAATCTTCCCAGACTTGCAAAGACCATAGATAGCTATGTTGTAGACAATATTGTTAGGACGAGAATTACATAAAGCACTATTATCAAGAGAATCGGCAATTCTCTGAGCTTCTAGGCTTATGACATCATTTTTCACATACGTATCAGAACATTTATGAACTGTAAAAAGATCAAAATCCACCATCTTGTCTAGGATCCCAGTTGCTTCATTGATTCTATCATCCTTATAAAGACTGCTGGCTATTTTGCTACAGATTACTGAATTAGGAGTAAACCCTTTTTGAATCATTTCAAAATATAAGGTAAATGCCTTGTCCAGCTTCTCTTCATTGCACCAACCAGAAATAAGTGTCCCATAGGAAACAGAATTCAGTGATAATCCTCTTGTTTGCATCTCAGCAAGAAGATCAACGACATCAGATGACTTCCTAGATTTAAAAAGTCCATTAATTAGGGAATTGTACATTTCAATGGAAGGAGAAATTGCTTGTCTTTCCATCACATCTTTAATTCTAAAAGCTTCAAGAACACTGCCATTTTTACAATATCCGTCACACAAAGTCCTATATGTTATTTCATCTGGCGGGCATCCAAGTTCCTTCATCCTATCAAAAACAGCCTCCGCTTCCACCATTTTCCCCATCTTACACAACCCACTGATCATTGTATTGAATGTAACGGCACTCTTAGTAAAACCACGGCCTAAAATTTCCTTCCAAAGCATCATAACCCTATCATAATCTCCCATTTTATAAAAGCAATCAAGCAGAGTACAATAGCTGACCTCATTAGGAGCCACACCTCGCTCCACCATCAAATGCCAAAGACACAAAGCATCAGCATAGGAACCCACGTCAACTAATCCCTTGAGAACAGTATTATACGTCACAACTGACGGATCAATACCTTCCCTTAACATTTCCTCACAAAGCATAAAAGCTTTGTTCATCTGCCCTTCTCTGCAGTACCCATCCAACAGCGTATTATAGCTATAACAATCCGGCCTCACATCCCAAGCCACCATCTCCCTAAACACCTGCTCAGCCTCATAAACCCAACCATGCTTACAATACCCATTAACCAATGAATTACAAAGAAACACATTCATCTTCAACCCCACCCTCACCATCTCATCCCGAATCCTAACAGCATCACCCATCTTCCCCACCTGACAATATCCATCAACCAGCACGCCATACACACGTTCATCCACAACCATCTCCGTATCATTCTCCACTCGAAGAAGCAACCTCTCGGCCTCATCCACCCTTCCCTGCCTGCAGTACCCTTTCATCAACAAAGTCCAAGTAACAACATTCATCGAGACCCCTTTGCGCAACATCAAATCCAACACCCTCTCAGCCGCTTCCACATCACCCTTAGAAACAAACCCATTAATCAAAGCATTGTAAGTCACAACATTAATCTCAAACCCCATTCTATCCATCTTTTCCACAAACCCTACAGCACCATCTACACTCCCCTCCCGGCAATGCGCATTCACGACAATGCTACCCATATACACATCAGGCACAATCCCAACCTTCACAATTTGCTCAAAAACCATCAATGCAGTACTTCCTTCGCCAACACTAACCAACTTCGCTAACAAGCAATTGCAAGACCTCAAACTCGGGCTCCTACCAAGCCTTCGCATTTCATCGAACACGTGAAGCGCGTGCCGCGTCATGCCTTTCTCCGCGAAAGCCTTAAGGACCATGTCGAAGACAGTTGGAGAGAACCCAAACTCGTTGTAAACGCTAACGACATCGTTCCAAACGGCGAATGCGCGGTAGTTGTTGGTGCAGTGGAGGGAAACGAGTTGGCGCAGAAACGACCGCGTTTCGGGAAACATTTTGGCACGTGCGAGAATGTGGACGAGGAGGCAGTAGGAGGTGGGGTGGGGGCGGTAGTGAGGGTGTTGGGAGGCGATATTGAAGAAGGCGAGGGAAGCGGCGGGGTGGAGGCGGAGGCGGCGGAGGAGGGCATCGGTGAGGTGATCGGAGAATTTAAAAGAGAGGCGGTGGAGGGCGTGGGGGCGGCGGAGGAGGAGGAGGCGCGTGATTTGGTGGAGTAGTTGCGGTTGGGGTAGTTTGGATTGTTGTGGAAGGTTGGAGAAGAGTGGAGTCGTGAGGTGAATGGATTTGGTGAAGGGAAGTTGAAGATGGAGAATGGGTTTGTTGCTGATGAAATGGAACATTAGGGTGCCAACGTCGACAGCATCAGTTGGTAACTGCTGTTGGAGGCGATTCAGAATATCTTCAAAACTCAAATGATGAGGTCAATGGTGCTTTGCTTCTCAGTGGAAGATGCTATTCCATTGCCATACCAATGAAGGAAGAAGAAGAAGAAGAAGAAGGTCCACAACCATTGTCGTTTTGTTATGCAGTGCGCAGGGTAATGATGATCGCGCACTGCACTTTCCTTGTTTGAAAGGAGAGAATGTGAGGGAAGGAGTTTTAACAATGAGTGGGAAAGATGAGAACTTGGAATATAGTCTTTCAAAAATTAGTTTCATTAGGTCTTTTAAATCTTTGGCCCTTCAAATTATTATCATGTTAATTTAAAAATATATATATATCATCGAATAAATTTTTTATATGTTCAAAATATCATCATATTAATCTCTTTAAAAGAAATACTTAGCTTGTCAAAAATTAAACCTTTTAAAAAAATTTAAAATTTTATCAAATTTGGAAGACTTAACTAATGTAATAATAATATTAGTGACACTTTCATTTTTAGAGGATTAAATTAAATAATTTTTTATATAAAAATATGACATGCTTGTGTTTTGAGTCTATAGTCATACCATTTAAGATTTAGTCAAATATAACATCACTGGTAAATTGAAGTTTTTTAAGATCACTGCCTCCAACAGCTTCAGCAAAATGGAAGTTTGAATCAGAAATTACAATATATATTCATAAATTGCTATAAATGTTCCTAAGAATTTTTACTATATGTCCGATTATTGGTATAAATTGTTGTGAAGTTGGAATATATACTATACTGTTATATAAAAGAAAAGAATGATGAGGATAAACAAATAATCAAATAAGTAAACTCTTAGATGTAAAGTGGAATATATACTAGATTCATTCCTTGCTTATATATATATATAATTAAGATGAGCTTTGATTGATTCCTGTTAACAAAGGTAAGAATACAGGTGTAACCATACTCTCTTATTCTTAGCTTTATTAACAGGAATATCCATTTAATGTAAAATTTTATAAATTTTTAGATTAATTTCCAGTTGAGTCTTACTAGGGAATGTATATGATCATGATATATGATGTATCTCTTTGCAGTATTACTTGTAATCTTGATTGCAATAATATTTAATCATACTCTTGAATGGAGTGTTACCACTCACTAGTTTAAATAAATATTTGTTATTTGATCAAATTAGGTTATTTTTTAATAGTTTAAAAATAAATGTTATATTATTTGATAAAATATATTAAAAAATAAGAATACTATATCGAAAAACTCACTTTCAATAATATAATTGCTTATGTCAACTAAACAAGAGAAGAATTAAGTTTTTTCTTTCTTGACTTCCCTTCATATTTGTTTTATATTAAGTATATTAACATTGATCAAGAGTAACTAAAAGTCTCCCTTAAGTAACTCAATCTTAAATTCTAGCAATATTTTTATCCAATGATTTGTTTATTTTTTATTTTGTCTATTTCTTGTGACTTTTTTTTTATATTCTCTCTCTATTTTAGATGTGAAAATATCAATTTTCAATGACATAAGTTATCAACTACTTTAAATGTATAAATTAATTAAAATCATTTATCAAACATTAATCAAATTTTAATTTATCATTATATTTTTTATCATTATCCAATTTATTATTTAGTACATCTTCAGAAATTTCTAGATTATTTTGATAAATATTAATCATTTAGATGTGATAATTAATACTTTAGATTGATTGTTCTTATCGTTGTGGTGTAATTTAATATTAATTACGTGTTTTGAAAAAATTATATAAATTAAATCATTTTTATACATAAAAATTCAATTTAATATAACATAATACTTTATTCAATCTAAACCAAATCATAATGTGTTTTTATAATTACATTAAACGGCATTTTACCCAAAAGCCAATTTAAATCATATTATAAACCAAATCATAATGTGTTTTATGCACTGTAACTTTTATATGGACCAAATATTTAACAATTTATAAAATATCTACATTCAATTGTCATGTTTTATAATGCACTCAATATAATATTCTTATCCTCCATATCTTATTTATTTATTTTATTTTATATATTAAATTCATGTTTTTATTATCAAAAGAAAAATATTTATAAAAATTATCTTAACGAGAGAGCATTGAAATGTTTTAACTTTATGATAAATTTATCATTACTAATTATAGTTTTATGATTAAATTATTTTATAATATTTTTAAAAATTTATTTTATAAGTCATAGTATGCATCAAATATTATAAACACGTATAAATTGTGTTTAGAAATAGTAATTACAAATTATTAAATTATATGTATTTAAATCAACTTTTTTTATAAAATACTATAAAATTTTAATGAGATAATTTTAATATCAAATAAAAAATTCCAAATCACGTGTCTTTAAAAAGAAAGAATTTTTTTAATATTTTACTCTGTTTTAAAAAGGAAGATTTTCAAATCGTGCATATTGATGTAATGAGTAAGTCTAAAATTAGATTTTTTTTTTTTATACATAAAAACTTAAACTCAAGACTTTAGTTAAATAATATCAAGACTCAGATTAATCTCTATCAATAAAAGAACATGTTTTTGATTAACATTAAAGACATAACATTTATTGACTATAAGTAATTGTATGAAAATAAGTAATACTAAAAAAATAACGTTAACAATAGGTGAAACAAAATACATAGTAAACAAAAGGGCTTTTTTATTTAAATATTCCAAAATAAAAAACAATTTATTAAAATAGTGTATTTTTCAAACAATTTTCCTGTTTGGGGTGGGGCCGTACACGTATCGCCAAAACAGCTGGCGAAACTTATTATTTTAATATTATAAAACAAGTTTTGCTAAACGAAGGACGAAAGTTGAAGGTAATTTCGCCATTCACCTAGCGAAACATGAAAAAGTAGACACATTAGAGAGCGGTTCAGTTTGAACCGCTCTCAGAAATCCCATCTAAGAGAGCGGTTCATTAGTAACCGCTCTCTAATGTCCCTCTAAGAGAGCGGTTCAAACTGAACCGCTCTCAGAAGTCAATCTTGGAGAGCGGTTCAAAAAGAACCGCTCTCAGAAGCTCTCATAAGAGAGCGGTTCAAGAATAACCGCTCTCAGAAGTGGTAATTAAGTCCTCTTTCGCCATTTTTCCTGCGAAAACATTTTTAACACAGATCTTTTGGTGAAACCTGGTATTATTTATTCCCATCCCTGCCCCCTCTCATCAGAGGCTCATTTTGCAATCGAAAAACAGGAACGAGGAAGGAGAAAGGAAAAAGCTTAGTTTTATTTATTCAATTTTGGTATTATTTATATTTTTATATTATTTAAAATTAAATATTAAATAAAGTTTATTTGTAAAAATGTAGGATGAGTAGAATTGTTATTATTATATATTGGAATGGTAGAATATATGAAGGAAATGAAGGAGTGAGCTTTGATGGAAGTAAGAGAGTGATTCAGATACAGCGATGAATAAGTTTTGAAGCCTTGAAAAGAAAAATTCATTTGAAACTTAATCTTAATAATAATCAAGTAATTTGTAGATTAATTTCTCGTTTTTTGATTGATGAAAATAGTAGACAATATACAGCTTTAGATATATGTGATGATGAAGATATTGATTGCATGATAAGTGCATTTGAACAGTAATCTAGTAGAAATGTTATTGAGTTATATGTAGACATTGCTGTTGGTGGAAGTTCATCAGTGCCATTGCAGATGATCAATTTAAATTTATCAATTTCACAACAAAATGATAATACTGTTGTGAGTTGTGATCGTGTCGAAGGTAAAATTATAAATTATGTAAATGTTTTTATTAATATATGTCATATTTTGTATTGAAAGTGTAAAAATTTTTCCATTAAGGAGTTAGAAATGATGTTGATGAAGATAATGAAGATTCAGATTATGAGAGTGACACTGATGGAGATGATGAAGTAGATATTTCATTAGACAGTTCTTCCTCTACTGATGCTAAATGCGAGTTTCATTCAAACTTAAATACACAAGTAAACGAAAGTACAAGAGGTAATGTGCAATATTGTAAAAAATTATTTGTTTTTAGTTTAATATGTAAATATTAATGGTAAATAATTTTGCAAAATATAATGCAGGAGATACTGTGATTCCTTTTTGGAATGTTACTCCACAGTATAAGTATATTAATTGGGAATATCCTGATCAAGAAATGAATGAAGAACATTGTGAAGATGTCAATTCATGGGTTGAAGGAGATTCTTTATTCGTTGGGTTGTTATTTGACAGTAAAGAAGATGTGAAAAATGCATTAAAACATTACGCAATGAAGATTTATCAAAGTTATTTTGTGGCTGAGTCAAAACTAACATGTTTGTATGTTAAATGCTTAAACCATACTTCTGGTTGTCCATGGAGAGTGAGAGCTTCATTGTTGAAAAATTCAAACAAGTGGAAAATAACGAGGTGGGGTGGTTCACATACATGTGTTAATGTTAGAATTTCTCAAGATCATCAAAAGTTAGATTCCGATTTAATTTCTTCATGCATTCTCAGTAAGACATATTTTATATATGTTATTTAATTTTTTTACAATTACATTGTTATTAATTAGACCAATTGATTCTTATGTAGGAATGGTGAATGAAGAGCCGTCAATACATATTTCATTGATACAAGAGAGAATCTGCACTCAGTTTGGATACAAAATTTCATATAAAAAAGCTTGGATGGCGAAGCAAAAAGCTATTGTCAAAGTATTTGGTGACTGGGATGAATCATACGCTACCTTGCCACATTGGTTAGAATACATGCAATTACATACTCCTGGATCTGTTTATAAAGTTGAAACGAAGGAGTATGTGGCTTCTCATCAAGTGGATAACAGGTATAGAGTATTTGAACGAGTGTTCTGGTCATTTAAACAATGTCATGAAGCTTTTAAATTATGCAAACCTTTATTGCAAGTGGATGGGACGTTCTTATATGGTAAGTATCATCATACGTTGCTTATTGCAACAACTCAAGATGGAAACAATTGTGTCCTTCCAATAGCTTTTGCAATTGTTGAAGGAGAAACCTTGTCAGCATGGGAATAGTTCTTGGCATTGATTCGTTTGCATGTTACTGATAAGTTTGGAATTTGTTTGATATCAGATAGGCATCAAAGTATCAAAGGAGCTGTCTCAAATCCACACATTGGGTGGCAACCTCCAAATGCATATCATGTATACTGCATTCGTCATATTGCCAGCAACTTTAATCACCGATTTAAAAATATCGCCTTGAAGAAAGACCTCATAAAATTAGGTATGTGATTATAATTTATTTAATTTAGATATATGTTAGAGTTAATTAAATGTTTAGCCAAATTTAATCCACTGGTTTAAAAATAATGTTTTATGTGTAGGTTATACACCATCCAAGGTAATATTTGAGCAAAAGTTAAGTAGATTTCGTAATGAATCTGAAGATATACAAAGGTGGATTGATTGCATATCAAAAGAGAAATGGGCATTATGTTATGATGACGATGGGCGACGTTATGGTCACATGACCACAAATCTTTCAGAAGCTGTGAATAAGGTGTTTAAAGGTGCTAGAAATATACCCATAACTGCACTGGTTAAAGTCACATACGGATGTTTAGTTGAATATTTTGTAAAGCGTGGAGAAGAAGCCATATTTGACCTTCACAATGGAAACATGTTTTGTCGTACAGTAATGTTGCAAATACAAAAAAATCAACAAGAGGCTTCATCACACCAGGTTCGTAGGTATGATGTACACAGGAAAACTTTTGAGGTTGAAGAAGCATTTAATCCAATCACGCAAAGCAGTGGACACAAATGGACAGTTATATTAGATAGAAGATATTGCGAATGTGGAAGATTTCAGTCCTATCGATATCCTTGTTCGCATGTCATAGCAGCCTGTATAGCTGTAAGTCTTAATTTTTGGCAATATGTTGACCCAGTTTATTTAATAGAATATGTTGTCAATGCATACTCTCCATAGTGGCGCCCCCTTGGTAATGAATGCAACATCCATACAAACAGTGAATGGAAGTTGGTGCCTGACATTGAAAGAGCTAGAGCTAAGGGACGACGTAAGTCAACTCGTATTAGGAATGAAATGGACTGGGTTGAATCACAAACTAGACAAAGGTGTTCACGTTGTAACGAAGTTGGTCATAATCGACGTCATTGTCGTCAACAAAACTGAGTGTAATATGTAAAGCAAAAAGAACAAACTCTATACGAGGGCCAGTGACGGAAAGGGAAGCAGAAAAATCAAATGTGGAAATGGAGGAGAAGGGGGAAGAAAAGAAGACGGGGCTGGGCGAAATAACTTTCGCCACAGCAGTTGCGAAATTTCCATGACCGTTGATTGTAACTTTTTACAAGTTTCGCTCTGTATTTGGCGTAACAAGGTCAGCTTTGCGTCGATTTTGGCGAAACTGTCGCGAGATTAGAGAGCGGTTCAAAATAAACCGCTCTCTAAGAGGACTTCTGAGAGCGGTTCTTGTGCAACGGCTCTCTTAAAAGCACTTCTGAGAGCGGTTCTTGTGAAACCGCTATCTTAGTAGAACTTCTGAGAGCGGTTCATTTTGGAACCGCTTTCTTTCATCGACTTCTGAGAGCGGTTCTTAATGAACCGCTCTCTAATGCTCCTACGTTGTTCTACTTTCGTCCTTCGTTTGGCGAAACTTGTTTTATAATATTAAAATAATAAGTTTCGCCAGCCGTTTTGGCGATACGTGTGCGGCCCGACCCTAGACAGGGAAATTGTTTGAAAAATACACTATTTTAATAAATTATTTTTTATTTTGCAATATTTAAATAAAAAAGCCAAACAAAAGAGATAAAGATAATCAAGAAAATTTATTCCAAAATAATTAATAATTATAATTTTTTATTAATTATGTATAATTAATTAAACTTATATTTTATTTATTACAAATATATTTTTATCTTGTCTTTTTATTAAATTATAATAATAATATATATTATTAATATAATCTTAGTTTATAACGCATAAAAGATAAAGTAGTATAAGATAAAATTAAAGGACCAATTTGCGATAAATTAAATGTGTATTTAAATTTATATCTAAATTATTATAAAACTACGTCTTGATTAAGTGATTGATTATAATTTTTAAAATAAGTATATATTAATTTACATACTTTTTTATCAAGAATCGAAATATAGACTTGGCTTATGAATGACATATTCAAGTCAAATTCTTGACAGAGAAGAACAAACAGAGAATTCTGAGAAAAGAAACCTTGATTCCTAAGTTTTCAAACATAAAGAAAACGGTTTTGTGCTGAGTCGTGTACGGTTAGAAGAATACGAGGGAGACAACATTCCTCATTACTACCCTAAAAGGCACTTAGTACAAGACCATAGTGTGTCAGCTTTACCTTTTTGTTCAGTCCCATGAAACAGTTTCAGAAAAGCACAAAAGAAAAGAGCAATCACAGAGATCACCATCCAATTAAATTATGTTTATTTTGGCTCCCAAGTGTCAGATTAATACTAGATCATCCTTTTGCCTTTTACCATCAAGCACCTTTTTTTTTTTCTCTTTTTGAACTTCTCTTGCTTGCAAATTTCAAATTCAAATATCCAATGCCTCCTTTCTCAAGTTTTCTTATATTCTTCCTTCACTCTTTGATTCAAGAAAGCTATGATTCTCAAGTTTTTATTATATATATATAAAAGATGGGGTTGAGTTAAAAAGAAAAATTCTCCTTCACACGATCATCCTAGGGGCTTCTCTTGTTTAAAAAAAAATCTTTGCTTCTCAAACATTTCATATAACCTTCAAAGGAAAATCAGATCCAGGCATAGAAGCCAACCTGCAGATATGGGTGTCAGAAGTTGGCGCCTTGTGTTATTCTCCTTGTGTCTTTTCTTCAGTTCAGGTAACTTATTTTTTGTTAGAACTTTGGTCCTTAGCAATGTTTAATTAGGAAGATACCATATTGAAGCCATGAAGAGCTTAGCATTGGAAACATAATTAATCAATAGCCATAATAATAGAAGTTCATGTTAAGGCATGAAATCAAGATGTTTTTTCCATTGAAAGATCATAGCCACATAAACTTTTTTTTTAAAGTTTCAATTGCAATGATTCTCCTGATAAGGTTGAATTTGCATGAATTTTATGGTAACTGTAGGTAGGCATACATAGGCACATAGCTAATAAAACATGCATAAAAAAAGTATTCATTGAATGATTGGGTCAGATGTTCTGCCACCTTGGAAACAACCACAGAAACACTTGAGGTTAATTTATTCGGGTTTACTACTTAAATTTCATCAATTTCTATTAATTTTCCCTGATAAAGGGTTGAAAATCCTGCGTGTTCTTTTACAGGTCTAGTAGGTACAGCCAAAACATTAAGAGAAGAAAACCAAGAAATCTCATCCTATGAATTTAGTACTGAATTAGATGCAGTTCCTGTAGTGAACCCTACAACTCCAGGCACAGCAAATCCATATCCTACATTAAACCCAACAACTCCTCAAGCACCTTTCACAACAGGACAGACACCACCAACCTCCACAACCCCAAAAACAAGCCCTACAACCCCATACATGACCCCCATAAATCCATACACAAATCCAACAACTCCAACTTCAACCCCCCCAAGCCCAATTACAACTACTCCCACAACCCCAACCACTCCTACTACTGGATCAAGTGGTGGTCAATGGTGTGTTGCGAGCTCATCAGCTGCTGAGAACACTCTTAAGGTGGCTCTTGACTATGCTTGTGGGTATGGTGCAGACTGTTCAGCAATTCAACCAGGAGCAAGTTGTTATAACCCAAATACTCTGAAAGACCATGCTTCTTATGCATTCAATGATTACTACCAGAAGAATCCAGCTCCTACTAGCTGTGCATTTGGAGGATCAGCTACACTTATAAACAAAGATCCAAGTAAGACTTCTCATCAAACATAAAAGCTTTAGTGCCTCCTCTTGAATCATGATCATGATCATTGAGCACAAAGAATAAAAGAAACTTAACTTTTTCGTGTCTTAAAAATGGACACGTGAAAATTTGCAATTCTCGTGTTTCCATCTTAAATATACCTTTTCCATGTAGCAATCTCTCATAAATTTCTATTGCAGTACAACTTGTATGATGCTTCTTCTAATTGAACCTTTTTATTTACATACGGAACTACTATTTCAAATCATTTGTACCGTATATATTGCCTTGCCAATATCTTAAAGACTTTTCAAATTTCCGTATCCTGCATAGTCAGGAACATACTTGCATGAGTGCAACATAGCTTCAAGGCATAGTGTCCTATCATGTAATTTGACCTGATTCCAATGTGCTTCCTTGTGGTTCAACACTCGTTACGTTGCCCTTTGAAGTTTGTTCTATCAAACCCCAAGATGACACATCGAAATCCGGGTCAAATTAAATGGTGGGACACTAATTTTACAGTAACAAAAACAAATCCTTTTGGTTGCCACTTGCTATTCAGTAACCGATGAATATTCAAAAAAATTCTGCTCTTGATTTAGCATACTAGCTTTCTCACCAATGGCATAATTTGCAACTCCAAACATAGACTTCATTTACTAATCTCAGTTTTTAATTGGTATTATGCTGTCAACAAAATGCTACTATGTTATGCCTATTAACATGCTTCTCTAAATCATTTCAGGCAATGGGAACTGCCGCTATACATCATCCAAAACACCAAGGTGAGAATATGTGGCACCTATATCATATTCACCCAACTAAGAAAAAAACATGATATCTAAACTTATACTTTCTAAATTTCTAATATATATTGTTCATGCAGCGTTAGTTCACCAACTTTTGTAAGCCCCCCAAATCCACCAAGTCAACCAAGTACCATGACTCCAAGTACACCAACTAGTATGACCCCAACAACACCAAGTATCATGACCCCAACTACACCAAGTATCATGACCCCAACTGCACCAGGTATGACAATTCCTGGAGGAGCATCAGTGTATGGTTCAGGACCAACAGGAAGCCCCAATGTAGCAACATCTGCTTCTCATTCTGTGCTGCTACTATTTACCTTATGTGCCATCTGGGCTTCACTTCATGCAGAAAATTACATCTAGTGATAAACAAGGTCCAATCATTCTTTATGCTATCTGCTAGAATTCCCTCAGTCTTCCAGCAGCTTTTGCAAGACTACAAGGAGGCAGAGTCAAAATGACATATTTGTCATGTGAATTCTCGCATTAAAATTAGTACTACTGTATCTTATTCTTACATCAATGTATCCCTTTAGTAGATCATAAAGCCAGAGAAAATGATAGAGCCAAAAGAATTTATAGATTCTTGTAGCAGGTTTTTTACAGTATTAGCAGAGGTCAATAAATTATTAGATTATCTACTTCCATTTAAAATGTCTCTTGCCAGATAATACCTTAAACTAATATCAGCTGTACTTCAGAATAATCTATCATATCTCCAACAGTATGCTAATTTTTTAATAACTTTTCGTAGAATATAAAATTATAAGTAATTTATCACATTTTTTTTATTTTAACGAATAATATATTTTTGAAATATAAGTATATATCAAATTTTAAATAACATGCTTATAATTTATTAAAAGTATATGAAATTTAAATATATAATTACAAAAATAATATAAAATTATTCTATTAATTAGAATTTTTTTTTAAGAATTCACGTGTGCGGTGTGACTAATTGTTAAGTGCTGTCAACTTACATATTTTTTATGTTTTAGATAGGTATTTTTTATAAAAAAAATAATATTTTTAAATACAATGAGATACTAAATATGTCTATCTTTTCAAATAAAAGTTTAATTATAATTTTTTATTTAATAAGAGACGAAACCCTTTTGTTAAATTCAATTCTCATTAGTGGTAGTACATTTTCTTTAATAAAAAAAAAAATCGACACAGTGATATGTTAGGAATGAAGTCCCACATTGGTGGGAACTTCAAGTGGGGGCCCCTCCTTTGCTTATATAAAGGGTAAGGGTCCATCAAATTAAAATCATCCCAAAATTTCTTCTTTCCCTCTCTCGTATCACACTAATCATATATATTTAATAGTGGTGGTTCTTTATTTTGAGGGATAAATTTTAATAGAGAAGAATAGTATAATTTTTATTCTGTGATAATTTTCTGTTGCTTTTATTATCTCTCTTTTAGCTCTTATTTTTTTCTCATTTCTTATTTTATTTGTGTGTTATTATACCGTTACTCTGGTCCCAACAGTGGTATCAGAGTTTTTGGTTTAATTTATTCTGCTGCTATTGTCATTAGAGTAGTGTTGGTAAAATTCTGAGTATGCTCTGTGATTGCGGTTTAATCCGATCTTTCACATCAAAAAAGAGTTGTTACTGGAAAAGTTTGGTAGTGTGAAACTGCTATCTGAGAAAGTTCTGGCTAGGAAAGATTTGGTATTTAAGAGTGTCTATAGTGACCCACCTCTCTTTCCTGGGAATTTTTTGGTGTGTTAGTTCATGGTCTACCTGTGTTATTCCAGTAGACAATACTATTCATAGTGAGAAGTGCATAAGTCGGTATAATAAAGAGAGAAAATATGGCAGCAAAATATGAGATAGAAAAATTTAATGGGAGTAATTTCTCCCTGTGGAAATTGAAGATAAGAGCAATTTTGAGAAAAGACAATTGTCTTGATGCAATTAAAGGCAGACCTGCAGATATTTCAGAAGAAAAATGGAGAGAAATGGATAACAATGCTGTTGCCAATTTGCACTTGGCATTGGCAGATTCAGTGTTATCTAGTGTTGCAGAGAAGAAGACTGCAAAGGAGATTTGGGACACACTGATCAAATTGTACGAGATCAAGTCACTTCACACCAAAATATTGTTAAAAAGGAAACTCTACACTCTTCGAATGAGTGAGTCCACACCTGTGACGGACCACATCAACAATCTGAATACGCTGTTTGCTCAACTTACAGCTTCAGATTTCAACATTGTAGAAAATGAACGTGCAGAACTTCTACTCCAGAGCTTGCCAGATTCATATGATCAACTCATCATCAATATTACAAACAACAACATCATTGGTCATCTATCCTTTGATGATGTTGCCGGAGCAGTTCTTGAAGAAGAATCCAGGCGAAAGAATAAGGAAGACAGACTGAAAAGTTGTAAACAAGCAGAAGCTTTGACGATGATGAGAGGGAGATCAATGGAGCGTGGTTCCAGTGGGAGCCAAAATCATGGTAGATCAAAATCTCAGAGAAGGAAGAACCTCAAATTCTACAACTGTGGCAAGAGAGGGCACGTAAAGAAAGATTGTTGGAGCAGGAAGAGTGAAGGAAGGAAGAATATGGAAGCATCAACCTCACAAGATTGTGTTGCTAGTACCTCAGATGATGGTGAAATTCTATACAGTGAAGTAGTAAATTCTAGAGGCGGAAGACAACTTCATGAATGTTGGATATTGGATTCAGGTGCAACTTGGCACATGACTCCATGCTGAGATTGGTTTTCTACTTATGAACCTATCTCAGGAGGATCTGTATTCATGGGAAATGATCATGCCCTAGAAATTGCTGGAATTGGTACTGTCAAATTGAAAATGTATGATGGTACCATTCGAACAATTCAAGGGGTACGACATGTGAAGGGTTTGAAAAAGAATCTATTGTCCATTGGGCAATTGGATGACCTCAAGTGCAAGATCCACATTGAAGGTGGGATCATGAAGGTAGTTAAAGGCAATTTGGTAGTGATGAAAGCAGAAAAGATCACAACCAATTTATACATGCTTTTGGGAGATACGTTGCAAGAAGTAGATGCATCAGTTGCAACAAGTCAAGAAGATGAAACACTGATGTGGCATCGTAGACTCGGTCATATGTCAGAACGAGGTCTGAAAATCCTTGCGGAACGTAATCTCTTACCAAGGCTCAAAACGGTAACCTTACCATTTTGTGAACACTGTGTGACAAGTAAGCAGCATAGATTGAAGTTTGCCAAAGTGACTACAAGAAGCAAACACATACTGGACTTGATTCATTCTGATGTATGGGAATCACCGGAAGTATCCATTGGAGGAGCAAAATATTTTGTATCATTTATTGATGATTACTCCAGGAGATTGTGGGTGTACCCAATCAAGAAGAAGTCAGATGTGTTTCCAGTATTCAAGGAGTTCAAAGCAAAAGTAGAACTTGAAACTGGAAAAAGAATTAAGTGCTTAAGGACAGACAATGGAGGAGAATATGTAGATGGTGATTTTCTAGCATTCTGTAAGCAAAAGGGTATTTCAAGGCAATTCACAGTACCTTATACACCTCAGCAGAATGGTGTAGCAGAGCGGATGAACAGAACTCTCATAGATAGAACAACGGCTATGCTGAGAACATCAGGAGTGGCCAAATCTTTCTAGGCCGAAGCAGTTAAAACTGCCTGTTACGTGATAAATCGATCACCATCAACAACAATTGGTTTGAAAACACCAATGGAGATATGGAATGGAAAGTCATCTAATTATTCTTCATTACATGTGTTTGGATGTCCTGTGTACGTAATGTACAATTCCCAAGAAAGAACAAAACTGGATCCAAAATCCAGGAAATGTATATTCTTGGGTTATGCTGACAATGTTAAGGGGTATCACTTGTGGGATCCCACTGCCTGCAAAGTAGTTGTTAGCAGAGATGTAGTATTTGCAGAAAATGAGCTGCAAAAGGAGGAAAAAAATGACAGTACTGTTAAAGACACTACTTCAGTAGTGATAGAAAGGAAATATAATGATAATGACACCTCTGAAGCAGAACAAGAACGAAATGATGCCAATAATGGAGAATCTCAACAAATAAGACGTGAAATAAGAAGACCATCTTGGCACTCAGACTATGTTATGGCAAGTCATGATGCATATTGCCTTCTAACAGAAGAAGGAGAACCATCAACCTTTCATGAGGCTTTGAAGAGTTCAGATGCTTCTTTATGGATGACAGCAATGCAGGAAGAAATTGAGGCCTTACATAGAAACAATACATGGAAACTTGTTGAGCTTCCAAAAGGTCGAAAAGCTATTGGTTGTAAATGGGTTTACAAAATCAAACGAGATGGCAATGATCAAGTGGAGCGGTATCGTGCCAGATTGGTGGTTAAAGGATATGCTCAGAAAGAAGGCATTGATTTCAATGAGATATTCTCGCCAGTTGTCCGATTAACCACAATCAGAATTGTTCTGGCAATGTGTGCTGCACATGATTTACATCTTGAGCAACTTGATGTAAAAACTGCTTTTCTCCATGGAGAACTTGAAGAAGAAATTTATATGCTCCAACCAGAAGGCTTTAAAGAACAAGATAAAGAAAACTTGGTTTGCAGATTAACCAAATCTCTGTACGGTTTAAAACAGGCGCCGAGATGTTGGTACAAGAGATTTGATTCCTTCATTATTAGCCTTGGTTACAACAGACTAAAGTCAGACCGTTGTACGTACTACAATAAGTTTGATGAAAATGATTTTATCATTTTGTTGTTGTATGTGGATGACATGTTGGTGGTAGGTCCTAACAAAGATCGGATCCAAGAATTAAAGGCACAATTGGCTAGGGAGTTTGATATGAAGGATTTGGGATCAGTAAACAAGATTTTAGGGATGCAAATTCACCGAGATAGAAAAGACAGGAAGATTTGGCTTTCTCAGAAGAATTATTTACTGAAAGTCTTGCGACGCTTCAACATGCAAGATTGTAAGCCAATTTCTACCCCACTTCCTGTAAATTGTAAATTATCCTCAAGTATGAGTCCCAGCGATGAAGCAGAGAGGAAGGAAATGTCGCGAGTGCCGTATGCATCAGCGGTGGGAAGCCTTATGTATGCTATGATTTGTACTAGACCAGACATTGCACAAGCAGTGGGAGCAGTCAGTAGGTTTATGGCAGATCCTGGTAGAGAGCATTGGAATGTTGTAAAGAGGATCCTTAGATACATTAAAGGAACCTCTGATGTTGCATTATGTTTTGAAGGATCAGAATTTATTGTCAAAGGCTATGTTGATTCAGATTTTGCAAGAGATCTAGATAAAAGGAAATCTACTACTGGCTATGTGTTTACACTTGCTAGCGGAGCAGTAAGCTGGTTGTCTAAATTACAGACTGTTGTGGCTCTGTCTACTACAGAAGCTGAATACATGGCAGCTACCGAGGCATGTAAGGAAGCAATCTGGATTCAAAGGCTATTGGAGGAACTTGGACACAAGCAGCAGAATACTACTGTGTATTGTGACAGTCAGAGTGCTTTGCATATTGCAAAGAATCCAACTTTTCATTCTAGAACAAAGCACATATGTATAGAATACCACTTTGTCCGTGAAGTAGTAGAAGAAGGAAGAGTGGATATGCAGAAGATCCATACTAAAGAAAACATAGCAGATATAATGACAAAGCCAGTCAATAGTGACAAGTTTACATGGTGTCGGTCCTTGTATGGCCTATTAGAAATATAAGCAACATGTAATGTATTAGGAATGTGTGTGAAGATATGATTAACTTAATCATAATCATCAAGTGGGAGAATTGTAAGGAATGAAGTCCCACATCGGTGGGAACTTCAAGTGGGGCCCCTCCTTTGCTTATATAAAGGGTAAGGGTCCATCAAATTAAAATCATCCCAAAATTTCTTCTCTCCCTCTATCGTATCATACTAATCATATATATTTAGTAGTGGTGGTTCTTTATTTTGAGGGATAAATTTTAATAGAGAAGAATAGTATAATTTTTATTCTGTGATAATTTTCTGTTGCTTTTATTATCTCTCTTTTAGCTCTTATTTTTTTCTCATCTCTTATTTTAGTTGTGTGTTATTATACCGTTACTCTGGTCCCAACATGATATATACGTTTGAGTATTTTCATTAATTATCATACCTTCCTCCTCCTTTGTTTTTAGGGAAGAGTTTTCTTTTTTCCTTTTTAATTTGACGAGTAACGGGGACTGAAGATTTTGATGTCGAATCAAATAACATAAAACCATATTTATATAGAATTGATTTAGGTGCAAATCAATGATTTGGATTGAATTTACACGTACGCAAGAGTACCGAGTTGAAACGTAACTTAACTTACACCTCACAGCACAATATCAAACTGCATGTTCATATTTATGCACATGTTCATATCTATAACTTCCTTATAGATTTTATACATTATCCATAGTCACCACGACACTGTAATCTACGAACCCATTTTCAGAGTTTCACGTAATCTCGTGGTAGTGGTGGATGCCGACTGGAATATTCCTCCCTTACTTTAAAATCTTCCATACCCCACCACATTTACTACTTTTTCAATACTACTATTCACTTCTACACAATTGACTCTCTATTCATCTTAATGCAAAGTTAAGGTGAGGAGACATGAGTAAGATTCGATTTATTGATTAAGTAGCATTTAAAATTGTTTAATGTCGCTTTGGAATTGGAAGATCCCTGAGTTTCAGTCTTTCAGAGAAATATGATTTGCTATTTATAATGTATCATGGAAATTAATCAACAATGCTACTCTTTTTTATTATTATTAAGACATGATTATTAATGAGTAAGGAATTTATTTTAAGGAAAAAGCCTCTACTTGTCTTGTGCTAGACATATATACATGATTACTTTAATGTCTTTCCATTCATAACTGAATGCAGAAGAATACTAAGAAACAAGGTTTCTATGACAATGCATTGCATCATAAGTTGAAATTCTTAATCATATTCAATCACATTGAGAAGTTTCTACACACAAAAAATTCTTCACTGTTTCCACACTTTGATATGTTTTGTCCCACATACAGAAGTTATTTTTATTCTTTACTATGAACTCTTTTTGTTTTTTTAATTTATTTGTGGAAGTTAACCCACTTGGATTATTTTATGGTATGATGTGAATCCATATTTCCACGCCTTGTCCTGCTTGTGTTCAGCCATAAACCATTTCAAACAAGCTATGATGACTTAAGATACAATTGTGTGTCCTATGTGGTCTGTCTTTTTGTCACTTTCTCACCTCTTAATTACTATGATTTTGTAATATTTAGAATTATTTAAAGAAAAAAAAAAGCAAAAGTAATGAATAATATGTTGATTTCGTTTTATTTTTCATTTATTTTTTGAAAGACATTTCTCTAAAGAAATAAGAGTTCAATGCATAGAAGACAAAAACATCCTTGATTTAAATTAGAAATTCTTTACTTAGTAAAAAGAAAAGTAGTTTAAGACTCAGTTAAAAAATGGATATAGTGTAAAGTACGCGTAAAAACAATTTAAAATCTAGAACTTTACAAACAGGTTTAAACAAAACTAAATCAAAACAACAATGACTAATTACAATTTACCATAATTATGATATTATGATTGTTGTATATATGTTATAAACGCACACATCGACTAAGAAATTTTTAAAGATGAGAGGTAAGATAGGTAAATCATATGTAGCTAGTCAAGATTAACATTTCTCAATGGTCACATTTTAAAACGTGACACGATCATTATTTATTAGATAAATTCAATTTATTTGATAAAAATTAAATTTTATGTTATATAGTCATTCTTAAGAATGACATGTTTCATTTTCTTAGTAGAATAAATATGTATTATTCTGAATTTTTATTTTTTAAATTTCAATTACAGATTTTCATCTTATTTATTTCTTTATATCACTCTCTCTTTTACGCTTTTAAAATTGTAATTGAATCTTTTTGGTAAAAAAATTTGTTCAATTGAAAAATGTGTGTGCATTTTAGTATGGTATACATTAAAATAAGGATTATTTTATATTTTTCAATATTTTAAAAAGAATTAATGTTAATATTTTTATATGGTCTCACAAAAAAAGGGAGAGGGGACAACTAAGTTTATCTATTTATTATAATTTTTAATTAAAAATATTGATATAGTATAAAAATGTTTTATTAAAAATATTATAAAAATTAATTTGTAATTATTTTTAATATAATTTAATTACTTTATTATTCTATCAAATAAGTTAAGGATGCTTTTGTCATTTCGTTCTCTTTTTTAAAAAAAAATTTATCCAAACATCGATTAATAAAATTTAATACTTAACTCTGTATTTGAATTAATATTTTATGAAATTAGGATATTAACGGTACTTTAATTAATTATTAATTTTAAACGAGGATTTAGAGTAAGCAAAACGATAATCAGCTAAAGGACAAATAAAACAACTTGAGGATTCAATCATGTGATCATGCAATTTTTTATACATTGAATATGCGCAAACACCTCTATATTGAAGAGAATAAAATATATAATAACATACAAACCCACAATACAATGCTCACACACACACAAAAAATTATATTATCAATTAATAAAAATATTATATATAATTTTTAAAATAATGATTTAAAATTTAATATTTTTTAATAATGTATGATTAGATAATAATATAAAAAATTATAATATAATGTATTTTAATTAAAATTTTAATTATTATAAAAATATTTTGTACAAATTCCTGTGATAGAGATGCTTTCATAAAATGTTATTTAGTTTTTTTAATAGACAATTATAGAATTTAATATAAAAATCATTTAAAATCAGACATCACAAAAAATTCATTAAATTCAAAGAATCGGGGGCTAATTTTTACTTGCCATTCATTATTATCACACATAATAAGATTTAATACATGATGTTTTACTATTTTAGTTAATTACACATATCAATACATGGCCTTACATTAATGCCAATACAATTTAAAAAATATTAAAATAAAGATGCACGTAACATAAACTGGTTCTTATCCTTTGGGTAAGTGAAACCAGTTCTGACTGAAGCGCAGGGTTCATTTGCATCATTAATACGTTTCTTATTCTAAAAAATATTAAACAATTGTTTTAGGTGAGTTTTATTAGTTTTCCTTTTTTTTAATCTTTGGTAAGTTTTATAGTTTAATGTGCAAAGAAAACTTTGTGTTATGGACATCAAATGACCTTTAAATACAGTTGAATCCTCCACCTTCTGATCAAAGTCCCAAACCATTGTAGCCAAATTTCTCCCTCTCTCTCTCTCTCTCTCTCTCTCTCAATCATTCTCTGCTCCTTTTCACTCCTCTGGGGTCAGGGCCAATCATCGCCACGCTCTTGCTATGCTCCCTTCTCTCCCTCTAACAAAAGATTCCTCATTCCCAAACACTGCATCAACACACACACTCTCTCCCTTATTTTCTTCACTCCCTTGATTGCAACACGTTTCTCCTTAATTTGTTGCACACCCATTTCTTTTTAGGTGCCGAAGGACCAAGTTGTCGTGTCCCAGAAGCCCCTTTCTCTCTTCTCCTTCATCTCTAGGGTTTCTGACCCTATAACCCCCTATTCAGGTATTTCGTGGGTTTTCTTTGATCCACTGTTTCTGGATTTTTCAATGCCAAAATCTTAGTCTTTTTAACATTTTTTCTTTTTGGGGTTGATCGAATTGATCACGCGAGTTTTCGACTTGATTTTTGCTTTGAGTGTTGCGGTTTCGGTGATTGAGGTGTTTCAGTTATGGTTGCTCTGTAGTGTAATAATATTGCTGGAAGTGCTTTAATTTACGGTTTTGGGGTGAAGGGTGGTTATGCCAATTGGTCATGAGAAATGGGGTGGTTGGTTTTGAAGTTACGATGATAACTTGCTTTGGTCAATGGTAACTGTTTTATGTATGTTTCGTTTGGCCATGGGTTAAAAGATGTCTTTTAATTTGATATCTTCCCCCAAAGTCACTATCATTGCTTCTTCGTTGAATGGATTAAATTGAAGTTGTTGCATGTTTGGATGATGTGAAATTCTGGGAAAGGTAGTAACTTTTTTTTTCCCCTTTCTGATTTTGGAGTATCTATCTGTGACTCCTAATCTTTATCATGATGTCTTGGATGGTTGGAAATTATGAAGTCCCAGAGCATTTTGTTTTTTCTGGGCATGGTGGAAGTGGATGGTCACTAACTCTTTTGTCACTGAATTGAATCTGTTGAAGGGGAAGAGTAACCCGGGTAAAGAACTGGCTTTTGCACGTGGGGTTTACTCTATAGTCCATTTATTTAATTGGGTTTGATATTCACTTCTTTTTTCTTCACTCCTGCATCTTTGAATAACTTTTGTCCCTTTTTCAAAGTTTTGTCTTGGGTTTCAAGTTCAACCAAAACTTTGCATTTTCTTGCAGCTAAACCTAGTTGAATTGGTTGGTTTAGGACATCCAGATTGATGGGATTGGAATATTGTTGATTAGAAAAAACAAAAACATAATTATTAAGGGTTCTACCTGGAGATTGAGGGACTAAAATTAATGAAAAGGATCCCATTCACTTTCTCAAGAACATCAATAATGATTTCTCTGTGTATATATCGCTTATTCCTTTAGGGTTAGACTGTTTTCTGCCATGTTGACTAGGTGCAAACCGAAGTCAGTGATAATATTGAACCTGCATATTTGAAGTTGGGTTAATGTTAATGTCCATCTAACTTTTCATTGTAAAAGCTCAGCTGCAAACACTTTAATTCTTGCTGAATGAGCCAGGAATCAGGAATGTTGAGCCGCTGGATATAAGTTAGTTTGTAATCATATTAGTTAGTTTGTACTCTCTGATTACAGGTGGGACATTATGATTGTATTTCGTCATTTTGTTCTCATGGTATCAGTTCCTGTTTTCTGGAGTTGAAAGTCAATCCTTTTAAATTCCTAACGTGTCAAATGCTTCATTGATTGTTTTTTGCATTTTGATTTCTAAACTAGTGCCTTGGCACCCTTGTCAGGATCCTCATGGTATTTGGGGAACCTTTGGGGTCAGGGGAGGAAGTGGGGTTGTCAGGTTTAAAGCCTTACTTATATCTGCAATGGTTCTCCTTCTTTGTTCAGAGGGAAAAAATGAAAAGCAGATGAAATTATACTCCAACCTGTCTAATTGGTTATTGCATATTTAACCAAAAGCTCACTGTTCTTGTAGATGTATATATTTCATAATTATTCTTAATTCCTGTGTAAGCATTTTTCTAAGTTTTATGATGGCTGATAGCTTTTGAATGTTCTAAAATTTATGTGCCTATAGCAAAATCAAAATAACAATATCTTACTGTTTTGTGAATGAGGCAGAAGGGTGATGCAATGAAGCAGTCTTTTGATCCTTCGGCTTGGGGTAATTCTCTGAATTTTTTATTTATTTATCTGTTATTAACTTGTATAATGTGTTAGTATGTTGAATCAATTATAACCCTGTTATTACTTATAGGTCCTTCCAAGATTCCATCTATAAATATACCTGGGAAATTGGGTCATGGGGCATGGGAGGCTTTGTCTGGATCTGATTCCTACCATGCTTCATCTGATGCTAGCCTCTTTTCTAGCTCATTACCTGTTCTTCCACATGAAAAATGTATGTGCTGGTTATTTCCTAACAGCTCTGTCATTTGTGTACTCCGTTATTTATAAAATCTTTTTATCTGGTTTTGCTGACCGGCAGTGAACTTAAATGAAACTGCAAATGGCTATCAATCTGTTGATGACATCTCATCTAGCTTTAAAAAGCTCCATCAAGGTGCAGAGGGAAATGGTTCCCTTGAAGATGGTGATACTCGTGCAGTTGGACCCATGCTTCCTGATGATGAGGAGGAGCTTTTAGCTGGCATAATGGATGATTTTGACCTAAGTGGTTTGCCTGGTTCTCTTGAGGACTTGGAAGAGTATGATCTTTTTGGTAGTGGTGGAGGTATGGAACTAGAAACTGATCCACAAGAAAGTCTCACTGTGGGTATGTCTAAGTTAAGCTTCTCTGATAGTACTGTTGGAAATGGTTTGCCCCATTATACTTTTCCTAATGGTGTTGGAACTGTTGCTGGAGAACATCCATATGGAGAGCATCCTTCTCGAACATTATTCGTTCGAAATATTAACAGTAACGTGGAGGATTCAGAGCTGAGAGCTCTTTTTGAGGTAAGTTGAAGTTAGGGCGAGGCGGCGAGCTCAATCTAGAAGCTAATGCAAACTTTTGCTTTGATATTTTAGTATTCTATGTATGCTCCATGATACAATTACAACTAATGGTGCTCATAATTCTTGATTGCCTCTAGTGGATTATCTGCATATCTTTGTTTTAAATTCATTTGAAACAAGATAAATTATTGTGTTTCATATTTTTTGTTTTCAGCAATATGGTGATATTAGAACCCTATATACTGCCTGCAAGCATCGTGGATTTGTAATGATATCCTATTATGACATTCGTGCTGCTCGAACAGCCATGCGTGCATTACAAAACAAACCTCTGCGGCGCAGGAAACTAGACATTCATTTCTCAATACCAAAGGTTTTTTTCCCTACTTAAAAGTTCTTGTGATTTATTCATTCATTAATTGAATGCCCTGACATTCTTGTTCTCTTGGCTTTCCTTACTTCCACATCTTAGGATAATCCATCAGACAAGGATATCAACCAAGGAACATTGGTCGTCTTCAATTTGGATCCATCTGTTTCAAATGAGGACCTCCGTCAAATATTTGGGGCTTATGGAGAGGTCAAAGAGGTGATTATTTTATCCTTATTTACTGCTTGGTATCCCTGTTATATGTGTGTACACGTGTTCTATTTTTTAAACTTCAAATTAATTATCAAAATCTGCAGATAAGGGAAACTCCTCACAAGAGGCATCACAAGTTTATTGAGTTTTATGATGTCAGAGCTGCAGAAGCAGCGCTTAAATCATTAAATAGGAGTGACATAGCTGGTAAACGCATAAAGCTTGAACCTAGTCGGCCTGGAGGAGCTCGTCGAAAGTGCGTCCACTAATAACTTTACTGTTGCTTTTGTTTTGTTTTTCCCTCCATCTTTATAACAATCATTTGTTCTTTGGGCTGAATTTTGTGCTTTATGTTAATATAAGACAAAACTGATGAGCCATCTTTGACCTTTGAACTGTTGAACGGAGTAGCACAAATGATGTGGTTGGGCTTATCTGTCTGGTACCTCATGAGAGCTTAAACACTGTTGGAACTTTTTGAAATTTATTATTATTGGTAGGCATTCCTGTAAAATGAGTTTTACAAAATGGGCCGCCAAATTATCCACTATATATAAGAGTAGAGAAATTCATTGTTGAGAGCAGGATAATTATCATTGATAGCTGTTGCATGTATAACTTGCATATATTTGTTGCCGTTATCACAGATTGAAGCATAAACATGTAACTGACAATTCCTTGCTTTGTTTAGTTTGATGCTCCAGTTAAATCAAGAACTTGACCAAGATGAACCACGGAGTTTCCGATATCCAGGGGGTTCTCCTGTAGCCAACTCTCCTCCAGGTTGGTTCTTTGAGATGCTGCATATTCCTTGTGCCATCATCTTCAAGCTTACAACTTTTATTTACTGACTTCCATCACCTTGCATTTGTTTTCTCTCTAATGGAGTTGAGTTAATTAAATCTTCATAACAGGTAACTGGTTACAGTTCAACAGCCCTGTTGAGCAGAATTCAATGCAAACTATCAATCACTCTCCTGGTTCTAGGATCATGAGCCCAACAACCGGCAATCAGTTACCTGGATTAGCTTCAATTTTGCAACCACAAGTATCCAACAGTGTGAAGACTGCTGCTATTGGCAATGACATAGGAAGGAGCAGTCATGGAGAGCACTTATTTACCAGTATGAATTCATCCCATGGAGCTACATTTCAGTCGCATTCACTTCCAGAGCCAAAATTCAGCCAATATCGTGGAGCATTGCCCTCATTTGGTCCATCAACATCAAATGGGTCCTCAGTGGAAACCTTGTCTGGGCCACAGTTTCTATGGGGAAGTCCAACCCTATACTCAGAGCAATCCAAACCGTCAGCTTGGCCAAGATCATCTGTGGGGCATCCATTTACGTCTAATGGAAAGAGCCATGCATTCCCATACTCAAGTCAGAATAGTTCCTTTGTCGGTTCATCCCAGCACCATCACAATCAACATGTTGGTTCTGCCCCATCAGGTTTGCCTTTTGAGAGACACTTTGGCTTTCATCCCGAGTCACCTGAAACTTCATTCATGAATAATGTTGGATATGGAGGCATGAGTCTGGGGCACAATGATGGAAATTACATGGTTAATGTGGGTGGAGCTGTCAATACTAGCATCAATATCCCAAGAAATATGCCTGATAACGGTTCGTCAAACTTCAGAATGAGATCTTCTCCTAGGCTTAGCCCTGTCTTCTTGGGCAATGGTCCTTATCCAGGACTGCTACCTACCACCATGGAGGGTTTGACTGATCGCTCTCGGAATAGATGGATAGAGAACAATGGAAGCCAAGTTGATAGCAAGAAGCAATTTCAGCTTGACTTGGATAAGATTAAAAGTGGTGAAGATACAAGGACTACATTAATGATCAAGAATATCCCAAACAAGTATGATTCACTCTTCGAATTTTATTAACCTTTTTTTTTTTTTTGGATGCTAAAGATGATAATAGTTTACATTTATAACCTGCAGATACACCTCAAAAATGTTATTAGCTGCTATTGATGAAAATCACAGGGGTACTTATGATTTTCTCTATTTGCCAATTGACTTTAAGGTAAATGTTTTGTCCTTTTAGAGTTGTTTTTTCCCCCATTTGCTGTTTGGACCTTGACTTTTTATCAAAATTATTGAGCTGATTAATGTTTTCTTTTTCTAATTGCAGAATAAATGCAATGTGGGTTATGCATTTATCAACATGCTGTCACCCTCACTTATTATTCCATTCTACGAGGTTTTTACGGGAATATTTTGGGCTTTCACGTTTTTTTCCCACATTTTTATTATTTTGCTGACTTAATATTGTCTTTTTTTTTGCTTGAACCTTTTCTTTATCTTACTAAAATTAATTTAACAGTTATGAATATATTGGTATTTATTTAATAAAGTGTAATTAGAAAAGCTTAATGATATTTCCCCCTTAATTCAATGGCATATATAGTAATGTGTCTGATTTTGCAGACATTCAATGGGAAAAAGTGGGAGAAATTTAATAGTGAAAAAGTTGCCTCATTGGCATATGCTCGAATCCAAGGAAAATCTGCCCTTGTGAGTCACTTCCAAAATTCAAGTTTGATGAATGAGGATAAGCGATGCCGCCCTATTCTCTTCCACTCAGAGGGTTCAGAAGCTGGTGATCAGGTAATTGGTAAACTTTGACTGGTGCACTTGTCATGTTTTTTTCATGGAAAATGGTATTTGGAACGAGCAGCTTTTTACGTTGTCCATTTCTTTTTACCTATCACTTTTGAAAAATATTTTATTTCTATTTATCTACATTCTAAATTCCAAGATAAAATTAGCTACTATTTTCTCAATTATATCCTTATCAGAAAAGAGAGAAACGAGTGTGTATGAAACTGAGTAAGTGTTATTGTCTTTCTTTTATCTTTTGGATTTGTTGTCTCCTTCAGTGTATGATCACTGAGATTATTATTAATAAATCTTTTCATTCTTTCTTTTCAACTAAGAAAAATAGCCTAACTGATGCACGTTTGTTCATACTTTCTTGTAGATCATTCAAGAGCATCTTCCTTCCAACTCCAACAACCTAAACATTCAGGGACTTAGGCCAAGTGAATTACATTCAAGTGATTTCCCTGGTAGTCCTCCAAAGGAAGGCCCTTCTACGAGCTTGGATGCAAAATAGCAGTTATATGAGAATAGCCCAAATTGGTTGCTGTTAATGTTAGCTTTTGCATGTACATGTCTCTTTGGTGCTGCATATATTTATTAGGAAGGATGTAGATTTTGTACCATAGTTACTTTCCCAAGTATTTTGCCAGAAAGCTTCAGAAGGTTGGAGCATTTTGATTGTTTTGCTGCACAGGTAGCTTATCTGTGATAATGTACACAAGGTGGGAGCAAAGGCTGAAGAGTTGAGTGATTAGTTTCCAGGACTAAGATGTTTCTCTCCAGTTTTGCGTTTTGGTGTTTTGGCATTGAGCATTTTTTCTTTCTGAAAAATGTTAATATCGTTAGAGTTCTGTTAGGTTGGAGATTGGAAGTTGGTAAGTTTATGTGGGGGTACAAAATTGTATAGAGAGAAATAAACACTTCTTTCTATATTTTCGCTAATGTATTAGTACTCATGAAAATGAAGTGGAAAACACTTGTTTAAGTATGACGGCGTACAAGTTGTTCTCTATCTATATTCCCTGGAGACATTATTGTTTTGGTGCCTTGAAAGTGCTTCTTTGACACGCCCTAGTGGAGAAATCTACCTCATTAAAATTTATATGTATGCTTTTTTCAGATGTAAAAAGAAGTCTAGCAAAGAATTGGGATAAAAGGGGGTTTGGATAAGCAGTATTTAATATATTTTTTTTCTTAATGTAAAGACTTGTGATTTAATTTTGTTCATACAAGTTTTTGAAATAAGTTAAAATAAATTTATTTTGATAAGTTATATTAAAAATTTATTGAATAAGTTAAAAATAGTTAATAGAGTTATAAGTTTTACTGAACTTATAACTAGATTTCAGGTTCGGATTAGAAAAAAAAGAGAGTCAAGTTTGTTTGTTTTTTTTTTGGTTTATTAGTTGAGCATAAAAGAAAAAAAAATGATTTGATATAAAGGTGCTTTTGTGTCTATCTCATCTTTTCAAAATCTTTTCTCACATGGAGGATTGTTTTTTAGATGATCTGAGCATTTGCTTTCTCTCTTCTCTTCTCATATACATGGTGGTAGTCTTCCATTTTCTTCCCACTTTTTCCCTTTTACTTCTTTGTCATTTAAACGAAGAAAGGAGTAGAGCCATTTTTATTGACAATCATAAATTAAGAGCCCACTTAGGTTTTTGTACTTAACAAAATAACATTTTATTAAAATAATTACCTCGAAGTTGTTGTATGATGTTTGGTTATGCTTCTTTTCTTTTAAAAAAAATCAGATTCTTAATATAATAACTTTTCTTTTTTTTATTTTATTTTATTTCAAATAACTTTTTTCAAGAATCTATATCAAGGGACTATTTCCAGTGACTATTTCAAATAAAAATTAGTTTTTATGATTGTAACTAAACAAAAATCAATTTTTACTCAAACAAAAATCTTGAAAAATTAAATCGTTTTTTTATATAATCTTAAACTCACTTTTTTTAAAAAAAAAACTTAAGCCCTTCGTAATTTTTATCATCCTCTAAAATTTTAAAAGGGAATAATTTCATCATTATTTTATGGTAACACAATATGGACATATCATTTTGTTAATGATCAGCCCAAGGTGTTCAACTTAGCAATTTGTCCTCTTTGCCTGAACAGCATCCGTAATCAATACATATGCCATGGGTGCTTATATTTTTCTTCAACAATGATTAGATATAAAGGAGAAGGAAACAAAATAAGATTTCAGGTTAAAATCCAACTCATTAGTGATGTTTTCACAAACTTTCCCACTCATACTCGATTATAGTTAGCCAATCATTTGATTTTTACATTCTCATTGGTGAAATGACAGTCATAGCCTAGAAAAGCACGAAATATTTGTATGCCCATAGTCTTATAAAATATACACCACAAACATTCATTCCCGAAATGTTAGACTCATAAGCACCTCAAAATTAAATTTTAGTATATGTTGGCAAGGAAATTAATAAAGAACAAATGCTTTCTTCAACGAAAGGCAGGGTCGCCTGTATCTTATTATTGGATACAATATGTAATTGTGTTGGGTTTACTAGCTGAGTAGCTATTGCAAAGAAGGCCAGAAATAGGTAGAAACAAATTTCATGAATTGCATATTTCAAAAATAAAAGTGAAGGCACCAATCGCTATTGATTGATTTTTTGCGTATATGGGTAGTTAACTGTATGTATGTCTGAACAAGCATTTGTATATAAAGGTGGAAATGAAGAGCTTAGCGAATAGAGTTTCCTTTAGAGGCATTTCTCTCGAATTTTGCTCATTTTCGCATTTTGGTATTTTGACATTGAGCATTTTTTCTTTCTTTCTAAACTTGGTAATATGGTTAGAGTTCAGTTAATAGTAGGAAAAAAAATATTGAATTTAGAAAAATTAGAGACTAAAAATAAAAAAAATAAAAATTTGTAAAGATATATGGACTAAAATTATATTTCTCTTTTATTATCTAAAATTTGTAATGTTCAATAGTCGCTTTCTCTTTAATGGAACAATGACTTCTCTGAAATATCTTGTATTGAATGTCCATTATCTTTGACCATGTCTAATTCCAATCCCTTTCACCCTGTGCATCAAGTGGAATTGCCCTTTCATCTAAAAATCCTTTTATTAATAACTGTTGATAATGCAACATTGTCACACACTAAAGTTTGAGTGATTAATTATATTTTATGACCAAAGTGGTTTAAAGTTTGTATTTCTCATAATTAACTTTCTTTGCATTTTTTTCTCATATATAATATAATGAGACCAAGTTCTATTTTATTGGCAATTTTTGCATATTTGTTGTGTCATAGAAAATGGGTTGTACTAGAATAAGCTTGAAACACATCCTATATCTCGCTCGTACACTATCTTTCTTGTAGAGAAGGAAAGGAGCAGTGAAGAAATCTTTGAATATCATGTGTGCACCTTAACCTTGCTTGATTGCGTAAGATGACGGCAATGGTGGTTATGGACCAGTGACTTGACCTCAATACCCCATAGTGGTACACTCCATCATTGGAAAGTATGAGCGTTACAGGACTAAGAAACCACCTAAGACCATAGGAAGAACATGGTTGATGCTGAGATTGCAAAAGTACAGTGAGAGATTATCTATGTTGGAGGCTAAGATTGAATCTTGAATTCCGGCTTAATTTTCTTACAAATCATGGCTCAAGAGAGTACTACCTCTTTCCATCCAAGCAGACTCAATTTCATATAAAATATCTCTTAAAGACAACTCATCCTTACTCCTATGAAGCCATTAAATGATAATAATGAGATGAAGGTTGTACAAAATCAGTAAATCAAGTTGATGGAGCTTTTAATCATAGAACTGACATGTTGAAAACATCCATCAAAGTCAAGCTAGTTTCAGTTTCATGCCAAACAAGGCTAAGGAAAGTGTTGCTTCCCCACATCCAAGCTAACTCAATTTGATGCAAAACATCTCTCAAAGCCAATTTATTTTTGTAAATTTGAAGCCACTCAATGTTGATAATTGGATGATGGATTTTAATAATTCAACAAATCAAGTTGATGGAGCTAGTGATAAAAAAACTGTCAAGTTGAAAAACCGGCAACAAAGTGAAACTAGCTCGAGTTTTATTGCAAACATGGCTCAGGAGAATACTGCTTCCACACATCCAAGCCATTTCACTTTGATGCAGAAATAATGGGATGATGGGTTATACTAATTCAATCAATCAAGTTGGTGAAGCTTATGAAGAACATATCTTAAAGTAAAAAATAACTTATTCCTTCCCCTATAAAGCCACTTAATGACAAAATAAGATGGTGAATTTACTAATCAAGTAGCCTCTAGTCTAGATTCAACTAATCAACTTGGTGAGTTTGTGGACTGGGCTAATCGACTAGGTGAACTTTGAGGACTAGGTTAATGAACCTGTTAAGACTGAGAATTGGTCTAATCAACTAGGTGGTAATCTCGTGGGTTAGGCTAATCAACCTGAATAATCTCTCATGCAGAATGTTCGTTTCTAGTTTAAGAATGAGCAACAAGGAGAATCCCCGCCAGATTCCTATAATACGCTTTATTAAATAGGCAGTCTTGAGTGGACCTGAGTTTTAAAGCTATTTTTATTTAGTTTAATGAGTGGAGTTTTTTCAATTGTAAGTAAATTTTAGCCATTTTCAAGATGGGTTTACATTTATAAGATCATTAAAATTTTGATAAAAGCAACAAAAGGTGAACTTTTTAGTTCTATGCAACTTCTATTTAGAAGTTACACGGGCAAATTTATATCACAGCTCCGAAGGACTGCAAAGATCTTTGTGGCAACAACAATTACTATGTTAGGAAGAAGTATATTTTTTTTCTTTTTGTCAAGCCTAGTTTTCTTGTGCTGAGATGCTTGTTTCTTTTATCAAATTAATGTATTGACGTTTGCTTATTCAATGAAATTTTAAGCTTCAAAAATAAATAAATAAATAGAAAAAAGATGCACCGCACAAACCAGTTGTTGAGCAAATTTTACATGATCGCATCTTATTTATATATGAATTAATAATAATACAAATAATCAATGTCATGCTGGTCTTTGGAAGAAGGGGCATACAATATTCAAAACCCCTTTTAGTATTCTACTGTACTTGTTACTGTAATATATTTAAGCTGTAGTATAAAGGCATATATATTGGCTAAAATTTTGCCTACACAAGTATAAACTTCCTTTAGCCTATTATAAGATCGATCCTAGGATCAAAATGAGCATTTACTGTATCTGCCAAGCTATAAAGATAGACTACAAACTTCGCTGCTAATGACCCTCCTTACCCCTTCCGCTTATAGAAGCATTTAGAGAAGAAAGCTAATTTAACATGCTTGCCTCTGCTTGCAAATTTCTTTGCCTTTCTTTTCTTGTTCTAATTTCAAGATCAATGAGGAAATAACACTTATTTTGTTCTCTTACATAGTGGACATGACCATTCATCCTACTGAGGATTTTCCGGGACATGTATAGTCCTAGACCTTCTTGCGTAGTCCATTGATTCCCTCCTTCAAACATATCATGAAGAACATTGGAAGGGAGACCTTGACCAGAATGGGTCATTCTGCATGAAGAATACTGTAAAATAAGCCTCTAGTCCACATAATAATTTAATTGAGATGTCGTCTTCAAAGTAACCATCACAACACTTGGAAGAAAAATCTCACTATTTCTAGAATGATTATTCCATGAAATGGTTATATAATCACGAGTATAGACATACTTGCATTTGTAAAGGTAGGTGATATTAGGAATGTTGTATTTAAGGCGTTAACTTTCCAGATTAGGACTAGGCCTGAGTAATGTTTAGCATCTAAAGTGAGAGAAAGCAATGTTCATCTACCAATGATTACTATCAACTATTCAAATAGTAGAAGAAAAACATCTTCATAGGACTAGAAGCAATAGAGTAAGAATCAGTTTTGATAAACTGAAAAGAAAATAAAATCAATGCAATTGGTAAAATTAATCAAACTCTTGTATAAATTAATATTAACTTTTATACCTCAAATCTTTGAAAACCTTTCTCAAGTAACTTCTCCATAAGTACCTATGAACTCTACATAGGTCAGCAATCAGCATTCTTGCCTTAGAAAGTCTTGACAATAAGGTTTTACAATAAAAAAAGCTCCCGTAAGCTATCAAGAAATGGGCCTACGTTAGCACGCTAGTCATGACAGCCAATGGGTCTAAAAGTGAAGCATTATGATAAGAACCTTAAAAGAATCAATCACAAAAGTTATCCAGTGTAGTGGATTCCTTAAACCCCACATTGGAATCTCATACTTCTAACATGGGACTCTAGTTGAAATTGGATCCTAACATTTCACCATGCTCTGTTAACTATGCACTAGCCACTTTTGATTAGTCTGGACTGAACATTGAAATTGAAAAGTCCAAGGCCTTATAAACCTCACATTAAAATCTCATACTTCCAATGTATGATTCAAGTCACATACCTTGCAATTGGATCCTAACACATTAAAAAAAATCCCAACCACAAAAAGGAGAAAAAGGCTTAATATATTAAAGGGAAACATCTAGGTGACATTACGTAACAAGGAAGCACAGGCTTAACATAACTACAAGTGTCTGGAAACTGTCAGTACAAAGATCACCTAAAATGTGTGATAGCACATTTTACTTGGCACTCAATGGTGGGCTTCCTTTGTTGTTGAATGTGTCCTGCCTTCATTTCATGAAAAGATGGAATATACTTTTGGCTGGCAAAAATGCTTTCTTGTCTTCTATTATCTAGTGGAGTAATAGAGTAGGTTTAAATATGCCTCAATAGGTCACTTTTGTGACCCTAGATTTGCATATGGAGTTCCACAAAAGATGCTCTTCAGAACATATTATGGTGTTCTACCTACACATATGTAATCAACGTAAATTTCCATAGTCGATAAGTGCAGCCAATATAAGCAATAAGAGAGAAAAGGTGCACATGATTCTAAAATATGTGATAACTGGAAAACAAAGCAATGCAACAGGTGATGCATTTAAGTTAGACGAAGTTTGATCACCACTTGTCCCAAAGGTCTAAATGATATATAAAAATAGATTTAGACATTAATCAAACATAAATTTCAAGAGAAACAGAAATGGGAGAAATCAACTACCATTAAGTCTGAAAGTATAATATATGGTAAACACATCACGAGAAGGGAAAAGTATTAGCAACCAAAGTAATTAGCAGTGAATGATTTATGGGAAAAAATAAATTCTTGGTTTGAGTACCTGAATTTCAGATGGATAAACTCATTGCCGTCCTGTATTATCTTTAAACCAGGTGAAATCTTGATTTCTACCCAGCCCTTTGGAGATGGTGTGTGGCTGACTACATTAAGCAAAAAATCAGACAAAACCACCTGAAGCCTAATTTGGTCACCATATAGAGCAAGAGTTTTGATTTCATCAGGAATTTCATGAAACAACTGCAAATTTTTTCCTCTTATCAACATCATGACTTGACTGACAATGGCATCTAAAATATTTCCCAGAACAAATTCTTCCATGTTTAGCTGCAAAGTGCTGCTAGTAGTAGCATAAAATGTGAAAAACAAAGTCAGTATTATCATATGTTTATCTCTGTAATTTGAAGGCGTGATTTTATGTATGCATATGTATGTGTGGAATATAAATAAAAGAGCTATTTTAAATGTCAGACAAAAAAGGAAAGTACAACTCATAGAAAGAAAACTTACCCTTCATTTATACTTCCTAAATCTGTATCCTCAATAATTGCCATGATTTGCCTTTCACATGCATCACTAGTGTCAAGAAATTGTTTCTGGCTCTCTGAGATAGTTGTATTTTCCAGAAGTTTGTGTGTGAATCGTATACCATTTAGAGGATTCTTCATTTCTTGTAGTATATAAGCCAACTCCTTTGATTCGGAAATGTTTTCCCTGCCTTTAGGCCTGTGTCCTTCAGAGGGTGGCTTCAAATCTGATGATACAATCTGCAAGAAGCAGAAACAGCCAATCATATTCCCACTTGCATCGGTCCTCTTGTTTGCTGTTATATAAGCCTCTATAAATTTTCCATTTCTATCAAAAAATCCAAATGGTAACTTCTCAGAATCTTGACCGCTTATTCCTCGATAGAGTAAAATCATAAAATTAGTCAGTGTATCTTGACCTTTCAATCGACAAAAACTTCCAAAGATTTCACTGGGAAGCAATTTTCCTATGACTTCATCTCTATTCCAACCAGTTAACCTTTCCATGGCTGCATTCCACTCAGAGCAGCAAGCATTCTCATCAGAAGCAAATATGGGTGGTATCAATGGATTGAGACTTTGTATAATAGCTTTGTAATCACCTTCCAACTTAATGAATTTATCTAGAACCACTTTCTCATAAGTGATGTCTTGACCTACAAAACATACCCCAACAATAGCATTTGTGTAGTCCCTACTAGTGCAGGCATTAACCATGAGATATACAACTTCTTTTTGTTGATGAAGCCCAAAGTTTTTCAGTTTCAGCTCAACATTTTTGTCCTCCTGACCTGATAAAACAACAACAATCAATGCATATTCTATGATTACTTAACTTTTCTTCAACAATGATAAAAATATAAAAGCAAAGGATTTTGTGGGAGAAGGAAACAAAATAAGATTTCAAGACAAAATCCAACTCATCAGTGATATTTCCACAAACTTCCCCATGCATATTCATAACACAAATTTAGTTTTTTGTCCCTATTGATGAAAATAATAGCATAACCTACAGAAAATGAGATATTTTTCAGTCCAAAGCCTGATACAACTTATATTATAAAAATTCATTCTTGCGATGTTCAGAGACTCAACCACCATAAAATTAAATTTTAATATAAGAAGCTTAGGGAAGTAAAGGATAAGCAAATGTAGAATAAATGATGAAGCTTTCTTCAAAGACAGGTTCACCAATATGTTAGTATAGGCTTGGACATGAAACTAAGTAGGGCTCGGTAGTCGAACCTTTACTAGGATAAGTATGAGTTTCATGAATTAAATATTTCAGGCGGTCATGGTGGAATCAAATTCTAAAATATGCCTCATGAGCCATGACTGCTAGCAAACTATAGAACAATTTTTCAAACAATGGATCATGAATAACATTTGAGTTCATAAAGTAAACACACTGAATTTACAGTCATCTTTTGTACCAGAATCAATTTACCTTGCATGGCTCTGGTTAGAATATTTTTAAGCGCTTCACACGAGTCGGCATGTACAACTTCATTTACTAGGGATTTTCCCATAGCTTCACTGGCCTGCAGACCTGTCAATTCACCAATTTTTTCATTCCATCCATTGATTATGCCACCTGAATCAACCCCGAAAATTGGAACTGTTGCTGTCTCAATTAATCTCACCATTTCAAGTGTTACTGAACTGAGTTCATCCATCCCTCCTATTGCAGTGTCATTTTTCTGTATATAATTTAAAGTCTTTGGACCAGTGTTCTGTGTGTCTTGGAATGAATCTCTTATTATTAGCTGTAATGAGTGAATAGCATTGATTTCTGACACTTCCCAAGGCAAACTTTTGCTTTTGACTACTTCAAGAAAAGCTTTAAATGATGACCTTGGGTTCATTTTCCCGCCATCATCCTTATCCTCTGGATGGTGCTTGGCCCCTCCCCATTTCACTTCTTTAGCAGTGTGAGACCTGAACCAGAACAGGAAATGTCTTGAATTGATTCTTGCCGTGGCCATGCCACAAACCGCATCCCCAAGTGAAGCAGCACCAGGATAACCAGCATCAGCCAAACTATCTGTAGTCAAACCTGTTGAATCCCCATGATTACTAAGAAGCCATTCTGCAATGTCTTTCACCTGTGATTCTGTTGGAGTTGTGCCTAACAACCAAGAGTTTCCATCATAATACAAAGCAGCCCCGTCACACTTCACAATATCCATGATACTTGGGGATTGAGTCACAATACCAAATGGCGCATCACGCAGGAGCATGTCACACAGCAAGGTTTGTGTTTTAAGAATTCTTTTCTCTGCCATCTGTGATGCTAACTGAATCTCCATGTAAAGCTGCAATCCAAAAGCCTGCATTAGGAACTCACAAGCGTAGCGGACCGGGAAAGGCACATAGCGTGGCGAAGTGTGATGGCAAACTAGCAAACCCCAAAGCCTTGTTGTATCATTTCCATTGACTATAATTGCCATCACCAGAGAGGCAATTGAGCCCATGTTAGCCATGTACTGTGTGTGACAAACATGCGGTGACCTAAGGGTTGAGTTCACCAAGCAAAGAGGTTGCCGTAATTCTTCACTCTGAATGACTTTAACAGGCTTTGCATGGCAATCACAGATCATCCTGACCCGGTTTTGTTTGAACAAGAAGCGAGAAGCTTGAGGGACATCTGTAGCAGGATAATGCAAACCCAAGTAAGGCTCCAAATCTGACCTCCTAATCTCAGATACAACCTCACCATGATCATCCTCATGAAACTTATAAACCATAACCCTGTCATATCCTGTAAGCTTCTGCACTTCTTCAACGACCGTGTCACACAACAGACCGATATCTTCCCCAGGAAGAGATTGCAGCCTTGAAATTGCTCTAACAGCCAGCTTCTGTGACTGAACTGCCCCAGCAAGTGACAATGCAGGATCACTTGACCGTGCCGGCTCCAAATCAATCACAACTCCAACATCAATCCTATGAAGTATGGCATAAAATGGCTTCTGAGTGGTCCTTGCATATACCCAAATGGGGTTCAAAAGCGAAATTTCTCTGGAAGCCACAGCTTTTGCAAGGGAAGCCCCAGAAGGGGGAGTGAAAAGGGTTGTTGCATCAACTCCAATCAAACTCATGAACTGCTTAGAATCAAGTTGCCTCTCCAAACCCAACAATGAAGAGCAATTCTCACTATACCCAATAATTCTAAAAGTGGGTTCTTCAATTGCAAGCATACAACCAAAGGGTTGGACCAAGCCCCCCCTTTGAATTTTTGACAAATATGCAATCATTTTGTCCTCAGAAACTAACCTGGGAGGATCAAGAACCATCTTTGAGTAGTCAAATGATTTGCCAGACATACCAGATTGCTCAAACTCTGCAAGAATCTCAGCATCTGCACTGTACCGAGCAAGTATCTTGTCTCTCTTGATGACAGTGTTTGTGTTCATGTTGCTTTCAGCTGAGGTGCTGAAACTCGTGTCTTTCAGCTTCCCTCTACTTCCAAGGCTCATTTTCAAAGCTGCAAAAACACAAATATGTTATATTTGCTTACCTTAACCTTGCCCTTTGTATGAAGTTAGCTTGATTGTAAGCTTTTTTCTCTTGTGGCTGTGAACCTTGTTGTTTGCTAATGTGATATATACACACAGGTATATCAGATACCCTCTGCACGAAATTTTGAGATGAGAGATTTTATTCGAAGTGCATTGTTCTGACAAACCGACAATGAATTGCCATATGCACTTCTCTCTCCTACGTTGTATTCAATCAAATTCATGCAAATTTCCACCTTTTCTTATTACTTTTACTGCCCAAGACATAGGCATGGAAACAAATTCCTCAGTCAACCAGCTTTGTCAGTAAATCTATGAAAACGAAAGGAAGACAAATTGTAATTAATTAACTTAGTAACATCCATTTATTTTCATTTTTCAAAAAAGACACGACCCTTTGGTTTCTTTTTACATCTTTCATCTAAAAGTCTTAATTCAAACTTCACTTTTTTCTCCTCTTCCAAGAATTCAGTAAAACTACCTAGGACGTGTAGTGGCAAAATCATACCTTACTTTTCATATATTTGGAACCTAAGATCAATAGAATTGGACCCAGTAGAATTGGACCCAGGAGTTTTAGATTAGCTTCCATGGAACTTTCTGTCTAACACAACAATATGCTCTGTAAAGTTTACTTATGTTTATAGAAGTTTGAAAAGTTTAAGTTAAGATATATATGATAATTAAATTTTAATATATGCAAATAACTTCAATTGAGTCATAGTTTTTCCTTTTCTTTGAAAATCTATCTAAACTAATTTTTACTGTGTATTCTTTAATCGCAATTCATTCTTTTATAGTAGACATTGAAGCTACTTTTTAATTCGAAGATTATGAGAGTTCAAATTCTGAAAATAACTTTTTAAGTTAATTACCTCACTCATTTGACCGACATTTTCTAGTTCATGTTCTTTTTATCAATTATCACTTACTAATTGATTGGATGTGATTAGAGTTATTGACACGAGTTTGATGGGATGTAAAGTATGAAGTTCTATTTCTTTAAAGCTATTTTATAATAAGGAGTTCTTCATGCATGAATAATTTATTAAAATCATGCTCTTACATTAATCTTCTATAAATGCAACATAAATAATATTACATAGTTTATAACATGAACTATAACATTATTAACTTTGCATAAAGTATTGTACTTAATTTTAATAAAAATTGTTAATAGTGCACTTCTTTAAACAGAGATAAAAAAAAAATATTAATCACTTCACCTTATCCTTGAACAAGTTATGTAAAAATTGGTCTGTCCTTTGAAGGACAATATAATTTTGAAGTGAAAGAGTAATTGGGCATAACACGAATTGTGAACCACATAACTGAGATAAGAAATGCCAGTGCTGTCCTTGTGTTGTGTCGTGTGGCGTGGCTCACAGAATACGACGCATCGTTTTATTCTCTTCCTATTCGATGCCCAACCACCGTGAAACAACGTATATATTATTTATGGTCTCTTTTTTCCAACTGAATATTTTATTATTATTATTATTTTATTAAAAAATAATTTTTTTGTATTTTCATATAATAGATATTTTTATTAAATACTTTTAAAATTTTTTGAACTAATCACTTAAAATATTGATAATTACATTTCATTGTATAGTATTAATGGATATTGTAATTATCTTTTTACATTATTAATAGTTTTTTTTTTCATTACATGAGTATTAATAAAATTTTAAACATAATAATAATAATAATAATAATAATAATAATATATTATATAAATGTTTTATTATATCAATTTAAATCATAAAGATAATTGTTTAAAATAAAAAAATTTATAACAGATCTAAATTTTAAATTAAGATTGAATTTTTTTAAAAAATGAATGCTCAGTGTAGGAAAAGTCACATGACTAATAAGAAAAAAATAACTGAAAAAATTTTCATTTAAAATAATTTTGTTTAATAATTTATCAGTGAATTGTTTATTATTTGAAAAATATATATTAATTACTTAAGACTGTTCGCATTGATAATAAAAAATGGAATGGAAAGAAATAAAATAGAATGAATTTAAAGTTTATCATCTAGATTACAAAATAAATAACAGAGCACAAATCTGCACAATGAAAACTCATGAAATTTTCACCATTTTATTTTCCTTCAATGATGTTATTTTGTTAACAAATTACCAAAGTCAAACCAAAAGTGACACACATGCCACCTCCATGTATAGACTCTAGGATTTCCACATTTATAAAAATCAGCTCCAATATTAACTTGGTCAAATTATGAGTTGAGTCACTATTAAATAAGTGATATTAACTTGGTCAAAACATTTTCCAGCTACCCAATGAATATTTATACAATAATATACATATTGATATGAAATCCACTATTAATCACTTGATTCACTTAATTATATGAATTTTCAAGGAAATACCAAGTTATTTATTAAACTTAATTTTTATAAAATCAAATTTATCAATCAATAAATAATTCAAACAAAATATTTTAACTAGCACAAATAACACAACAAATGTACACACTAATTAGTTGTTTTAAAAAATATTAAAAATAGAATCACTGCCAATTCTGTTTAAAGTAATAAAAATGAAAAATATTTTTATTTTTAAGAAATATGTTTGTAAAAATTAGGATAAATTTGTGAGTCTAGAAAAAAGTAAAAAATAAATTTAATTGTAGAAAATATAATAACTCAAAGTATTTATTTTATCTATTTTTATTGAAAATATTTTTTTTTAATTTTAAGAAAGAAAATCAAACTTAATTCAATAAGAAAAATAATATTACAAAATTTTAATGGAAAATTTGTTGTTTTATATATATAAAAAAAAATAAACTCACATCAAGCACGGCTTAAAATATTGTAATTATAGACACTTGAAAATGAGAATTTCATACATTCAATAACAATATATTAATTTAATTTTTTGTTAATTAAATAAAATCTTGAAAAATAAGAATAATTAATTGAAGATTTCTTTTAATCAATTCATATGCACATGACTTAAGATGGTTTTCACAATAGGAATGACAAAATGGGTCTAACCTAATGAGCTAGCCCGCCTAACTCACCAAAATTGGTGGGCTGAGTTGAATGTTGTGAATCTATCAGCTCACCTATCTTAGCGAGTTAATCACAGGTTAGGGTAAGTTAACTTGTTAGGTCTAAAATTTTATTTTAAAAAAATAAAAAATAATTAAATATTAATTTTTATTAATATAAATTTTTTTATTTTTTATTATAAATTTTTTAAATTTTTATGGGTTAACCCATTAATTTAATCTTTTAGCGGGTTGACTCATTAGCCCACTATCCTATTCTTAAATGAGTCAAACTAGAAAATTTAACTCATTTTCAAAATGGGAAGAATTTGAGCTAATTTATTTTTGGCCAGGCTTTTAGTGGAGTTCGATGATCAGGACAAGCTTGCCTATTTTGACATTTCTATTTGAGGATGTAAATGGTGTATTTGGCCAAGCTACTACATAAGCTAGTGAAAAACTTAAAATATAGATAAAAGTCAATGAACAAACTATTAAATTAAAATATTTGATAAAATTAGCTATTGAACTAACAATTAATATAGAATGACAAATAAGAAAATAATTAATTTCTAACCAAAACTTAAAATTTAATAATTATATTATTTTAGATAATTATAAACTATTAAATTTAAATTGATTTAAAATCATTTTTCTTCTTATAAATTAGTATAATAAACTTTTTAATTTATTCTTATTCATAAAAAATTTTACTAAATAAAATGAGATAATATAAATAAATTTATATTTTTATGATTTTATTTTATAAAGATAAGGGATTTGCTTATTTTGTTAAAACTATCTATTAAAAAAAGTATATTTTTAATTTTTTTTATAAATAACTATGCTTTGAGCATTAAACTGTAATATAGAAAGAGATATTAGATTTCTAAAATTGAATGAGTAAAAGAGAAATTTAAAAAATAAATTGTACTTGTTACAACTTATTTTTAATTAATAGTTGTAATTTTTTTATTATCTTAAAAATTAAAAAATATTTTTTTAACTAAATAATTCACTTATTATCTATTAATATAAAATTAATGGTAATAATTATTTTATGTGTAAGAAAATGTACTAAATTTTATCAATTAGATAAAATACAATAGATTTTATCAAAATAAATTATTAGAAAATTAAAAAAAATGGTATTTTCAGTTAGTAACTGAATTCTATAAATACTAGTTGAAATAACATTTTAAAAAAGTAGTAAGCATGGCTAAACTTTTTGACTAATAAAATAAATTTTCAACAATTAAATAACATTTCAGCAATTATTTACAAACTAATTAAATGAAAATAAAGGAATAAATCAAAATTTGCACAAAATTATCATAGTCTTGTTACTTTTTTTTTTTTAAAGAGATTCAATACTTAATTTCTATATATAAAAAAAATAAAGTGTAAAGGCTTACGGCCTATTTGAAAGAGAGTCTAATTTGGAGTTAGAAGAGAGCAAAATGGTCAATTACATATATTTAGAGAACTTGTACTTTAATGTGCTCCATTAAGATTTAGCTACTATGTTTAATTTATTTATTTTAATATTAGTCATTACTTATTTTAAATTTTTATTTAGAATAAAATCTTGTTATTTTATTTAGTTTATTTTGATTTGGGCTTGTTACCACAAGAAGTCTACTACGGTTGTGTTTGTGTTGGTTTATGAGCATTAGACATATATAAGCTCTTGTAAACACACTTTTAATTAGTTTTGAATACAATTTGAGATTGAACACTCTTGTAAAAGCGTATGACTCTAAGTTCTTGAGTGGGCCAATTTTTCTTTTATCTTATCAAGAGGCCAAGACTCATGTGACAATCTTTTCTTGACTTATTAATCTTGTGATTGTGGCGCTATTTTTCATCTTCATTTTATTTTAATTTTTTTATTAATTACTCTTTGTTCCTATTTGTGCCCTAATATTTTGTTTTTGTCGTGTGCAATCCAATTCAAGATCGTTTAATTTGACAACATGGATTGTGATAGTCATCAATTGGTATCAAGAGCTTTGATTAGAATTAGATTAAAAAGTATTATTAATTGTACACTGTTCATGTAGTGCTTATTGACAAAAAAAAAAACACTACAAAAAAAAAAGAAAAAATTTGTCACATACAAAAGTGAGTTTTTGATATATTTCTTCAAATCTTTAATTTGTTTTTGCCTGGTTCCATACCCAAAAAAAATGGTTATTATTTGACATTATATAATCTTCTTTAAACTCTCCATTTTTATCTTATTTGCATTCTATTTTTTAGTGTGCTTATTTCTTGTTTAGTTCTTTTTTTTATTGTCTTATTGGCTTCCTTAATTTTATCTTAAAGTTTTCTTTTATTGACTTTACTTGTTTCTTGTTGATTGATTGTCTCTAGGTTTTGGTTAATTGTGTGGATTGGAAGTTGACTTTCTTAAAAACTTGTGACATCACTTTAGGGGAAAAAAAGTAAGAGAGAAATCCTTACACAAGAGTCAATTTAAACCGAAACACGAGCGAACATTTACAGAGTAAAAACACTTAGCGAGTAGAGAGAATCTTTTTTTTTTTTTTTTGGCATTAACTTATATTATTTTGTAGAATGTCTCAAGAAGGAAGATCAAGTAAGGAGAGCAAAAATTGAAAGACTTGCACAAAGATCTGAAAGAATGTTTGAGAGACAAAATAAAACAATAAGGAATATTCAAGAAGTGTTGGCAAATAATGCAAGAAGACGGTAATGTGATCGTTTTTCATATGCTCATAAAGATTCTAGTAATTTTTCACGAGAAAGAAGAAGAAATATAAGAGATAATGAAGAGAAAATGTATGATAAAAGGAGAGATAATAGAGAGAGGAGGAATAAAAGGAGGAGAAAAGAAGAAGATGGAAGAGTAAGAGAAAATGAAAGAATTTGTAGAGTTAAAATAATGATTCCTAATTTTCATGGGAGGAATGATGTTGAAGCATATTTAGAATATGAATTGAATATAGAGTAAGAATTCTCATGCTATGATTATAGTTAAGAAAAGAAAGTAAATGTGACTTCCCTAGAATTTCATGACTACGCCTTGGTGTGGTAGGATCAAATTCAAAGGGAGTGAAGAAGATATAATGAGAAGCCTATAGATACATGGATTGAAATGAAGAATCTCTTATGTGCAGGAGATTTGTTCCTACATACTATAATAGAGAGTTTCATACAAAACTTCAAGATTTAAAACAAGGTGAAAAAAATGTCAATGATTATTACAAAAAAATGAAAGTGGCCATAATAAGAGCTAATGTAGTCGAAAAAAGAAAAGCAACAATGGCTCGTTTCTTGAATGGGTTGAATCATGATATCCGTGATATAGTGAAACTTTATCCTTAAGTAGAACTTGAAAATTTGGTTCACCAAGCTATTAAAGTAAAAGTACAACTGAAGAAAAAAAGGACTTTGAGGAAGAGTGTTTTTTCCTATAACTCAAAAAGATGGAAGGAAGAAGTAAACAAGGAGTAAAAATCAATTAAAGACACCATTGTCCAAAGTGGTAAACATTAATTTTGAAGGAAAATAGTGAAATCTCAAGTGCAAGTTCATCTCAGTCAAAATATGCGTTAAGTGAAGAAGATAATGAGTTTGAAGCTTTATGCCACAAAGAATATTCTTATAGTAAAACATTTCTTAGGTAGTATAGCTAAAAAGGATAACACTACGTAAAGAGAAAATATTTTCTATTCAAGATATTTCGTACGTGGAAAGATTTGTTTTTTTATTGTTGATGGTGGTAGTTGTACCAATGTGACTAATGTGAGACTTGTTAAAAAATTGAATCTTATTACTACTCCTCACCCTAAGCCCTATAAGCTACAGTGGTTGAGTGATGAAAGAGAGCTGGTTGTTCATAGACAGGTTTTGATTATTTTTTCTATTGACAAGTATGAGAATAAAGTCTTATGTGATGTAGTGCCTATGGAAGCAAGTAATATCCTCTTAGAAAGACCCTGACAATCTGACAAGAAAGCTATTCATAATGGTCATTCCAACAAATTTACATTTGTACATAAAGGATGCATAATTACTTTAGTATCCATAACTCATAGTCAAGTACATGAAGATCAAATAGTCATTAAATTAAGAAGAGAGCAAAAAAAAAAAGATGAGAGAAGAAAAGAAAAGAAAAAGAGTGAGTTTGAGAGCAAACTTAAAAAGAGAGGAAAAAAAGTGAAGAGAAAAATCAATGTGAAATGAGAGAAAATTTGTTTGTGAGAGAAAAAAAAATGAGAAATGTTTTGTTGGCCACTCAGCCTATGTAACTACTATTGTGTAAAGAAAGTTCTCATAATGAATTTAGTGATTCCTTTGCTAATAATATTTTTGCCTATATGTGTTTCCTCTCTTTTACAAGATTTTGAAGATGTCTTCCTAAAGAAGTGTCTCATGGTCTACCTCTAATTAAAAGGATAAAACACCAAATTGAAAAGAAAGTGGAGCAACAAGCAAAGTATGTCAATAAGAGAAGGAAGAAAGTAATATTTGAACCTAGAGATTGGGTTTTGATACATATATGTAAAAAAAAGGTTTTTTGTGCAAAGGAAGTTAAAGCTTCAAACAAGAGGGAATGAATTATTCTAAGTCTTAGAGAGAATTGGAAATAATGCATACAAAGTGGACTTACTAAATGAGTATGATGTTAATGTTACTTTTAATGTATTTGATTTTTCTCTCTTTGATGTAGGTAATAAAGAGTCAAATTTGAAAACAAATTCTCTTGAAGAATGAGAGATTAAAAAGAATCAAAGAAGACTCATTGAAGATAAAAGTTTAAAGGTGTTGGAAGGGTTTTAAGAACCAATGACAAGGATAAAGACAAAAAGGATAAAGAGAGACTTAGAGAAAATACTTGTTGTCCTATTTGAAAGAGAGCCCAATTTGAAATTAGAAGAGCTCAAAATGGTCAATTACATATGTTTAGAGAACTTGTATTCTAATGTGCTTTATTAAAATTTAGTTTATTTATTTTAATATTAGTCATTATTTATTTTATTTTATTTAGGATAAAAGCTTGCTATTTTATTTAGTTTATTTCGATTTGGGCAAGAAGCCCGTTAGGGTTGTGTTTGTATTAGTTTTTAAGCGTTAGACATATATAAGTTCTTGTAAACACACTTTTAATTAATTTTGAATACAATTTGAGATTTAATACTCTTGTGAGAGTGTGTGACTTTATATTTTTGAGTGAGCCAATTTTCTTTGATCTTATAAAGAGGTCAAGACTCTTGTAACGATATTTTCTTGACTTATTAATCTTGCAATTGTGACGTTATTTTTCATTTTTATTCTATTTCTATGTTTTATTAATTTTCTCCTTGTTCTTATTTGTGCCCTAATCATTTTATTTTTGTAATGTGCAATTTAATTCAATATCATTTAATTCGGCTACATGGATTATGATTGTCATCAAGTTAGTAGCTAAATTAATTAATTAAGTATGTTAATGATAGTCATCTTTTTAGTTGCATCTTGTAGAGTTCATTGCAACCATGAGGATAATTTAAAATGCTTGTAAGGTAAATATTGACATTTATTCAGTAATGCATACAACACTTTAGAAGTGTAATTTATTGATTAAGATTAAAGTTTTTTTAAATTTATTTATAAGGTAAATAATTAGATTAATATAATTTTATTTATAGTAAATTAACACATTTCTTAATGTAATATCTTAATTTATCATTTTACTTCAAATTTAGTTATTTAGCGTAAGAAGGAACTTAAAAAAAATCTTAAAATTAGCCTAAAATATAGTTTTATAAAATCTACCTAGAGTTAAATTCTAAATGCATCACACATGTCTAAAATTATAATTATCATAAATCTCATAACGTTTAACTTAGACACTTAAAGAGTATTAAAGAAAGAAAAATTTTGTATTTTAGATAAATGTATATAAAAAATTATAAATTGATATATTAACTTAATATATTAATCATATAAAAAAAATTTAATTAAAAATTAAAAAATGTCTTTCTTTTTTTTTTTCAAAAATAAATTTAAAATATAAATAAAGCCTCTAATAAAATATTGTTTTTGCAAAGCTACAGTGTGCCTTTAGAGTAAATGAAGTCATTGAGATTTCCTCCAATGTTATGTTAGCTGTTTTAATTGCCTCTAGCAATACTTTTTGTAAGTGATTGTTTGATCTTAGAATTTTACATCTTTTATAAAAAAATAAATTAAACTCAACTACATCAAACTTTTTCTTACCATTTTTATAATTTACAATAAAAGATAATTTTCTTTACAATTAAAATAAAATAAAATAATTTAAAATATTTAATATATCTAAATAAATTTTATTTTATATGCTTAATAATAAAAAAATCAAGTATTTAAATAATTTATTTTTGACAACTAATAAATAAAAAATATTTTTTTTTTCCTACATGCAAAGTCCACTTGGATGAAGTTGACCACAAACTTCAATAACGTCCACAAGCAGCGAAAAAATAAGCGTTGGACTTGTAATGGAGAGTGTGAGGGACACGCACATGATAAGGCGCGTGGGGAAGCACCGGCCTTCCAAAAGGCCCTCTCTTTCCGCGAAACAGCACGTGTCAACGCGTCACGCTGAGCTGGTTCCACGCGCCACGTGGCACTCTCCTAACGGTCGAAGGCACAGATCCCATCCCAGCCGTCAGAAGCGTCACCCAACAACACATATACTACTCACAGGTTCCCACTCACCATTCTCTCTCTCTCTCTCTGTCCGAAATGGAACTCTAGAGAGAGAAACCAAGGGTTGGTTCAGTTGCTACCACACAGGTAATCAAATATGCCCTTTCCAATTTTACTCTCAATTACGCTCTCATCACTCTGTAACACTTTTTCAGCTAAATTACTGTTTTTTTAATATATATATATATATATATATATTTATTTATTTATAATTTTCGGGAACTGTTTGTTAGTTATGCTGGTGCGTAACTAAAACTTGCACTTCTTATTTATTTATTTTAATTTGTGATTTTGAGAACATTTTGTGGTTCGTTTTTTCATTTTTATTTTTATTTTTTGTTTTCGTGTTTGCCAATTGCGATTTGCTTAATTTTTGTTGGGATGGTTTTTGGGGTTGACTTCCGATTTGGCTATTCAATTCATGAATGGTGTGTGTGTGTGTGTGTATGTTGGAACTGGGGTTTTGGGTTTTGACTTTTCAGTGTTTTTGCGTGTTTGAGGACATGGATTGTGTTGAACGTCTAATTCTGGCTCTGTTGTGACTTGTGTTTGTTGATGATTATTATACTTGGAAATTCATTAGAAATGTCGAATATTCGAAAATGGTAAAAAATGTTTTGTTTTTAGTATGTAAATGTGATTTTCAATCTGGTTTCGGAAAACAGCGAGGGATTTTTTTAATTTGGTGTTTGTGGTTTGAGTAATTTTGTTAGGACCTAGAAAGATGATGGGAGAAAAATTTGGACTTGGTCTAGATGACCGACTCAAGGTGCAGACTTGGAAATTCTGTATATAGATGAGAGACCAATCAATTCTAATTTGAATGTAATTTGCCAAAGAAGTACTTTTGTTGTTGCTTAGTTAATAATGTTACGGTTCTGAGTTCTGACTGGGCATCCTTTTAACCAAATTGTGTTTGAAGAGGGATTTTACTTTTATAGGCGCTCTTTGATTTAGAAGTCTTAAAGTGTTCGAGTAATTTGATGTAATTATTGGGCACGGAATGCTAATAGTTTTTTAAATTTTCAGTTTTCTTGCTTTGGTTTTATGATAGTATCTTCTAAGCGTCATTGTTCAACTTGTAATTTTACAAAGCTGTTATAATAATTATCTATTACTTTTTAATTGCTCTTTTTTCATGATATCTTCTTTTACAGTTACAAAAAATGAAGACTTGGACTTTTTTTAATTTCCAATTCTCAAATGCACATTTCTTAATACTGATTTTAAAATATTGCTTGGTACTTGTGTAATAGTTTTTTTTTTCATTTATTGAAAAAATGCCTAGCGTATATTTTACCCGTGTACTATATAATTGATAATTTGGTATTTCTGTGCTCTTTGTCCAACAGCCTCTGCTGCTTTGACTGTCTAGAGGGACCTTGGTTCCCCACAGATGTGCCCAGAGCAAGATTGTTATATCTATTGTAAGCACAAATCAAATGCCATCCTTAAAAATGAAGAGCAAAGTAAGCGTGAGCTGTTTAACAGAAAGAAAGGATCTTCATGTGTGTCCGAAATCAAAAATAATTTCTAAAAACCTATGTTCTAAAATCATGATTTCTACTCAAAAGGCTGAAATAGACACTACTATTCAAAACTGTCTAGATGGTAAGTAGCATTTTTCAATCTTTCTCTCAGATTTCTGTCTAAGTATCCATGTAAAATCTTTTTTATTTTTCTAAACAGTGTTTTTATCAATGATTTGTGCTTTTGCTTCTCTTCATGCCTTTTTTCAGTTTACTTTTGCTATTCTTTTACATTTTGTATAACATGCTACTGATTTTAACGTTTCATGTGTGTACAACATGCAAAATCACATCAGCTTATGACATTGAGATTTTCATTATTATGGACAATTCCTGACTATGTGTTCATAATTTATGAAAGTCCTATAATGAACTCCAACTGTTAGCTAGTTATAGAACTATTATTGCCAATATACCTGGCTAATAGTTATCTTAATTTGTTTCTTAATTAAGAAAAGCAGTTATCTGTGATATATGTGACTTTTGGCATTCTACTAGGAAAGATAAATTTAAGAGCATCTCAGCATGTGTTTCATAGGATGTGAATCCTCCCATGTTAGTTTTTCAAATGACTATGTCCTGTGAAAAATATGAAAGACATAAAGGCCCTCCTCCACTGGGTGCCACACCCCTATGGAGGGTCTCAGAAATTGTGCTAGGGAAGGTCTTTATGTCATTCTCTCACCACATGTCAGGGTAACATGGAAAAATCACGTGAGAATATTTAAGTCCTTTCTGTAAATGACAGAGATAAAAGACAAGGAAAACATGCTATTATCAAACAGGCCAAAAAATGTAGTTAGTTTATTACCATAAGGGTCGTCCTTTCTTAGACAAATTGGCTGACCAGTCTTTGCCTTGGTCATGTGATTTGAGGCTTCTGTGCCACATAGACGAGGAGGGAAGGAAAATCTGTTCTATTTGATATGGCTATGGATTTATGAAGTGAGATGAAAACTTTAAAATTGGTTTCTGATAAGCACTTTAAGTAGTTCTGAGCATGTAGTCTTTAGGTTTCGTTGTGATCATAATTTTGTTTTTTGTCACAACCAAAAGTACGGGAGAATAGGCTAGCTGTAAGGAATTGGAAATCTTTGGGTCAGAGTTATCCAAAGCTGCAGTTCTGCTGGCATCATTAATATTACTGCTATTAAATCATTATCAGAGGTTCGTCTGAAAGATTTTTTAATGTTGGATTATGGAATGGAGAAAATTGTTTTAATGAATTTCATTTGGTATAAAAGACTAATTTTCAATCTTTTGACTGAGTAGAGTTGGTCAGCTATAGAATTGGGAATCTATTTCTGGCAGTTTATTTCCTTTCTTGACATAATTTATTTCTGTGCTATAATAGTAGGTATTACTTTCTGTATAATTACAAACTCCCTTATTTTGTGGGGTTATGTTAAAGTTGATGCTGAAATTATTTTAATTCCTCGCATTTGATAGTTCTTACAATTTCTCTATAGTTTCCTCAAGGACGATGCCCAAAGATGTAGCATGCGATCAATCTATTGACAACAAAGAATTTCTGGATAAAGAAAACTCTGAATCAGAGCACCAATTTTCTGTGTGTTCCTCTGTCCTGGATAAAATGGTAGAGTTTGATTGTATTGGCTTTAGACAATCTTTATTTATTGGAAATTTACTTTGTTTGATTTACTAATAACATGGCGTTAGTCACTGGGCAGGGTGGGGGGGATTTTTGTTAGATATAACCCTTCACAGATATTGCCCTAAAATTAATGTGTCCACACTTTGCTAGGCCATGTCCTTCTAAAAGTGTCACAGGACTTTCTCTTGCTAAATTATCAGTTATGTATTTTTTTGTCATTAAGGAAATTGTTTATGAACACATTGTCTTTTAAAATTTACAAATTTGAATTGAGAAATCAACAATTGAAACTGAACATTTTTATTAGCCCTATGAGTTTTCTGGGATAATTTAAAACTCCCAAGTTTCCCAATATCAATTCTGGATACCCCTCAGCCCCTATCATCCTCTATTTATTTTACTAACTGACTGCTGCAGGGATTACCTACCAGGGCATGTACTGAACTACTGATAACTATACTCATACATCTGCTCTATGTATTATTCTCTCCTAGATAAAAGAAAACTTGCCATTTCTAGGAGCTTTGTTTTTTTGTTGTAGTGACAGCATGGAGAATTTGCTTCAAGAAGCTTTGAGTGTAACTTTAGCTTTGTGGTTGAAAAGTCGTAACATATTAGAACACATTTAGTGGAGAATAAAGGGTCACTGGTAGGGGATTTTTTGCTTCGATTCAATTTATGGAAGCTAACTATTTTCCTGAGCATTTTAAAAATAACTATAAAATTTTATGCTAACATCGATGACTTATCAACCATTACTCTTCATGTATCCATGGATTTTAAACTTTTCTATAATGCACAACTGACAGTTCTTTTCTTTTTCTAGGAACTAACCAACCCCTTTACAGCAAACTTAGAGACAATTTTTTCGCCTGCTTTTGAGCCCATTGAAGTCCATTCACAACATTATACTGAAAAAGATTCAGGTATGACTATTCTGTTCTGTGAATATATGTAGATATTTTTTTTCCCTTTATGTATTTATAGGGAGCATATCTAGTGGGAATTATTGTGAGAATGAGATGAACAAATTATGACTGTTGGATCATGCATGTGTGACCAAGATTAAAATTTTAAAAAGTCTAGTTGTTTTTGTAGGTCTTGGGCATTCCATGGAAATAGTTTGCTTCAAAAAATTTGGTAAAAGTACATGATTGTTGCTGGGAGAAGTTTAAACAAAGAGGCTAAAAATTTTGTGATTTCACTCACACCCATACATATTTATATACACACATATATGCATGTATGTATGTATTTTTTAATGTATGTGTTTTTGTGTGTGTACGAAAGTGTGTATATATATATATATATTTGCAAGCCATTTCCCCCCACATCCCTTCTTCTTATTTATAGGTAGCATACCTAATTGACTAATTTAGGCTATAAGATATTGTAAGCGCTAATGGTTGACTAACTATTAATTACCTAACAGTACTCCCCCTCTAAACATTCATCTTGTCCTCAAGGTGAATAGCTATGACAGTTGGAAAACAAAGTTCTATCAGGGTTCCATTTGTTTGAAGCCTTTTATGATTAAGCCAACCCAACTAATGCAGCTACGAAATAACCTCAAACCCTCTTAGGTTAAACACAAACAAGTGATTGCAATCAATCTCTTCCAAAGCTTTTCTATACTGTAAATTAATGAGATTTACAGTCCAGCTCAATTTCCCAGGTGGACCAAATGAATGAAATGTTTGGTTCTTAAGCTTATGTCTTCTAGATTGGACTGCCTAAATCACAATATTTGGCTACTTACTTCATGAATAGTTGATTGTTATTACTTATATATGCCAACTACTCTGTGATTCTTTTGTAGGGAGCATTAGTGATACAGACATGGCAGGAGTGGGAGCTGATGAGGGAAGAACCATATGTGGTTATGAAACATGTGACGTATCGGACTTCTACATTTCTGACATGATCATCACGAGCTTACCTTTTGGTGGAAATTCCTTTGATGATGATATCAGTGAATCCAACTGCCTACCTGATTATGGATCTGCCGAGCCATCCATCTTTACTGCATCTGAACAGTACATGATCCTGCCTGCCCTTGAGGATGATGTTAAAGTTGGAAATACTTCTGATATCATATCTTATGAAGAAGCTGTGATGGTTCGAGAAAGTGCTAGCTTGTATTCAGCAATGGGTCAGATAAGGTCCTGCAACCAGGAGTCTGATGTTAAAAGTGACTCAGATAAGTCAGAGTGCTTTGATCCACAGTCATTCATCAAGAATTTACCAGAACTATCAGAAGTTGAAGTAAATGGCCAGCCAGCTCTAATTCCTAATCAATCTCCAAGAAGAAAGTCGATAACACTAGTGCTTGATTTAGATGGTAAGAAACTACGTTAGTATGTTTTCCAATAAATATTAATAGTCAATACTTATTTAATATAGCATTGTATGATGGACACCATTAACTTGAGTGCTGTTTAGGTCAAACTCACCATTTCTTATTATGTTATGAATTATAAATTGCTTTAGATTCATAATACCCATTTTATATATATTTTTAATTATTACTTCTTCTTATTGAGAGATTAGCCTTCATCATGAAAATTTGTCACACTTTACATTTGATTTAAGAATAAATTTTGGATGATTTGTCTGTGTTTTTAATACTTTGTCTATAAAAAGGATATCTATATTACTTTTTTCTATTTATGGCAGTGTAAAGCTAAATTTATTGCCACTTAAATTTTGTCGATAATAAAGTTAAGAGCCCATTTGTAGACAAGATATGATAGGGAATGATAGGATATGAGAGTTAGATAAGGACAATAGATGATAAAAATATGATAATCTCTTATCCTATGATACCTTAAGATGTGCACTAGAATAGCAATTAGATAGCATTATGTCATGCTATCTTGTCTATTTCTAATCCTAACCTTCCTATATGATAAAATTTATGCTAGAGTGATAGATAAGATAAATTTATACGATAAACTTATTGTTGAGAATCTTTTTATTTTCATTATTATTGTAGTTACCATTCTTTCCTTGTATATATAAATCTGTTTGATTTGATATGTAATTAAGTTAATTAGGAACGATTGTAATTACTCATTCAATTCCTATATTAGGGGGGTTCAATTTTTAGAGCATTATATTATAAATACTATGGCTACTGAATGTAATTAATCATTCAGTTTTTATCCTAATCAATTCGTGTTTTTGTCTCGAGTCTTATCATATCTCATTGATTCAACAAATACAAAAAATATTATCCTATCCAGTAAATGAGTGCTAATAAGAATTGTGCCTAGTAAAAAAATTCGTAAGTCTCAAACGTCTACATGTTATTCTTATTAGCACCCATTTAAAAAAATAATAACTCATAATCACATTTACTTACAAAAAAATAATAAAACAATGCAGACTGTGAGCAGTCCTCGGACTAGCCCTTCCTGAGCTTGCATGGGTTTAGGCCTAAATGAGGAGCAGGTTAAAAAGGCCTATATTTATTTAGGCTTCAATTTTATTGCCCAAGCCTTCATTTTTTTGGGTATTTTTGGACTAGCCCATTGGATAGACCAGTTTTGTCAACTCTAACTAAAAGAGACAAAATACTTAGTAATACTAGATTACTTGTGACAATATGATACAAAACATAAATGCTCTAATTGTTATTTATAGTAATACTAGATTAAAGTCCTAACTAAATTAGGAAACAACTACAAGTCAAGAGATAATTGGGAATTGTGAAAATTAATCCTAATAAATTTTTCTAAGATATAATTGAGATACTATTGGATATCTTTCAATAATTCTAAATATTTTCTAAAATATTATGAAATCAAAGATACACTAACTTTAGCCATCTATCATGTTTTCTTATATGCAGAGACACTTGTTCATTCTACTTTGGAGCATTGTGATGATGCGGATTTCACTTTTACTGTTTTCTTCAATATGAAAGAGTACACAGTATATGTAAAACAGAGGCCTTATCTCCACACATTCTTGGAGCGAGTATCAGAGATGTTCGAAGTAGTTATTTTTACAGCCAGCCAAAGCATATATGCAAAGCAACTACTTGATATATTGGATCCTGATGGAAGATTTATTTCTCGCCGTATGTACCGAGAATCATGCCTTTTTTCAGATGGAAATTACACAAAAGATCTTACTATATTAGGTGTTGATCTTGCAAAAGTTGCCATAATTGATAATTCACCTCAGGTATAGAATATATCCCTCTCTGTTGTTGGTTCCAACTCAATGTCTTTCTTTTAGTTCCCTGTGTTGAAGTGCTTTTCAATTTCTGTTAAGTATTGAATTCTCACCACAATGTTATTATGAATCTTTGGGTAATTAGAAGTATTGTGCTTCCCCAATTGCTTTATATGAGGAGATTATCCAAAAGGCATGTATACAACTAGGTATATTAAAAGTTTAATAGCAGTTATCTTATGGAATCCTATAGCAAGCAATAGCTGAGCACTAGGCATTAACTTACCACGACGTGAAATGGAATAAACTTGCGATTCCTGACATTAAATCAATGATAGCCTTGTGTGTTTGGATCACAGGTAAAGAGAGGGAAAGGAAGGGAAATCAACTCAGACCTTGTTTAGAAGCTTTTAAAAGTTAGGGGAAGGGAGGGGGGAAGTGTTCCCTTTCTTTCCCCCTCAAAGCTTCAAAATTCTTCCCCTTCAAAATTGGGCTCCCTTCAAAATTGTGCTGGGGTTAAGGCTTTATTTTAAAGAGGAAAATAGCCCTCATTCTCTCCTTCACTTGCTTAAACATCCAAACAAGAGGAAATCACTCTCTTCAGTTCCCTTCCCTCTTCTTTCCATCTCTTTTCCTAGTTAAAAACATCCAAAAGCAACTGTCTGGCTTTGGATGGGGGAGGGAGATAAATTATTTTCTTCATTGAATATTTTTTGATGTTTAATCCTTTCACTTTTATAATACATTTCAGGTTTTCCGGTTGCAAGTGAATAATGGTATTCCTATAAAGAGTTGGTTTGATGATCCATTAGATTGTGCACTGATGTCATTACTTCCCTTTCTAGAGACCTTGGCTGATGCTGATGATGTCCGTCCTATCATTGCAAAGAGATATGGTAACAAAGAATAAGGTTTCTCATTAGACCAAATTTAGCAGATCTCCTTTCTTCTAGGTTTAAGAAAAATTTGCCCTCTAATTAGATGCTAAAGTCCCTTTTCTATTTGAGTTTGAGTTGAATTAACCTATACAATAAACTATTGGTTATCTTATTGTTGAGTCCAGAATTGGTTCCCTTTTCTTCTCTCAGTTGACAAATGTGGAGTTCTCTGTTTCTCTTGAAAGGTAGCTGTAGCAACCATCTCTTTTTCTTCTCTTCATCCTGTTAGTCCTTGTACAGTTGAAGTTCGAATATTCTGTGGGGGTGTACATGAAATTTATCATATTAAGGAATATAGTTCTGAAAGTTACATATTTCATGGCCGATCAATTGTTGTGTGCTTCTAGAAATGGAACCTGTTATCTAGTTAAGTTTTAGTTGGTCTTTGCTATTATTTATTAATTGTTTTCTTGTCATTTACTCCTCTAAGATTATGATTCAAGTATTAATTATTTTATGGAGCATCAATGCAATGTGTTGTCAAATGAGACAAAAAATAGTTTGATATCCTAAGAAATACTGAACAAATTATTCAAAGATAATAAATATGCTAGGAAAAAATTTAATAGGGATTGAGAAGTTTTAAATTATAACAATCAAGCTAACAATTATATGGATAAGATTGAATAGTATTTGTATATTAGTCTTTCAAGCGATAAATTATCACCTGGAGCCAACTAATTGAAACATATACCTAAACAATGCAACGAAATATATGATCATAGATATGAAACATCAACAAGTTTATGAGAATAATTGAATAATATAGTATTGAGGATAATCATAATCAGTAATTAAAATTTTATTTCATTTATTGTTTCTGTTGCATTTTAATTAAATGAAGATGAATGTCAATTAGTCACATTGATTATCTAAACATATCAACCAAAATATATCCTGATAAATAAGTGTTTTAGTTCATTGTCCTACTGTTTATGGTTCAACGAAATATTATTACCTTAATTTACACATCTATTCCAATTTTTCTTTATGAATGCCTTTTAGGTTGTCAGAACATTCATATGATCCTAGTTACTGTACAGAATGTATTCATACCAGGGCCTGTGTCTTTGGATTTTTTTAAGTCCTGTCCTGTATTATCTTTGTTTCCTTTATTTTGATATGCATAGACATGCATTTGATAAATGTTGTGGGCCTATTCTACAGACATGTCTTTCTTCAAATTTATTATGCCACCTGGCAGGGATGTGAAAATAATCAAAAGATAGATACAATAAGGATGAGAAATTAGGAAAACGAGCATCTGGGCTTTCGCATGTGGGGAAAAGTTAGAATAATAAAATATGTTCTTTAAACTATTAGATTTGACAAAAGCCAGGGCTCAACACCCAATTCATTCTAAATAAATAATTTAACTGTAAAACAAAATGTTAAATATACTTTCTTTAGGAGGTTTTATGCTTAAAACATTTTGGTAATCATATGGAAGAAAGCTGGAGACTATGCTCTCATAACCTGATAATCTTCTTGCTCAAATCAAAATTTATTCATATGGTTTCTGAAAGTTGTGGAAAAAATAATTGTGAAGAATGATTTATTAATATTTTGAAGGAGGGACTGTTATAGTCTGTTATCAGTTTATGCAGATATCTAATTGAGTATTTGACCGATGGTGTTGAATTACCAGAAAGCATCTCTACATGAAGATTCTAATGAACTTCTTACATGACTTTTTTTTCCATAATTTGAGTTTATGTGAATGGCAGTTATTAAAGATTTAAAAGGGTATCCCTGTTGGAAAGCCCTGAGCTAGATTAAGATCTGATTGACTAATTTTATATTATTGTATTTGGTTGGATTTGTGTTATACGAGAAATTAAATAAATTGTTGATGTTTTCAAGGCCTAAGTCTTTATCATAATTCAAAACTGTCACATAATTAAGAGAAAACAAGTATCCAATTACACACAGATACCCAAGGATCCTAAGCAGACTTTCATAAGGAACTAATGGTCATTTTATCATACGTGTACATTTTGTCTTACACTTCATCGCCATACATTTCGCAATGACATTTTTTGGACAAAATGGATGACTTGTGCTCTGTTTATATATTTGGACAACAAAAGTTAAACTTGACACTGCATTAACATGAAAGCCATGCTGTAATTGAAAAAATATAGATGTTTGAACCTATGTACATTTAATTTACGTTAATAGAGATTTAGGGTTTAGGGTTTAGGGCATAGATCCATAGACGTGTTAATCACCTTTATAATCATAAAGTATTTTGGCCATCTATCGGGTCTGAGTTGGAAGTCTTTCATCCTTTATTGTTTCAATTGAGTTGTCAAGATCTAAGGTAATAAACTAGCTTCCTCTTCTTTTTCTTCTTTTCCTTCTTTTCCTCTCTTTTTTAAATTTTGAACTAACTAACTAACTTATTGTTAAATTTCCTATTCAAGATTATCCTGTACTGAGCTCTGGTTCAAGCAATCATTTTATACATTACCTAAATAATCTTCTAAGCTTCCAATTGGCCTGTTGCAATGTTTACCTTTCACACTGTTTGCTCTTTGTAGATCTCAATACCTAGACCATTACCACCTAAGGTTCATATGTAGAAAGACTTATTGTGAGTAAACAGTTCAGAGTTCACACTGGTGGAAAGAGAATATTATAATTATATAAACATCCTTGAGTATCATACATAATCTTTTCTGCTATATATACGTTACTAGCAATAAATTTACTTTTATCTTCCTTTATGATGGTACCTGGGTGACACAACAAGCATCATTGATTGGGACTGCCGTATGTTGGTGTTTATTAGAAAAGAAACATAAGTTAAGATTGAATTACCTATATGACAGTGCGCTTGTTTTAATGGGTTATAAATGAATAGAATATCCCTAATGCTTTGGATGGCAGCTAGAAGATGTGGAAAACACAAGTTATCGAAAGTTCTGAATCTTCAAATATTTTATTAAGCTTAGATGTCTTATGCAGTCATTCTGATGTACACCTCTTCAGAATATCCACATATAAGTTAACCTTAGTGCAGTGGACTTGTTTGAGATAATATATTTTAGAAGGATTAAAATTATTATTATCATTATGGTATCAGTCTGCCACAGTGGATATGAAACTGAAATTAATGCCACTTATGTGAGCAAATGGAAATATTGGAGGCTAAAAATTTGTGCGTATGACATGACATTTATGCCTATGGATAATGTGCTGATTATGTGGTGTGTTGCTGGACAGAAAAGTGGTTTTGTGAAATTTTTTAATCTGCCCAACATTTCTTTAGATTTAAATTTTAAGTTGATGGACTTGCCCTGGACTTGCCCTGGACTTGCCCTGTGTAAATAGCTGACTATCACTGCTTTGATGATTGTCTGCTATTTCTTGCTATCTTCATTTGCTTTCATGATTTTGCATCCATTGTCTGCAGGTCTGTGAAGAAAATTTTATTAGATTATCCCTCTAATGGCTGTTTGATAGGTATGTAAATTTTGATTACATAGTCTAGGAGTTTTGTAGATATATGTTAATCATCTTGTCATGATATTTACCCATGTTTCACTCTTTACCTGAAGCAAGATGGTGTAGAAGTTGTAAAATCTCTTGAAATTGGATATCATTGTTAGTTTCTTTTTTCTTCCCTGTTCTTCATTCCTTGGCCATTGGTTATTGTCTTTACAATTGGCCATGTAAGCGTTGAGAAAATGCAAGTGATTCTCTGTTTCCTTTTGTGCTTTTGTATAAAATTTGGTTGAGGTAAATACTGAACATCTTCGGCAGAATCGTTGGATTGACTGTATACAAACAAACACATTAGTACCATGCAGCTAAGCTTGGGTCATTGTTTTGGTGCCTTTATTTATACCAAACTGCAGCTTGCGATGATTCTGTTTGGGATGTACTGAGTTATTATGTAACATTGTTTTACAGTCTGCAAAGATTTCTGTCTAGATCTTTTTCCCTTTTTAGAGTGATTTGATTTTTTTTAAAATGCAAATTAAGTTAATTTTGATATTAACAAATTATTAAGGCATGTTTTGCTATATCATAAATTCAATCATCGACTTTTTTTACGACCTCATTATCATTTGAAGGAAAAAGTTTATTTTCATTTTCTAATGCAATTTAAGAAGCTTCAGTTTGGTTATCTTTTAACAACTTTTGTATTAAAAAATTAATACCCACAAGAAAAAAAATTCAACAACTTAAAGGGATGTTGCTCAGATATAGAGACAGTTTTAGTGGTAATGAAATATTTTACAATTTGAATATGCGAGCGAGTAATTTGAATTTCACTGAAGAATACTCTCTCGGAAGTTTGGTTTTCCAATGATTAAATATCATATGGAGGATATCTTAACATTTACATATATGTGTAGTTGGGAGATTTGTTTGAACTAAAGAATTGGTGATGAGTATGTTAATTTCTGTACAGTACATGTTGGGTGCTACGAGCTGTATGCATGTCATAGTTGATTGCTACAATTATGAAATTGAAACAATTGTTATTTAATAAATATCAAGACTTATTATTTAATGTTATCGGATAGTAACTTGTAACATCAATCTATCTATAATATAATGTAAAAGCTGTATAACTCTCAAAATGATGAAATTAAACTCCAAACTTTAGTTTTAACGTTAAGAAACATATGTTCTTATATAAAAATATAACAAAATATTCACTTTTGAAAGTGAAATTATTGAAAATAAAATTAAAGTGAAAATTTGTAATGTAATTTTTTCAATTAAATGTGATTTATTTTGTTGAAAATTGTCTATTTTTCAATTTTGATTAATTTATTACATTTTACACTCTTAGTTTCCATCCTTAACAATTAAAAATTAAAATGTACTTGTTTCTTATATGGTATAAAAATTAAATATTGCTTAATATGCTAAAATTATTATTTTTATACATCATTTATAATTGTTTTAAAATTATATATTTACATGATACCTAAATTTAAACAAAACATAATTTATATCAATTAATAAGGAAAAACTCTAACTAATATAAACATAAATTTAAAAGAGACATATTAGTTTTATACAATATGAATTTTATAACTCACAACTTAAAATTGATTATATATAATTTATTTATAAAAAGTAAAGGGAGTTCAAAACTTCTTTTTTTTCTTAATAATTAAGTTTAATCTAAAAATAAATAAAATGGTTCCATTTTAACAACTATATCATATATATATATATATATATAGTTGAATTTATGTTTCACTAAATATTTATTTAATATTTAAATGTGTGTGCATGCTTTAATATTTTAAATAATACAAATATTATTATTATTAATTATATGTGTGCACGTGCATGTATGTGCAAATATGTGTGTAGTATAATATTTTAAATAACATAAATATTATTATTAATAATTAATTTAAACTTTTGATTTTTTATATTTTTTTAAATATACATTATTAATTTTTAATTCATAATTTTTTTTTTATCAAAAACACTATTTTATTATATATAAAAACGATTTGATAATGGAAATCATATCATCGGATTCTTTCCTATTAATTGGTTAAATTGATTTTATGTTATATAGTATATCAACAAATAGTTTATGCAATCAAATAATATCCTGTGCAAATAATTTAAATCAACCAATTAATATTTGCTAAACATTAGTATTAGGCTGAGCTTTTGTGTAGGAAAAAAAAACACAATCAATCAATTTCAGCATTATTGTAAATCAGTTAGAATACAAATATCAATTAGTATTTGCTTCAAATAATTTAAATAAGTCAAATATTATAAAAATTCTCTAAATTTAGAGTCCAGAATATATATAATTTTAATACATCAATATATATATATATATATATATATATATATATATAATAAATGTTATAGTCATCTATACAAAAAATTTCTCCTGGTTGAAGTGGGCTAGGCCAAGGCTCCTTGTTGCACATTCTGATTGCATTGCTGTGCCACTTCTCCTAATCACAAACACATCAAATTTATTGTCTCATCAGGTTAACTACTCTAATGATCCATTACCCCTTTAAGTTGACTTACCAAATCCACTAAATTGAGTAAAGCAATCCATAGACCCACCAAGTTGACTCATCAAATCTACTGGCACATTAGGTTGATTTGTAGAATTTTCTAAACCACAATTTCCACAGTAATTGCAAAGTGAAGACTCTAGGTTATCTTCATGGCCTTCATTTTCTAACTCATGAATAGTTGTACCAAAATTAGAAGCATCATTCATATATGAAGTGCTCCCAATCATAGACACACAGTGCTGATTAGTCCAATTTATAGTCTCACCAAATTGAGTAGGCCAATCAAAAACCTTACCGTAGTTATTAGTCCAATCTTCAATTTCACCAAGCTGATTGGAGCAATCTAAAGGATCACCAAGATGACTTGTACTCAAATCCACAACCACATTTGATTGATTTGTAAAATTTTCCAAAGCACCAATCTGGTTAGCACAATTATCATCCACCACCCCATTATTCTTTGCCATCAACTGCATAAAACTAGGATCAAAATTAAGCATTTGGGATTGAGAACTAGAACCCCTGTCGAGATTAAGTTGGTAAGATGCTAGCAGGTTGATGTCATTAAGTGGATTCATAGGAGCAAAGATATGTTGGTTCAGAGAGATGGTTTGCATGCAATTGAGTTGGCTTGAGCTTGTGGCAGCACTTGTAAATTGAACCATATTCTGCAAGAAATTGAAGTTGGCTTCAATTTGATGGTTGTGCCTCAACATGATAATTCTTTGATTACAGGCTTCTAGTTTGTCGTCCAAAAGAGCAATGAAATTCCACAGCTTCTCTTCATCAAGGCCATCGAAACTTGCATGCCAAGTTGGATATTTGATGTTGAAAATCTCTTTCTGAACTTTGGAAATCTCAATTTTAATTGTATTCTTCCTATTCTTGAAGAAGTCTTTGAGATCAAAATTCTTAGGAAACTTCTCATTCTTTGTACGCTCATACTTTTCAATGATGGAATGCACCGCAATAGGGTCTTCAGGCCAAGTCACTGGTTGAGCATCACCATCGCCACCATAGATAATCAAGCAACCATTGACACCACATTTGGTACAAAATTCAGACATGTTGTTCAATAGTCTCTTCTTTCGGTTCATGAATCTTACTTCACGCTCTCTCCCATTTGAGATGAATTTTAAGGTTAATTTTGGACGACCCATATTCTAAAACATGCACAAATTGATCAACAAAACAAAACGCGAGTCATACGTTAGAGATACAAATCGAAATAAAAAAGACAACTAGTACACGAATTATATGTTTTGAACACGATATTGTGCTCCAAATTCAAAAGAAAAAAAAATCAAATATAAGTTGTTAAACAAATAGATAATTATCATGGACAATAAAACATATAAAGTGGAAGTTATTCTACAAATTTAAAGCAAGGAAAGGATGGAAGAATTTTAAAGAAGAAAAAGCAAGCAGTTTTCGGATTAACAGAGAAAAGGAAACAATTGAGTTTACATTCAAAGATAATAGTTTTCCAAATAACTGAAGAAAGTTCCTTACTTTCAGTGGCTGGTATTGGAACCTTCACTGCTTGATTTCAGAACTATCCATGAATAAATAAGTATTAGATTTTATATCAGGCAGTGATCTGTGATTGTACTATTAGATAAATATTGGGTCTAACTATTTAACACACTATCAATTTTTCTTCTTTTTTTCCCATATTTTTATTTTGGGAAACTTAAAATGTGGGAATGGAAAAGATCCATTATAATCAATTACTACAAAAGATCTTTGACCAACGAAATTAATAATCTAATTTGGTGTGGCTTGTTATTAACACTGTAATACTAATATGTCTATTTTCTAGAGTTGTTTGTAGTTAGATTTGTTTGTTTTTTCCTACGGTTTATATATTAATTCTTATATATTAGAATTAGTTTTTAAGTTATTGTAAATACATTTAAATTTACTCTTAGTCTTTCAAAATATTTTGATAGTTTTAAATATAAAATTTAAATTTTTACAAATAGTTCATGTTATTACTTTTTGATAACGTGATATGTATTTAAATACTTCATGTCACTTGTCACTTAGAATGGTTGTTAACGTACCATAGTTACACGCATATCAAGTCATAAAAGGATAGTAAAAAAAAATCTATTTCAAAATTTATGAAAATAAAATTATTAAAAATATTTTTAGATGACTAAAATAAAACTTAACTATATTTATAAAAATTAAAAATATATTTAAGTAAGTTTTATATTATAATTTTGAATCTTAATTTTTATTGGCAGTGTCTTTTAGAGCTATTTTTATTTTTTTAAGCCATGGATCTCCTCCTATATTGAAATTTTGATTTTATTTTTGAAATTTTCAAATATTATTTTTTTAATTTTAATTTATATTTAATTTTTCTAAAATTAAATCTTCATACGTTAATATTAAATTAGTGATATTTATTTTCTTTTCTATTCTTTTTTTAGATAAACCCGATTTTATGATTATTACAATCTTGATTAGCTTTACTTTTAAATGTTGAATTCTGACCAACCATATCTATAAAATTATGTGTCTAGATTTTACTAATTTATTTCTAAAATTATCATAAAATATTTTTAAAAAATTTAGTCCATAAATTTAGTATTATTTAATTAATTAATGGATTTTTTTGCATTATGCTTGTATTATTAAATTAAAATAATTAATAAAAAAATTAATATATTACATGGATATTTTTTAATTTAATATATTTTTTAATTTAAAAATAAATATTCTAATTATTGATAGTTAATAATTTATTATATTAAATAGGACAAAATTAAAGAAATAAAAAATAAAAATTAAAGATAAGTTAGATTAAAAAATACTTTTATTATCTTTATGAATATGGTGTGCCAAAATTCAAAATTTAAAATCAAATAAAAATTAGGACTGGTTAAGATTTCAATAATCTTAAAATTCTCTCATTTGATACAATACATTAGAATTTAAAATTAAAATAAAATTAAATTTGAAGAATAAAAGTTATAAATAAAAAGTAAATTATCTACGTAGAAGAAGTCATATAGTGTAATAAATAAGAGAATAACTTCTTAAAACTATTCTGGTTTAAGATAATTCTTAAAAATATTTTCATTTAATACATGAAGACAGATAAAATATTCATTAATAATAATAAAATATCTACTATTTTATTTTATTTTATTTATAACTAATTTATTTAAAAAAAATATTTATTACCTTTTAACCTGATTTATATGCATGTAATATCATAGCTAACCAGCACAGCAGTGGTAACCAGCACACTATCTATGTTAAGTACATAATTACATTTTTCAACTCTTGAATTGCTTGATTCATAAATCGCCTTGATGAGAATGGTGTTCATGTATTCAATTTTGGTCAATGTTTGTATAAGTAGAACAAGTATATGCTTATAAAGGTTCAATCTGCTGCTAAAAAATATTAAAATATCTTTTATAACATTAAAATATAAAAAGAATTCAAATATTATATATGAAAACATAAAAGATAATAAGATTTAAAAATAAGTGAAAATAATTTATAATTATAAATATTATGAATACATATGTGTTTGTTTCTCTTATAATAGTTTATGTATATATAATAAAATAAAATATTCAAATTTACAATAATTTATTTACATTAACAAAACTTTGAGACGTTATAATGATCATAACTTATGACTTCAGCCTTTTTTTAATAATAAATTATACTTATTTTATCTTGATTATGTATGCTACATTCCACTATAGCAGCCAACTTTTTGTTGCAAATTACGACAATTTATTTTCGTATTGAGCAATGTAAATTTAATTAAAAAGAACATTAATATATGGGAAACATTCAATATTAATGAATTATGAAAGTTCACCAAGAAAACACAAGTCATATTGTTGAAAAACAATGAAAAGCAATATTGAGGAATGAAAAGGTTTTTATGTATTCAAAGGCAACCCCTTGGGATGACTACTCCATTGTTAGTTCCACCAGCATTTACACAAGATGATGTTGCAGATCCTTTATAATAAGTTAGCTTTATGTCTTGCAGTTTGATATCCCAACATGGGTTGCTTTCGCTGCAATCAAAATTGATTGCTACTGGGCTTGCTGAAGTTCCCCTTATGTGTTCATATGATACACTGCTTATCTTCACGCCAGAACTCTGCTTTTTTAATATAAAAATAATAAATCACCCATGAAATCAAAGTGATGTTTTATAAGTAGCTTAGTGTTATCTTTTACTTTCTATCACCATTTGAACAAATGTTTGTTTTGAAAAACTATTCCTTATGACACTGATTGTAATAGAGGAGACAGGAAGAACAGAGATTTTTAATGAAAAAAACTTAGATATATTGTTGGCTTAAATTTAATATATATAAAGATGAGTAAGTGACAGAAATGAGGTTGGATTCATGATTTACAGTTTTTGTAGAATTTGGTTTGGTAGCATTGAGTATTTTCCTATTAAAATCGTAATAGATGTAGAAAAGTGACCTGGTTAGGACATTCCTTTGCGGGGCAATATCTTTGATCAACAATGATGGGATGATAAGCATTTTGCATGATGAGGTTTCTGAACACAACGTCTCTTGCATACCCATTACTTGGTTGTGCCCAAGATTTTATCCTAACCCCATTTTCTGTTCTGCTCAACACTGAATTTGTCACTGTCACATTCTGAACTCCAGCCTCCTCCTCGAAGGTGCCCAAGCTCCCAATGCTGTCAAAGTAAGACCAACCAAAACATAAACATATATCTAAGGAAAGGACTTCACTTCACTTGGGTCCAATGTATGAGTAACATTAATATAAATACTGCTTGAAAATTAAGGTGTTAGGATTCACTCACATTAGACTATAAATCAAAATCCATTTACTATAATATTATGTTGTATTATTAGAAGAGTTTCTCACAAATTAGTCCATGATGGTATCAGACCCATCATCAAGTTAGAGAAAAAGAAATGAGAAAGTTACCTAATGCCATGTCCAGGGCCACAAGCAACACGTTCAATCCACATGTTAGAGGTACCTTGGCTTATGGATATGCAATCATCACCAGTCATTATGGTGGCATGGCTTACAGTAACACCAGTTGAAAACTGCACGTTGATTCCATCAGTATTGGGACTTGTACTTGGAGCTCTGATTTTCACATTTTCGATCACAACGTTTTTGCAATGGTCCACAGCAATGTGCATTGCCTTGCTATTTAACGATGTTAATCCACTAACCACTACATTGTTTGACCAACTCAATGATATTGACTGCACTTAATCACAAAATCAATTACTATGCTACTCATCACAAGAAGAATTTTTTTCTATTGGACTATCTTAAAAAATTTTCCATCACGAGAAATATTATCATAACATATTCTATCAAAATTAACTCAATATATGGCTCACTAATTGGCCAAAGAAAACGAAATTAATTTATTTTTTGGCTAAATATAATAATTTAATTTAATTATACAGACCAATAAAAATAGTTGTTTTTTTATGAATACTTTTATTTAATATTATTAAAGTTAATCTCACTATTGATATTTTAACTTAAAAAATTATTATGATTACTACTAATTTATGTATTTTATTAACTCTGTTTATTAAACATAAAAAAATTATTAAATTATTAAATGCAATGTCTTGGTAGATTACACTTTAATTTGTTTAGAAAAATGTGGACTTGAATTTGCAAATTCTTCTAGTCAGCGTGTTTCCTTCTATTTTGAAGAGTAAGCAACATAAAATATATTAAGAAAACAACGTTCTTAAACCGTACAATTCTCATGCAAGGCGTCAAGTACCTTCTTACCCATCATGTTCTTGCCCCTTTTCTACTTTTAATTTAATGTTAAATAAATACACACTCTCCAAAATGCATGTGATTCAAATTAATAAAGTTTAACTCTACTTTTATTTTATGAATTTCATTTATATATGCCGACAATTTAAATATTTTTTATACTGTTTCTCAATCGTGAATTATCATGCAATCATAAATCTTTGTTATATGATGATTTACTATTGTTTTATTTACATTAACAAAGATAATTCCATCGTTTAATATTTTTTATGAATAAATCACATTTTTTTAAATGAATGATATTATTTTTCGCTTTAATAAACTGATTCAATGCAGGTTCTAACAAATTAATCACATCAAATTACAAAAACACAGGTGAAGAAAATCTAAGTATAAGCCTTTAATAAGCTTGTGCAAGAATTTTGAGAAGACTTTACATTTTATTTGTAAATAAAAATATAATTTATTAATTTTTCTATGCAATCTAGTTAGAGTTTTTGATAAATTTGTATTTGGGAATCTAAATATAGGACTTGTTTCAAAATTTGTTCAAATATAATTAGAAATTATTATTTCTCAATTTAATTAGAATTTGATTTAAATTTAATTTATATTAAATGATATGTTTAATATTAGTTTTAGGATTTTATTCGTATTTTATTATTAGTTAGATTGTATTAGGATTTTATCAGAATTATAATAAGATTTTGTTATAGTTTCTAAGATTAATAATTGTGAGGATAAACAGATCATTAAAACAAACATAAAATAATAAAGAGGTATCCATGTTTATATATGCACATACCCTTGCTCCAGCAGGACAATTGTTTGCACCTTTTCTACAGCGCCAATAGTTAGCACCTCTTCCATCAACAGTTCCACCATGTATTGAAAGCCAATTAACCTTCATGAACAATATCCAATATCCTGAATTACCAAGTGACCAATAATCTGAAGGGGCAACAATAGTGCCATCAATTCTAAATTCGATCTTGTTCATGCAAGGACCCCAAAATGTCACTTGTTTTAGCAAGAAACTTCCTTTGGGTACGTAAATTGTGGCTGCTCCTTTTGATTTGCATGCCCAAGACCATGCCCTTAGAAAGGCCATGGTAGAGTCCAACTTGCCATCAGGTTTAGCCCCAAAGCTAACCACATTCACTAAGGAATTAGCATTAGAAGTAACCAAAAAGAAGCTCAAATTGCCCAGAAAGAATAGTATGAAAAAATGATTTGTGTGATGAGCCATGACAATGATGATGCAAATTAGAGTTTTGCTGAGATATATGGTAACAATCCATTAATATTTATACTTGCAAGAGGTTTGGGGACAAACCCTTAAAGGTGATATTTATTATCACATGGTTTCAAGTATAAACCAAGTTAATTGTAAATTAAGTCACTTAATATTCTCATATTGTCGGGTCTTAATTCCCAAAACTAAAACATGTGCGTGCAAGTTATCACCGCCCTTCCTCGTTGCCACTATTTGCTGCTATTTTATGTATAATTTTCAGGTTAAGAAATTTGTAAATATCATATTCTTATAGAGATTATATTGAGGTGCATTAAAAACTGTGAGAAAAATATAGTATTATACTTTCAATTATTTATTTCATTCCTCAATGGATATTTTAAAAATATTAATTAATGTTATCTTTTCTTTTATAATTTATGATCTCCAGATATTCTAACTTAATTATAATAACACCTAGTATCTATTAATTTTACATGAAATTTTATATAAAAAAACTTTAATCCACAATTATATAGTAAATCTTATATTCTATATTAAGTTATATAAGTTTATGTGAATCTTGATTTATTTTAAGAATATAAAATTTATAAAGCTGATGAAGTGTGTAATTATATATGAGTGGTGAGATTAAAAGTCTGTGAACAATTATATAATTACTGAGAAATGTCTATTTTTTAAATCTTATTAAGACAAGAATTGTGGAGTGTGAGTAAAAGTTGATATTAGATGTATCACACACTTCATGGGAAGAACTGATGTTTTAACTCTGTATTAGGTTAAAGGATCAAAAGACGAACAAATCAAAACATAAGGTAGTAGTTTAAGGCTTTTTTGTTTTGAGGTTGAAAGAACAATTCCCACATTATATAATATATATTGTAAACATATGGTTTATATTAATTAAAATAAAAATTTATTTATGTTTAATAATTTAAAACTAATTTTATTCAACTTTAACATAAATGAATTTTAAATCAATTTCGCACCATGGCTTCAGTTAAAGGCTCGTTATTTTGTATTACAAAGATTTTCTGGATTGGACAACTTGTTATCTCGTTTCAATCTATTTCAAAATTTTAGAAACTTGGATGAATTAAAAGTTATAATTTAATTCAAATACAGTGATAGTGTAAAAACAAATTATATTGTTACTTAATTATTAATATAAATAATATATTAAACTCTAAAAAGTTAAAGATATTTAATTGAAAAAGTTTATAAAATCTATAATTTTTTAAAAATCCTAAATGATTAATTAAGTGAAACAAAAATCTCGCATGTCACGGTTATTGATTAAAGTATTCATTCATCTTATAAAATGAGTTAAATGTAATTTTTCAAAAAATAATTTTAAAACTTATTTTACCTTAAATTAGTTAGCTAGACTATCATTTATTTTATCCTGAATTTTTTATTATAAAAATAAGTTTTTTCTTTTCATTATCGTGGTCTTTGGCAATAATTGGGTGAATATTATTGAATACGTGATGTGAAAGACTACATGTGGATGTGGAATATTGCACAGCTCAAGTTTGAGCTCATTGCCAGCAAAATGTCTGAACACACAAAATTTATAAATACGAATTCAATTAAAAATGCTTTTTTTTTTATAATTTGATTTATCTAAAATGAAAAGTTGCAATTATTAAATAAAAAATTAACAGTTAAAATTATAACTAAACAGGGTAATGAACTACGTAATTATATGTATTTTTTAACCGATAATTTTTTAATTCATTGAACTATAATTTTAGACTTTATGTCTTAAAATGATACTTTGGAGAATATATGATTTCTAGTACTGTCAACTTAAAAAAATGAAAATAAAAAGTTAAAAGAATTTGTTTTCATTATATAAGGTTACAATAAAAAGCTATTAAATTAGAATCATTATATTTTGCACGTGTAACATTTCTAATTTTGTTATTTTTAATTTATCCTTTATGAATTTTTTTCTTACATGTATATGATATGTGAAGGTTTATGTTTAACTTTTTAAAATTTTTAAAATAAATTTAGAAGAAATTGGGACAGAGTCAACTCTAAAACAAACACTTAGTCATCTAACTAAGGTAAATTAAAATTAAAGTCTTACTTTAATTTTCTAAACCTTGATTTAGGTTTATAAACCTCTAATTAGATTAAACAATGCTGCATGCTTGGCAAAAATATTATAAGTTATAAAATTCTAAAAATAAAATTTAAACTTAAAATAAGACTAATTTAACCTATTTGACTTCATAATTTTTTTTTATTAGCTTAGAGACTTATATGACCAAATTTTATAGGCTAAAGTGTAGATGTTAGACTAAATTACTATTAGTTGTTCAATTTCAACTAAATTTAAGGACTTAATTCAATTTTTGAAACAATATAATAAAAAAAAAAACTTGATCAAATCTCATTGGCTTGTCAAATTTTTAAACATGAGATATAGAGATTATTGAATAAAAATTTATGATTCATAAAACATACATTTTTATATGCAAGGTGTTGAAAATTGTGTGCTAATGGCAATGAAACACAATAATGTCTAAATATTCATATTTTAAAGTATACATATATGTACAATATATTGGTTTTAACTTTACCTTGTTGGAAAATATTGCAGTCACAAATACTCTCTAAGTATCTATTAAAATAATTTACTATAAGTCATTTATTGTTATTGTGTAAATAATCAACAGTTACCCATTTAATACCATTTTATAAAACAAATACTAATGAGTTTTATTTAATTTTTAGGTTCATTCAAGATTATTTTTATCCAACCAGGTATTAACATTAGTTTAACTAAAATCTAACTTTCTACATTAAAATTAAATTTTTTAAAATTTTCAGAAATTTACAATTTTAAGTTTGAGAACTTATTTTTGGAAGTATATAATTTTAATTTTAATTTTTTTAAATTTTTAAGAAATATAAAAATATAATTTAATAAACTTATTTTATCTCATGTTTTTATTATTATAAACTATAATTTGGAGAAAAAATTATAATTTTTTAATAGAGATGTAAAAAAAAATTGCAAAAATAAACCTACAGCAAACAAAATGATAAAAGGTCGAAGACGAAGAGGAGTTTTTAGATGGGCTAACCCACTTAGCAGAATGACGGCCCAAAGCGAAAAAATGGAAACGAAGTGGGGTTTTACAAAAACCCTAACCCTAGGCCCATCTTTAATCTTACGGTTGTTATATATAAAGGTATAAGAGTAACATTACCAACTTGGGAAACCCTAATTGCGCACTGAGTGAAAATGGCGGTACCGTTGCTTTCCAAGAGGATCGTGAAGAAGCGCGTGAAAAAGTTCAAGCGCCCCCAAAGCGATCGCAAGATCTCCGTCAAGGTTAGTCGCTCTACCATTTAACGCTCGCCATTACCAACTGCTTAAATGATTTTCATTTTTAGTTTGTTTGTTTTTTCTGCGTTAGCTTTAATTGAAATGATGATAGTTAATGTCGCCCCAGTCTTAATTTGCACCAAAAGGTGTAAGATGGTGCTGGACATTCTTATCTGATTATCCTCGTATCTTTGATTTGTTTTTACGGACATAAATTTTATGTTTATGCTTTTAAGTTCTTTTTTTTTTTTCGCTCCAATTTTTTTTTATAATGTGTTCTTTTTCTAATGATGGGGATTTGTGGATCTTTTGCAAAACTCAATTTCAATTTGTGTCTTTATATGCAATGAGATATGATGATTTTTATCCATCAATTCTGCATAGAATGATGATGATTATCAACATGCACTACCATCTGATCTCTTGCTCATTATCTTAAGTAGTGTTTTTGTGAACTATCCTGTGTAAATTATATTAGTTTTGGTCATGTTTATGTAATGTTTATTGCTTTATTTTCCCCCGTTTACGATTGTTGTTATTATGTTAGCTAATACTATTTTGCAATCTTTAATGATTTTTCTTTAGTATTTTGATTAACATGTAATTATTTTACTAAAATCACCATCTTTCGGCTGAGATTGCATATCGGTATTATACTTTGAGTTTATGTAGTCTTCGTGTTTGTTTATTTTCGTTCCCCTCGTTTATGCAGGGTTTTGTCTACTTTTGAAGCTGGGCATTTCGTGTAATATGCTTGTGTTTTTTGTCAGTTTTTAAACTATGCTTATTAGGTTAGATGAAAAATTTCCTTTGAAAAATAATTTCCCATACGATAGTGTCTTTTGTTTTTGCCACTTTAGTTATTTATGCGTGCTTGCGTAGTTGCATCCAATTCATCTGATTGGTTGTTTATGATTGCTTAATATTGTCTAAAACAATTGTTAAATTTTGAATGGTTTGAAATTGATAACTTTTGTTCTAAATTAAGTATGTGTCTTGATTTTTTGTTGCAGACAAACTGGCGCAGACCCAAGGGTATTGACTCTCGTGTTAGGAGAAAGTTCAAAGGATGCACTTTGATGCCAAACATTGGTTATGGTTCCGACAAGAAAACTCGCCATTATTTGCCAAATGGTTTCAAGAAATTTGTCGTGCACAATGTGAAAGACCTGGAACTTCTCATGATGCACAACAGGTAAAGATCTGAAATGATTCAAACCAACTTTTAGGGGATTGTAATTTACTGCTATGCATCAGCTATGCATCATAGCATATGCAGAATTTAAATGACTTCTGTTTTTATGTTAATCCAGGACTTACTGTGCTGAGATTGCTCATAATGTATCCACAAGGAAGAGGAAGGAGATAGTTGAGAGAGCTGCTCAGCTTGATGTTGTTGTGACAAACAAAACAGCCAGACTACGCAGCCAGGAAGATGAATAGGTCCCATTGTCTGTTGATTTTGATCATCCTTGTTATTTTTGTAGGGAGCTTCAGTTGAAACCCTTGATGCTAGATTTTGATCATCTTTGTTATCTTTGTTTTGGCCTAAACCTGTTTCATGTCATACATTTTTATATTGCTTATTGTCTTCTATTTAACAAAATTTTCAACTTCATTCTTGATTATATGTTGGGCTCTAGTTTAAAGTACATGCGCGGGTACAGGTGAAGAAGAGCTTTAACCATGTTTAAACATTCAGTTTGGAATATTCGTCACCGAGATGGAATAAACTGAAAAAAAAGTAATTGTTATTCCGAGGATTTGTGGTTGTAGCTTACGACGGCTAAGTTAACCGTTTGTGGTTTTCTTTAAGTTCTAATAAGGTTGGTTTTTGAATGCATTTAAATGAATGACGGGATTTGTATTCTCCTAGGTTCCCCAATATTAGGGTTATGGATAAAGTTGTGTTGGAACTCATTCAATGAAAATGAAAATACGAGAATCGAACTACGTCCATTTAATATTTACTATTTGCAAGTTTTGTTGTTAAAGGATCAACTTGAGTGTAAATTTTAATGTGATTATTTGTTCATTGACTTTAGAGGGCGGGTATAATAAACAGAACATCACGTTTACAAACAATACTAGCAAAATCAACGAGATGCTTCTAGTTAGGGGTTGCAAGAAAAGAAGAGAGGAGAGTAAGTAAGCGATATGATTGATGGTATAATGGAAAAAAAGATGAGTGTAAAATGAACGAAAGAAAGTATTGGAATTGTTAATCACACTACAGCATAATCAATAGACCAGACCAACATCGATGAAATCAGGATTTCAGAATTAATATGCGAGCTGAGTGAGAGGACTACGTCCTACATCAATGAGAGCAGTAACTTTAATACAAAAATACTATAATAGTAACAATCATCATACAATGAACCCTATAAATTTTTTTGTTTTAAAACTTGTCTACTGAAAATGTATAGTAAAAATTAATATAATTTTTTCAACTCAATACAAAAGTTACAATTTATTATATATATTAATTTTAAACATGAATTTTAAGACAATTAATTTTGATTCTGAACATCTAAATATAATTTTTATTATAAAATCATATTACAATGAAATGAAGTAAACGTGATTCTCCGCTCATTTAATTTAGATGCACTAATCATTTGGCAGCATCTACGAATGGAGAATTTGAAAAAGCAGCGTTAGTGGTAAGCTAGCTACCAGTCCCACTAATATTCTTTTAATGGGCGTTCCTAACAAGTGATTTTGGTATTTATTAAATAATTAATAAATAATAAAATTTTTATTAAAATATATTTTAAATTGTGCTAATGTGTATTTTTTATATTTTAATATTTTTTCATTTTATATTTTAATATAAAATAAAATTTAAATACAAATTTTAAATATTATTAATATTATTTATTAATTAAAATTTTATCTCAGTAAGAAATCTATCAGAAATTAAAAAAAAAAAAAGTAAGTTTTTCCTTTAATATAATTGGTTCGCATTTTTCTTTCATATTTATTCTGCTATATTTATACTTTCGGAAAGAAGTGTGTTGAGTAGAAAGTTTGAAGCATTTTGTGTGTCCTCTAATCTGATTCATTATGGCAGGAGCACTTGTGGGTGGAGCTTTTCTCTCTGGTTTTGTTAATGTTGTTTTTGATCGGCTTTTTTCACCTGAAGTTGCAAGCTTGATCCGAGGCAAGAAGCTTGACCATAAGTTAGTTGAAAGATTGAAAACTACCCTTTATGCTATTGAGGCTGTGCTTAATGATGCTGAAGACAAACAAATCAATGATCATGCTGTGAAGAAGTGGCTTCATGATCTCAGAGATGCTGTTTATGTGGCTGATGACTTGTTGGATGGTCTCTCTACTGAAGCTGCCACTCACGAGGAGGCAAGTAACTTTTTCTCTCGCGTTCTCAATTTGCGAGATAGAAAGGTGGTGAGTGAAATAGAAGACATCACTAGCAGGTTAGAGTATCTTGTTAACTTCAAAGATACTCTTGGTTTGAAAGAGATTCCAAGTGAGAACTTCTCATGGAGAACTGTATCAACATCTTTGCTTGAAGGATCTGGATCTGATATTTATGGAAGGGATCGAGATAAGGAGGGAATGAAAAAACTGTTGTTAGACGAGAGTAGTGAAGAAAATGTTTGTGTGATTCCTATTGTGGGCATGGGTGGTGTTGGAAAAACCACTTTAGTCCAGTGGTTGTACAATGATGAGAATTTGATGGGAAAGTTTGATTTGAAAGCATGGGTTTGTGTTTCTGAAGAATCTAATGTTGTTAACATTACAAAGGCTGTCATAGCGGCGGTTACTCGTGCTGCTTGTGATGCAAAGGATTTAAATTTACTTCAACTTGATTTGAAGGAAAAGTTGTCAGGGAAGAGGTTTTTGGTTGTTTTGGATGATGTTTGGAACATTGATCAACACGGTTGGAATAGTTTTAAAAAGCCTTTTCAATACGGGACTAAAGGAAGTAAAATTCTTGTGACAACTCGACTTGAAAAGGTTGCTTCAATACTCCAAACTGCTCCGCCGTACCGTCTACATGAGTTGTCGGATGAATATTGTTGGACAGTGTTTGCAAAGCATGCCCGTTTCCCAGAATCTGGTGGTGATTCAAATCTGGAAAGAATTGGTAAGGACATTGTAAAGAGGTGTCGAGGATTACCTTTGGCTGCAGAAACCCTTGGTTGTCTATTGCAAACAAAACATGATGTAGCGGATTGGAATACTATATTGACGAGTGAACTTTGGGAAATTCCAGTGGAAGATAGTAAAATAATACCAGCTCTGAAAATAAGTTATTACCATCTCCCTCCACATCTAAAACGTTGTTTTGCTTATTTCTCGTTGTTTCCCAAGGATTATAGATTTTATAAATATGAACTAATCTCCCGGTGGATGGCAGAAGATCTTCTGCGATCACCAAAGAAAGGAGAGACGTTGGAAAAAGTTGGTTCTGAGTGTTTTGATGATTTGACTTCTTGATCTTTTCTTAAAAAGCTCGGAAGGTATTTTGTAATGCATGACCTGATGCATGACTTGGCCAAATTTGTTGCTGGGGACTTCTATTTTTGGTCAGAAGAACTTGGGATGTTTGACAAGAGTAAGACTCTTACTCGTCATTTATCGTATGGAAGGTTGAGTCATCCAATCTCAAAAAATTTCGATGCTATTGATGAATTAAAATCTTTGAGAACATTTTTGCAAGTCCATTTCTCACGTCCTTCCTTCGGCTTTGGAAGTGTCATTTTGATCATATTATCAAAGTTTAAATACCTAAGAGTTTTGTCATTCAAGGATTGTAAAGAACTTAAGATGTTGCCTGATCCAATAGGTGAATCGATCCATCTTCGTTACTTGGATCTCTCTCGAACAGGTATCGAAACATTACCAGAATCATTGAGCAAATTGTACAATTTACAAACACTGAAGCTGTCTTATTGTCGTAGTCTAACAACGTTGCCAAGTGGCATGCAAAATCTTGTGAATTTGCGACATCTTAATGTTAGGGGTACAGGAGTAAAAGAGATGCCTCGGGGAATGAGCAAACTAAAACATCTGCAGTTTTTAAGTGACTTCGTTGTGGGCAAGCATGAAGAGAATGGGATCAAGGAATTAGGAGAACTCTCTGATCTCCATGAATTCCTACGACTCATGAAATTGGAGAATGTTACTAATAGTAGCGAAGCAGAGGAGGCAAGGATAAAGGATAAGACACACATAAAACATTTGTCCTTATGCTGGTCTGGGTATGGTGATATGAATACATCCTCCCACATTGAAGGAGAAATATTTGACAAGTTACAACCTCACAAAGGCCTAGAAGCACTTCAAATCGCTGGGTATAGGGGTACAAGATTTTCAGATTGGGTAGGGCATTCTTCTTACCACAAGATGACTCGTGTAGTTTTAAAATTTTGTTTGAATTGTTATTTCCTTCCTTCTCTTGGACAACTACCACATCTCAAGTCCTTGGAGATTTCATTTTTTGATATGTTGGAGAATATTGGTGATGAGTTTTACAAGAACGGTAATGATGTTTCTTCTCTAGAAACACCGTTTCCGTCGTTAGTGGAACTAGAATTCCATAGAATGTCTTGTTGGGAGGTGTGGCATTCATCTGAATCCTATGCTTTTCCTCAACTTGAGGCCTTAAAAATAATTGATTGTCCTGGCTTAAGGGGAGATCTGCCTCATCAACTTCCTGTCTTGAAAAGACTTGAGATACAACGTTGTCCCAAATTAACAAATCTGCCCAATCAATTTCTTGCTTTGGAAGTTCTTCGAATTGAAAAGTATGAGCTGCTTGTTTCTTCTCTTCAGCAGACTCCTTCATTACAGGAGTTGAGCATATCTGGTAGCAATGGAGTAAGATTGCAAGAGTTTCCTATTTTATTACGGTATTTATTCGTTGAAGGACTGGAGCTGGTGGAGTCCGTGATTGGGGTCATCACCAGCGCCCAACCAACTTGTTTACAATCTTTAAGCATCTCAAATTGTTCGTGTGCCTTGGCAATTTCAAGTGATTGTTTACCAAAATGTTTGAAGAACCTCACAATCCAAAAATGTAGAAATGTACATGTCCCAAATCAACATAGCTTGTTAGAGTCGTTAACAATAATTGACAGCTGCGATTCACTCTCATCTTTCTCATTGGAGGCCTTTCCCAATCTCATGCGTCTGGAAATTAGAAGGTGTTTAACTTTGCAATCTTTTTCAATGCCACCATTACAGTCAAAGGCTTCTATTCTACAGATTCTCCACATTTCTCGCTGCCCTAAGTTTGTGGGGTTCCCAACAGAAGGATTGGTTGCACCCAAAATGACTTCGTTTTATCTCGAGAACTGCCCTATGTTGAAGTCATTACCTTCTCACATGAATACTCTGCTCCCTCGGTTAAATTCTCTTTCAATAAGAGATTGCCCTAACATTGATTCGTTTCCTGAAGGGGGTCTTCCGGCCGACTTGGCAACACTTCAGATTGTGAATTGCGAGAATCTATTGATGTGCCTATCATTAATAGGTGTGCACCGGGGTCTCACTGATTTAACCATTGGTGGTGCCAATTCATCCTTAAGGGAGGATTTGTTGCCTCAGCTTCCCTCTCTTGCCACTCTAATACTACACAAGTTTGAAACTATGGAGAAGATGGATTGCAACAGCCTTCTCCATCTCACCTCCCTTCAAGTTTTACGTATTGGCTACTGCCCCAAATTGAACAACATGGTGGGGGAAAGATTGCCTCTCTCTCTCATAAAACTCGAAATCGATCGGTCTCCTTTGTTGGCAGAACTGTGTGAGAAGAAGCATCCTCAAATTTGGGACAGAATTTCCCACATTTCTGGCATTCATGTTAACGGGAGATAGGTTTCGTGACCTAGGATTGTCAACAGGTAATTCTGATGCACACGTCTTGATGGTACTTTATTGTCATTTGGAAAAGTGATTTACTTGCATATTGATTCTCTGGAAATGTCAAGCTGGTTAATACTCCTTCAGGAAGAGGATCATGCTTTCACTAAATCTATTGTTTTCATTTTATATTTTGTTGTCATATCTTTTCTTGTGGTGTTGAAAGACTCCCGCAAAGGAATCAGCATACTATATTTGATATAGTGCTAATATTTTGTGGACATTATATTCAATTAGAGATTTTCTTTTGACGAGTGTTAGATAATTTTAACTATTTTCTTGTTTCTTGCCATCTTTTGCAGGCAGTTCGAATGAAAGGAGAAGTGTATTGATGGTTGAAAATTCCATAAACATATGGAGATGAGATATTCTTTTTGTTGGTGACCATATTTACACTGATGTACGTCAATCCAAAACACATTTGCTATGATGAACAGTGATGTGTTTGGAACAGAAATAGAAGGTGATATATGGGCAAGTCACTCATATCATGTCTTTATTACATGTTGTGGTCATTTATTAAGTTCGTCAAAATGACATACCAATTCCTAGTGGTGAGAATTTAAGTAGGTCACTCGTATCATGATGAGATTCCATCAGACAAAAGTCTTCTACATCAACTTTTCTCTATAGTGAGCATATATTTTTTTTTTAACTAAGTGGACTTACTATTATTATAATTAATGGTCTTTATCCTTTTGTATGCAATTTAATGCTTTGCAAAACATTGAACTCCACGGTTAGAGCAAACATTTTATTTAGCATCTAGCAATACAGATTATCCATGAAGAGATACAGTCTTCAAACATAACAAGCAAGATGAGGTTGTTGTCTTGTAATCTCAGTTTTTACTGATTTGAAAAGTCCATATTGGAAATTGTTTTGCATTTATCTTGGAATATTTGCTTTCAAAATTCTCTTTTGTCAGAAGTCTCTGTTCCAAGTTTTTTGTTCCAAATAGAGTCAGTCTTCTTTTTTTTTTCATTTAATTTAGTTGAGTTAATGTGTGACTAAGATCTGTTATCTATTGATAATTGATTGAAAGTGTAAGTAACAACAATTCAATCTGTTTAACTTTTTCTTTACAGTGAATGTCATTGCGTTATTTAAGAAAAATTGACTTTGGCAAAGTGGTCTTTATCCTATATGGTTTTCCCTTTTCTACTTACATGAAAAGCAGTAGCACGTCAATGAAGTTGACAGTCAGCAAAGATTGCTTAGTATTTTGAGATGGAGATTCCCCAAGAAGAGATTTTATTATAGAATTTTAATCATTTGGGGAACAAAAAGGATGCTTATAAGTAGGATGAAGTGGTCTCAGGAAATCAATGTTTTCTGTTCTGATAGGTCTACAAGTAAAATTTTGCCTTCTAATTTTGAATACTTTTGGGTTCAGGGGATACTGTCCAATGCAGAAGACCGATATGGTTTGCAATTATTTGGTGAAAATGGAAGAATCATAAAAACCAATGTGTTTTACTCTTGATTATGCTGTGGAAACGTTAAAATTAAGATCATGGTAGATGCTTAGAGTCAGATTGAAAGGATTTTTCTATTTTTATACTTCTATTTAGAGTGGTTCAATGAATTTCTTTGGTTCATTAAGGCACCCCATAATGCATTCTTTTGTTTGAAAAAACAACTTTGAATACTTTGATAACAAAATGTATTCCTTTTACCTTTTCTCCATGATTTTTTAACATGACGTGTTTCTCCATGGGTCCGTATGAGCTGTTGGTCAAGGAGATTAGGCAATTAGCTTATATATATAATTTGTTAATGATAAAAATAACATTATATTTGAAACCTTTAAATTTATCATGTGGGCATTGACAAATTTATTGAAAATGAAGCTCAAATAATATTATGTAGATATTAATGATAAAAATTTATGAATACAAAATCAAATAATGTAGAAAGATGTATCTTATATAAAATTGATTCATATATACAAAATCAAAATTATATATTATGAATGCCAAAATTATTTTCACTCACATATATATTTGCCGTTGCCGTAGTTCTCCAGTGAGCTAGCCCCATCTCCACTAGCATTATTTTTAAAATTATAATTATTTTAAACTATAGGAAGCATTAAAATAATTATAATTATACGTTCTACACAAGCATTAGTTTGTGACTTGATATATATGCGAGTCATCAAAATTAAAAAGTTAACTGGAATTGCATAATTATTTTTTTTCTCACTGACATAAATTTCCTTATTAATTACGTCATATGTATTACACAATGATATGGTTTACCAATCAGATAATCACTCCCATCCATTGATTCAAGTGGTTAAGCATCTAGTTTTCCCCAAGTCTCATGGTTGAGTATTGTGAATGATTTTTTGAATAAATTAATATGAATTTTATTTCATGAGATTTTTAGGAACGAATCTAATAATAATAATAATAATAAAGAGTGTGTTAGTATTTCTTATAAATTAACATTCTAAAATCTTCGAAGAGTTTAGAATTATAAAATCTTCTAACAGTTCATTTTTATTAAAAGGAATGTTTAAGATGTTTTAAAAATAACTAAAATTTTTGAAAGACTGATAAAATGTTTTAAATTTTCATAAAAGATATAACATTTTTTAAAAATATTTTATCCAAACACAATATCAAGTACTTGCGAAAAATATACTTCCTAATAAGTATTTTTCACTTCAGTGAATTGCCTATTAAAACCCTTTGTGACTGTTAAAACCTCACGTGTCAAAGACGCCACAAGGGCAAAGAACTCGAAATCTTTCAACAACTTTTGGTCTAATTTTAAGGGAATGCTCAAAAATCCTATAATCAATATATTCCGACAAAAAAGTTGGTGCACGATGCCCGTAGCCTTTCAAACGTAGTATAGTTTTGATTGTAAATTGCAATAAACTCAAGATTTGAAACACTCATCAATTTCATCGACAGAAATAGAGTTGTTAATTGTTGATCATATGTTTAATGCATATCTTGTTACTAATGTATTTAGATATTTTATATGTATTACACATAAAATAAAATGATATTATGTATATATAAACATTAGCCTGTAAACTTGATGTTCTGTTATATTACCCTCACATGTTAAGCTATGTTTAGGTTGAAAATATCATTAGAATCATGATATTACTTTTAAGAAGAGATATATCAAATATAATTCCGTTTTAAAAGCTAATTTTTTTGGTGGATCCAAGAGTAAAAGGAACCATTTGAAAAAAGGAAAATCAAACTAATAAAAATAGCTAAATAATAAAAACATTAATTAGTGTGACAGGGACCATTGCAAGTGAGAAGAGTCCTCAAAAGGCAAAGAATATCACTTGCCTGAGATAACAAACAACTATGCAATTCAATAAGGTACTAATACTATACTTAAATAAACAAAGTAACAAACCTAAAAAATGTGAGACAAGTAAGAATCAGGATCAGGCATATATTTTTCCCTTGCCTTGAATTTGAAGCATCACTTATCACCTTTACAACCCTGCAACAGCAGCCTTAGCAAGTAAAGAACCAAACCTTTCATCCACTTTTCATATATAAGAGCTCTCACTTGCACCAAACACATGCATCCACCTATGTTCAGCATTTGAGGCCTTGCTTCTCAACTTTTTAGGCCTCTAAAATTCCCTTAGCTCTTTCTGTTTGTTCCAATCAGCTTTTTCCTTTGTCTGAAATCCACACATAATAAAGAGATGGCAAACGAGCAAATGAAGCCTGTTGCAACGCTTCTTTTGGGGCTCAATTTTTGCATGTATGTCATAGTTTTGGGCATTGGTGGATGGGCCATGAACAAAGCTATAGATCATGGTTTTGAAATAGGTAAAGTATCTAATTTTATTAACATCTTTGTAATAAAATTACAAAGTATTTGTCTTTTCATTTTTTTTAAACATCTACATAGAAAAGGATAAAATATAAAACATTTTTGCTCTTTATTATATAAATATTTTTAAAAATAAGAAACAACCAAAATTAAAGTTTGTAACTATATGCAAATATAATAATATTTTCTGAAACAAGACAAAAACTTCTTCAGTGTGCTTATATTGTGTGATTACTATGGCAGGTCCCGGACTGCAACTTCCTGCTCATTTTTCACCCATACAATTTCCAATGGGAAATGCTGCCACTGGATTCTTTGTGACATTTGCTTTGCTTGCTGGAGTTGTTGGTGTTGGATCAATCATTTCAGGAGTCAATCATATCCGTTCATGGACTTCAGAGAGCTTGCCATCTGCAGCTTCAGTTGCTGCCATTGCGTGGGCTCTTACCCTTCTTGCCATGGGGTATTCTCTTCCTCCTTCATACAAGCAAATAAATAAATATTCCTAAGAAATAAAAAAAAATATATATTAGTTGTTGAACTTATCTCTATTAATATATCTTTTGTCAAATGAAAATTCATATTTAGTACAAATATTGTGAATATATACTAAGGGTAAATTAATATTGATATATATCATGGTGCATTGCACTATTAATGCAGATACATAATGTCTGGAATTTAATTTTAATATATGTTAGTATAAAACATTTTAGATTATCAATTAGTTGAAAATGATATTAATTATACGATCATATAAAAAAAATATTCTAACAAATAAATATTTCATAAACAAAATTTATATTGACAGAGATAAGCTTAAGGACTAATTTTTTGTCTAGAGATATGACCCTTTTTTTAGTGATAGAAACCATCACAAAAAATTGCTTTGCATTGAAAAATCAAAATTTTGTTATATAATAGTTATTGACATAACTAAAATATAATTTGTGCAGCTTTGCCTGCAAAGAGATTGAGCTTAACGTGAGAAATGCCCGCCTGGTAAGATATGAAAGTTTCATTTGCTGTCATTTTCTTATAATTGAGGTAGTTTATAGATTTTCATCTGCCAGAGAAATTCCCTTAATTTACAAGAGCTTTGAAATGTCCAATTTTTGCAGAAAACAATGGAGGCTTTTCTGATTATCCTCTCAGCTACACAACTTTTCTACATAGCTGCAATCCATGGTGCTGCTGCATACAGGAGATAAACTTGATAGTTGAGTGATGTGATGTTGTGATTATCTATTTTTTCTTCCCCTCTTATCTCTGTGATTTTATTTTTTTTCTTTTTGTCCAAAAGTCTTCCCATTTACAAACTTCAATGAAGATATGGTGTGATTTATTTCATGATTGGATTTGTATTGATTGGAAATAACCTGTGTACAAAAATAATAACAGAATATCTTTTGTACCATTTTTTTTTTCTTTCCATTTTTCTTTAATGTGCCACCTCCACTGTAGCCATTAAAGAGGTATATTGTAAAACTTCAATCGTGACAAACATCATAAGTTAGGATAGCAAGCTGCATCACATTGATAGACATGTCTTTAACAAACATTAAAAAAATAAAATTATGAATATTATTAATCAATAATTTCAATTTAAAATCAAACAAAAATTATAAACACTTGGAGCTTAAAACTTCAAAGAGATTCGTGTTTAGATATCCACGCAAAAATAAATTAAGAATAAAAGATCAAATTTTACTATCTTTTATATAATATCAAGAAAAAAACATAAAAAAGGTATAAAAGAATAAAATATGAATATTGAAGAGGAAAACGGAGGGGGGAAAAAAACCCTATAAACATATTCTCATGCACATAGAAAGGGAAGAAGAAACACTAAATGTTTAAATTTTTCAAAGAGGTTATAAAAGAAAAGGCATAGAATATGGTTGGGACTTAAAGTTAACGTAGAGATAATGTTGTAAGAAAAGAAAAAAAAAGATGATAGGGTGCCATTGCAAAACAAAAGGTACACAATTAAAAACATGATAATATTGTATTTATAGTTTAAGGTGAAATATATATAAAAAAACACAATAAATAAAACTTATTTAAATACAATATCTAATTAATTATTTTCCTAATAAAGTTATAATTATGCTTGTTACAATAACAATTCTAATTATGATAACATTATTTTATTAACAAACAAATTAAAATTACAAAACTAACCCTAAATGCTTAATTATCATATTATATAAATGGGTCTTAAATTATCATATTATATATTTTTAAGAATTTGAGAAAATCAACTAACTCTAATTAATTTATTAGTTTGTGTGATTTAATTAAATACTTTGTATTATTTTTAGTCCATTTAATTTGGTACGTGTGCAAATTTAATCTCTTTAATTTTTGTTTGAAGTTAATTAAGTGGTTTGACTTTTATATTTGTGAAAAATTGGTTCCTTCATTAATTTTGTCGTACTTAAAATTCTCAAATTTTTTATTTTTATATTTCAAAGATTTATAATAAATTTATTAATAAAATAATTCTAAATATTTAAAATTAACAAGGTTTTAAAAAAAATAAAGATAAAAATTAAGGTGTCAAAAAGAAAAAATATATTTTTTACTGAAATTTGATATTTGGATTGATGTATTTTAAAAATAAGAAAAATTTTAACAATTTTACTAATGCAGTAGAACCTTAATTGAAGATAAATGAGGGGTATTACTTTGTCCCATGTTGATTCCATGCTTAAAATAACTGGTTACACATGTACATAAGGTGATAAACATTAAATCTTCATTGTTACATTGTAAATTTGTGGGGTGGTTGGGACAAAACTAAAGGAGAATAATAAATGCAGACTAATAAAGATGTAGTTTGATAAGTTTTAAAGACTCAGATATATTGAGCTGAAACTGTTGCTAACACAATTAATACAACAAACCTTTAATAAACCTCATATGGATTAATTAGGTGGGTCTCTTGCCCATTATTTTTTGGAAAATCTTAAAGAAGGCATCTAAATTAAAATATCACAAAATTTTCTGAACGGAAGTCCCAAGTCTTCACAAGTTTGGTCCATTAGATGAGATCCTCGTGCTTGTATTTCTGCAAGAGAAGCATATGGCCAACGTTGTCAACAAAAACTATATATAATTCTAAACTATAATAATCTTCAAGATCAGAACTATACAAACAATATAAGACAATTCATAAATTGATGGATAAAGTTGTAAATAATATGCATGCAAAGAAAGCAATACACTACAGACATACTATTCTTTTATGTCAAGAAGCTGTCTTAATCCTGGTAAAATTTTAAATATAAGAGAAACCACTTGCAAGTCAAGAACGATAAAACTAATGAGAAAGTTAAATAATTTTGCAGGAATCTTAAGTATTATGCTGCATGAAACCAACAAGATAATAGGGAAAATGGAATATTAAAAATACATTGATGCCAGAAAGAGGTCGTGAAGTTGCATAAACAGGATACTATCTACTTCTTTACCTACTCATATTACGCTGGCAATCAAAATGCTAAGGTATAGCAAACCAGCGAGCTATTTAATTTTATGAACACCAAAGCAAAGACTGATAACTTATTTCTCATTTAAAAGTGCGTGTAGTAGAGAGTGTGAGAGAGAGAGAGAGACAGAGAGCATCCGAGAAATACATTCACTTATTAGTTTAAGGACAGTACGGTTCAATATATAAACTAATTTTAGGGTCAAGTCTTGTGCACTAGGACTATAGGCACTAATAGCAATAAGTTAAAAAGATCAACAAATGACTTTTGTGACTGCTGAAAGTAAAAACAGTGCCAATCCTGGACTGTTGGTAGTATAAAAAATATATAATATCACTCGGATGTCTTCCCCTAATAGCTTAAGCTTTTGGGATAGTTGGGTCATAACAAGTAGCATGGAGAGAGAAGAAAATCTCTATAATTGGCTTTCCATTTCTTTTCTTAAGTTTATCTGCAGCAGGAATTAGAGAACAATTTGGAAAACAAAAATTGTCAAAATCATCATATTTCAAGAATGGAAAAGCTTGAAGGGAAAAAGGATGAGGAAAAGCTGCAATGGTGTGAACAAGTGTTTGTGTGGCTGTGTGTACTCTCATCAACAAAAGATAGAGTTATTAAGGTTATGCTGATGTTTACAGCTCACACCCCAAACCTAAGGTTTAAAGCATGAGCACAAGTCAAGACAGTAATAGACAAACAAGGGAACAACTATCGATATTTCTGTATTCAGCAATGAAGAGCAATCATAAAGATTTCTTAACTCCAAGCATCGCTTTCATTTCACCAAGCACAATTTAACAAAGTGATAGGTTTCCATTAAATCATGATGTCTATATTCTAGTTAATTGAATTTGACGACCAGCACTTAATGTCTTCCAATAGCATAAATAATGCCACTAGAGATGGGTTAAGTGCAAAAAGTCACTCTTGGTCCATATTAGACTCTATGGTCAAGCAGTTCTTGAACTATGTCAAAATATCATTGACCAAGTGCTTCAAAATTCAATCTTCACCAACCCCAAACCTGAAATTAAATTTTAATACAAAACCATGTTAAGTCTCAGGCTCATAGCTAGAGCTTTTAGGTATCTTTAATTTTAGCCTATAGAGTTGTCAATACTTCAAGCACAATCAGCTTTTACGTGAGAGCAAATTGCAAAAATTCTAGAGCTTATACATGACAGCTTAAAATTTCCGGTCAAGCAAATATTCAAACAGCCATTTCCTATTGTTTGGCCTCAAAACATCAAATATTACCAACAATTTTATGACTGAGTGTACATACTTGTGGATTTCAAAATGTACCTTCCTTTTCCAAACCAACATCCACAAATTACATAAAATTCTAAATCCTCCATCCTGTATCCTGAAGACTTTATGATTCACTAATATTTTCTAATATTGATTTTCAGCAGCCACAAGCATGTTATCTCCTAATTTTGTCATTGCATATCCCATTAATGGTTAAATAGATGACCATAAAAAACCAGATTACACATCATACATAAAAACAAAAAAAGAAAAACAGATGCCAAGAAAGAGGACCATAACCAACTGGGCAGTAATTAGTGAATACAATTAAACCAATAAACTACTGTTTGAAAACCTAAATATCATAAATGGAAGAAAATCCCACCCGTTAGCATCAATGTAACAGGGTAAGCAACTAAAACAATTGCAAACAGGTAAGAGGAAGCAGGCACACATACACATAAGGCAAGTAAAACTTTTGAAGTTGACAGAGAGTTCAAACTTCAAAAAAAAAAATATATATATATATATATATATATATATAAAATTTTTCGATATAAACTAATTCCGACCTGAACTCATCTGTTGCCTGGTAGCACTTCAAACAGTCCACAGCAACTCAACCAGGAAGTCTTTTGCACCACCCGTGGAGCTGATGCTACCAAAGGCTGCATATCAGTTTAGCAAAGAAAAACATTAAAAATAATTGTCAACAAAAAAAATCACAACTAAAAGCGTCCAATATCAAAACTTCTATATATATGTATGATAAAAAAGAAGAAAAAGAGGAAGAAGAAGAAGAAAAAACCTGGTTTTCAGATAATTCTGGAGTATCAGAATCTTTAACATGTTCAGCACCAATAGCAGATTCAGGGGTAGGGCTATCAGACACTGATGCTGATGATACTTTACTGTCAGATTCCCCCGGTCTTGGTTCCTCCAAAATTGATGTTGTAACATTCTGATCAGAGAAGGGATATACTTTATCCTCACTTTTCTTTGCAGTAAGATCAGTTCCCCCAACTTGAGAGCCCATCGATTTCTCTACTAAAACATTTTCAGTGTCACTGTTTTTTACCTCGGATATAGAGGCCGCTGCTTTAACTGAATCAACAGAAGATTCTGCAACCAAATTACCAGCCTCCTCAACCGGTGCATTTTCAGCAATTAATGTCATTTTGGCATGCGAAGAATCTATGGACTTATCCAACTCATCAAATGCAACTGTCTCCTTTGTTGAATTATGGGACTCTTCCATTGTGCTCTTCACATTTACAATTTCATCAATTGAACTACCGAAGTTTCCATTCCCATGATCAGATTCCTTGGCAACATCTTTGCCCTCACAACTCTCCTCAGATTTCACATCCCACTCTATCACAACAACACCTTCCTTTCCTCCTTCAGTTTCATCGATCTTAGCAGCATCAATAGGGACTTCATCCAAGTCCTTGGAAGCAGCAGCAGATGATTGAGCAACTGAAGGCTCTCTCTCCTCCACCTCTTCATTCCCCTCATCAAATGGATGATCATGGTCACCATGTGCAGGTGAACCACCCTCACCAACGTCACTTCCTTTCTCATCTTGGGACTTCAACTCATCATTCCCTAACATTTGCAATTGAATCAATCAGTTTCACTACCATTATCAATCAACCACCAAATCAACACAAAGAATCATTAAATTATTCACAAAGTTACAGAGTATGTTCTGATCTCTTATGAATGACAAAGACTCGGAAGCTAACAGTACCCCGAAATCCCAACCAAACTAAATGCTACAAACGAGAAGAATAACAGATACCCATATCCCCAAAATGACCAAAAAAGTAATAGAAAATAAAAAGTATAAATCTTTGCATGGAAAAAGTAGAGTGGGACAGTACCTAGAGGTAGGTTGGTTGAAGGGTTGGTGTTGGTTTCAGTTTCCTTTTCCTTCTTTTTCTTGGCTGCTTTCCTCTTCTTAGCACCTGATGGCATGATTGAGTGAGGGACTAACCACAAATGGTGGGATGTTCCCCTTTTGTCCCCTGATTCTCTCTCTCACTTTATTGTTGTGGACAACACAACACAAAGCAAAGATATATCATAGAGTCGAATTGAAAAGGAGGGAGAAGGATGAGGAAGATTAGGATGGAGATAGATCTTTGGATTTGAAAAATTGAAATTGTTAATTGGCAAATGAAATGATGGTTCAGTGAGAATGCATGTCCTTCACTCCCTCTTGACACTTGGATTCTGTGACGTACAACCAAATGAAGTCTATTAGTCTAGTGTTTTTCTGCGATCAAGGGAAAGTGTTCTGTCATCTCGTTATTAATTATGATTATTATTATTAGAATCTGGGAAACAATTTTATTGTTTAAATATTCACAAATTAATTAATTAATTATATGTAATTTATTTTATTTTAATCTTATATAATTATACTCACATTTTAAAAATATATTTTAAAATAAAAAAGCAACTTTTTTTTCTTCACAAAACATTTTCCGTTTAGTAAGGCAGTACCTGGTGAAAGGTGGAGGATGAGAAGGTGAGGTTGGGTTTCATGATTCAATATTTGGAATCTACTGGGGAATGAATGGGCATTGGGATCTCAAAAATGGACCAGGCTTTCTTCCTCTTTTTTTTCATTTTCTTTTTCAAAAGATAAATGCTAAATATTAATAAGGGATATTTTTAGGAATTTTTATATTTAAAATCTATTTTTAGGATATGTGTATATAAAAATAATAACTATTCTAATATTATAGTAAGGTGTCGATTTTTAGTCATTTAAATAATGAAATTATTTTTTAATATTTTATAGTTGTGGGCATTTTTTTCTTTTTCTTTTTGGCAAATTCAATTGTGTGAATGAGAGATTTAAGGAAATTGAGAGGTCTACATTTTGCCAACTCAGTTGATGCATGATTTATGAGATATTGACTTCTGGTGCATTGTTTGATCTCTTCAATAGTAGACAGGTATTTTTTTTGTTATTTTCTTATAATTAATTTATTATTTTTATCAAATTTACATTTGTCATATTTCTAAAGGGTTTCTCTATAAACGTAAATAAATTAATGGTTTTTATTAGAATACAATGAATTTAGAAATGTGTTTAGAATTATTAGAAACAAAATTAATTTTGATTTGAATTATTTTGAGTTGATTTTGACATAAAAGTTTATAATTAAAGCTCATTAAGAAAAGTTACTACATAGTATTAAGTTTAGCTGATTTTAAAGAATATATATATTTTTATCAACTTTTAAAAAAGTAATAAAAAAAAGGATTCTTTCTCCATGAAAAACCTAAACGAAACATGGGCTCAGCGCCGTGAAGTCACCCAAACAAAATTTTCTTGGAAATAAAAAATTTACCTTAGAAAAAAGTGACCTGTGTTCCTGCATTAAAAACTTTGTAAACGTTATTCTGTGAGTAAAACAAACAGACATTGATATGAAAGTTTAAAAAATATTTTAAAATGAGAGAAAAATGTCACTGTATAAGAATAGTATGTATACCTGTTATAAGAACGGGGATTCAATTTTATTATGTGAAGGTAAATAATAGAAATTGATGAAATAATAATATAATAATAGTTTTTAAATCATGTATTACTTGAATTAATTATTAATTGATAAAATTTGTTGATATAATCTGTTACAAATTATTTGCATATAAATAAATAAATAATGAAACTGGGTATGAATGCATTTGACATAGAAATAGTCGTTTTAGTTAGCTTCATCTATGATTCTGTAGCTCCATAAGTAAACAACGTAGGATGTTGTCAGGTTCACGCAGACATGCTCCACACTCACCATTTGTTTCAGCTCTCTAACATTCCCAAAATCCCCAACATTCTACTTTTCCAAACGAGGTTTTTCAACACTTCCTCTTCTATATTAGATTTTTGCACCAAACCACAACACCTTCAACAAGTCCATGCCAGGTTCTTCCTCTATGGCCTCCACCAAAACTCATCACTTTCCTCCAAACTCGTGGATTCCTATGCCAAGTTTGGACTCATGGATTTATCCCAGAAACTCTTCTACTTCACTGAAAACCCAGATTCAGCTCTTTATAATGCAATCTTAAGAAACTTGTCTCAGTTTGGTGCATATGAAAAGACCCTCTTTTTGTACAAAGTGATGGTTGAGAAATCCATGTGCCCAGATGAAGAAAGTTGCTCTTTTGTTTTGAGATCATGTTTTTCTGTGTCTCATGAACAAGGGAAGATAGTTCATGGGCAGGTAGTGAAATTGGGTATGGATGCATTTAACATGGTGAGGAACGCTTTGATGGAGTTGTATGACAAAAATGGGTTTTTTAATGGGCATGAAACAGGAGGAGGAGGTTCTGTTATGGAATTGAATTATTGGAATAACTTGATTTCTCAGGCATCTGAAAGTGGGAAAATGGAGGGAAGTTTTCAACTCTTTTGTAGGATGAGAAAAGAGAATATCCAACCCAATTCAGTTACTGTGATTAACTTGTTAAGATCAGCAGTTAACTTGAACTTATTGAAGATAGGACAAGTCCTCCACTCTTTGATTGTTGTGAGCAACTTGTGTGAAGAACTAACTGTGAATACTGCACTGTTGTCAATGTATGCAAAGTTGGGTAGTCTAAAAGATGCAAGAATGCTATTTGAGAAAATGCCTGAGAAGGACCTTGTAGTTTGGAACATAATGATTTCAGCATATGCTGGGAACGGGTGCCCTAAGGAATCCTTAGAACTTGTATATTGCATGTTTAGATCAGGTTTTAGACCTGACTTGTTCACAGCAATCCCCGCAATTTCATCGATTGCACAGTTAAAATATACGGAATGGGGAAAGCAAATGCATGCCCATGTGATAAGAAATGGTTCAGATTATCAGGTATCCATTCACAATTCTCTTATTGACATGTATTCTGCGTGCAGCAACTTAGATTCGGCACATAAGATTTTTGGATTGATAGGGGACAAGACTGTGGTTACATGGAGTGCAATGATCAAAGGATATGCAATGCATGACCAATCTCTTGAGGCTCTGTCTCTATTCTTAAACATGAAGTTGAGTGGTACTAGAGTTGACTTCATTATAGTCATTAACATCTTGCCAGCGTTTGCAAAGATAGGGGCATTGCATTATGTAAGATACTTACACGGGTACTCATTGAAAACCAGCCTTGATTCACTCAAATCCCTTAAGACATCATTTCTCAGTAGCTATGCAAAGTGTGGTTGCATAGAAATGGCCAGAAAACTTTTTGATGAAGAGAAAAGTAGCCATAGAGATATAATTGCTTGGAACTCTATGATCAGTGCATATTCTAAACATGGAGAGTGGTTTAGATGTTTTGATTTGTACAACCAAATGAAACTATCAAACATTATGCCAGACCAAGTAACATTTCTGGGGCTGCTCACAGCTTGTGTTAACTCAGGCCTTGTTAATGAAGGCAAGGAGATTTTCAAGGAGATGGTGGGAATATATGGTTACCAACCTAGTCAAGAACACCATGCCTGTATGGTTGATCTACTAGGACGCGCTGGACAAATCGATGAAGCCAGTGAAATAATAGAAACTATTCCGTTCGAGTCAGATGCCAGAGTTTATGGCCCCTTGTTGAGTGCCTGTAAAATGCACTCTGAGACACGTTTGGCAGAACTTGCTGCTCAGAAACTTATAAATATGGAACCTAAAAATGCTGGAAACTATGTATTGCTCTCTAATATATATGCTGCTGCTGGAAAGTGGGACAAAGTTGCTAAAATGAGGAGTTTTCTCAGAGAGAGAGGACTGAAGAAAACACCAGGTTGCAGCTGGCTTGAATTAAATGGAAAAGTACATGAGTTTCGTGTTGCGGATCAATCTCATCCAAGATGGGAAGATATATATTCAATATTAAAAGTTCTTGAGTTGGAAGCAGGGGATATGAAAGATGATGATCTTGAACTCTTTGACACTCCTATCATTAAGGGATGTGAACTGTACATGAATCAACTCAAGCACCTATAACACCTTACACCTAATAAGCTAAATTCAGTGGACATTGTAATTGTCCTGTGACCTCCATTTTTACCTTGGAGTTGAAATTACAAATTACAAATTGCAATTTCCAAACTTTTATTCATCATAATCCTTTATTACTATTACCAACAAAAGGGTCATAATCATAATTGCGTCTTGGTTATTCTTTTTAAGTTGTTATTATTTTTATTTATTTTGGTGATATTTATGGTATCATGAATGGCGAGAGAAGATCATTCTGTGCTCATTTTTCCTTTTGCTGAAACCATTAACATGTCTGTTTAATTCCTTTTTATCTTTGAAATTCTAAAACCGATGTAATTAACTTTTTAATGGTATTGGCGTGTTTGGTTTAGAAGTAAGACCTCTAAAGGCCTCCAATAATTTGAAATATGTTTGGCATTGCTTCAAACCGTGAGGTTGGCTTTCGTTTCTTGGTTCATCTCCGTTCACGTTGTGGTACTCTGCTGTTCTATGATTTGATTTGGGCATTATGTCCTATGTAACAAAATAAAAAAAGTAAATTTGTAAGTTTGTTCTTGAAACTAACTCTTTATTTACTTTTATTCTTTAGAAGTTCTATTTGATGCAGTTTAGTCTTCAAATCTGTTAACTTGTTCACATTTTAATCCTTAATGGAACTAATTGGTTCCAAAAATGTTGTTTTGCATAATATAGTCTTTGGATATGTTAATTTTGTTTACATAATATAGTCTTTGAATGTGAGTTAGTTAACACATTTGGATACGACATTATACAAAACCAAACATTCAAGGACCAGAGATAAATAAAATATCATTTTGACACTACTTGGATAAAAAGGAGTGAAATAATGAAGGAAAAAGATAGAAGGAAATAGGAATGACAGAAATGGAAAAGAAAAGAATAGAAATGGTACGTATTTGGATGAATAAAAAAAAGAAGAAAAATAATTTTTTATTTTAATTTATTTGAATGAGTGAAAGAGTGTATAAATAATATGAAAGACTTTTTATATTAAATTTAAAATTAAATTATCTTATTAATAAAAAAACTGAATTTTTATGACATCATTTTTCTTAACATAAAATTACTTTTGTTTAATATTTTATATAATATAAGAATGATTATATCTTTTAAAATCTTAAAACTTAAAATATGAAAATCAGTCGAGCATCCCCTTGGTAAAATGTGCATTCAGGATTCCACCCAGTAGCTCAAGAAAATCTACAACTGCGAAACCCACCGAAATTCTCAGATTTAACTCATTCATTACAATTTACTCGAACTGTAGTAGAAGTGAACAAAAATGAACACATTTTAATCCATCCTATTTCAACCCCTCTCATTGCATTGGATACAAACATACGGTTAAGAATCAAATCGTATATTTACTCAGAAAATAGTTACTCGTTGGTAAAATTCCATTCCTGCGTGTTGAGGAAAATAGTATTTTTCTTTTTCTCTTTATTTAAGATCATAAACATTGTCCATTTGCAACAAACTTATTCGAACCAAAAATATTTACAATATTACGAGACCAACTCCTAACAAGAGATTTCTTTTTCTACATACCTTATTCAACCACAAGACCTTAATATATCATTTAAATCATGAATGACAACATAAAACTTTTATAATATAAGTGCTCTTCGATTAAACTTCAAAAAAATATTTTAATAATTCTTACCAGAAAACATATTGAATAAAAGTAAAAAGAACTTTTAAGAAACACAAGTTATCTACATAAGATTAAATAAACAGTAAACTTACTAGCGATGAAAAATTAAACATGTAAGAATCCTTTTCTGTTATCAGAATCCTTTTACAAAAATAGGCCATAAGCTAGCCTGTAAGTACCTATGTATGAGGCTAACAGTAACAGCAGTGGTGTGTTTGACAGAGGGGGTGCAGAACGGGGAGGGTATTCTGCAACCCACAGATAGAATAAACTGGGCCCAAGCAGCAATAGATTTCTCATCGCAATGGGATGTTAGTGCCACTTTTGTCAATAAGCAAAATGATTTTCTCTAGTATGCCATCTAGAAAGCTTATTCATCTTCCATTGTTTGATCCTCTACTTCTGATTTACTCTCTCCAGCTTGGGGTCGTTTCACTGTAGAAAGAAATTTTAACATCAAGGTAGAGAACCAAGTGTATATAAAGTTGGGATACAACGAAATGAACAGGCAGAAAGAAAAGTCCTTAAACTCCTAGTCAAATGAAAGATCCATTTTCATAAAACTTAACACATCAGCCAGTTTGGCAGGTTATATCTATGAAGTATTTTAACTATTAAGTTCCTCAAAGATTTCAAAGGTTCAAATCCCTCGTGAGTGCTCGTGAGTGAGTTCCCCTCCTGTTTTCATTTATTCCTATAATTCATGTAAGACTGGAGACTCAGAAAACACCATCCTTTACCTACCCTCTAGTACCGAGTTATTAAAACTGTCACTCTCCCAAAACCACCAAATCGCCCTGCCCTTTGAGTAAAGACATTCATAGGCAATTAAGGTTAAAAATTACAACAGCAAGTTCAGAGCTAAGGCTCAGGAAACCTCATAGATGAGACATATGTCTAGACTTCATATTCATCATAGACATCAGCCAATGATTTTAATTTCTTGCAACACAGTAATAAACAATGTCATTGAATGACAAATAAAACAAACCTTTTCCAATTGGGTATAGACAGCACAAAATTATAGGCTGCTTATAAATAATGACAGATAAATGTTGATAAAAGCGTAACTCATCAACAGCAACAGCTCATGATGGTTCTTAAGGAAACAAATCATGCAGCCAAAACATGCAGTACAGTGCACTACAATGGGAAATTGTAAATAAAGAAGAATAATTAGTATTTACAACTTACCTTTCAAACATGATCCAGCAAGGCATGTCAGTCTTGACTGTGTCTTACATTCAGCTAGTGGATTTGGCTTCTCTGTGACAGCCATTCGAACATCCCAGACACGTATAATCCCATCAGATGATGCAGATGCCACTAGGTATGGTTCATCATCCCCTGCACCACCATCACTATCTGTGAGTGTAACAATACCTTTCACACGGGCAGTATGTGCTTCTTCCAAGCAATATGCAACTTTTCCACTCTTTATGTCCCATGCTGTGATGTTTCGGTCTTCACCACCAGTATAGAGAAGTCCATTCTGCAACATAGAATATATTATAGGTGTAAAGAACAAATTATAGATACAGTGTTCATTGATTGATATCAACCCGCAGATTACACTCGCCTACTAAGGGGTCGAATCAAAATGTTCCCGCCCTCACTACCAACCTCCTTAAAATAAATAAATTCCAGGAAACATAGTAATTATGCAGTGTTGCACGTAAAGATCATCTATGCCAGAGATAGTCCACTTGACTGAAACTGGCTATCTAAGAAAACTTCACTCTAAATCCTTTCCTTCCTCCTCTTATATTTCATTCAAATCAACTGTTAACAAATCCTTATCCAAGATCACATGAACATTAACAATAAAGAAACTAGCTCTTTTCTTCTTACAAAATATACCTAATATGCCATTAACTGCTAAGATAACTCAGAAACAAAGAAAACCAATTGCCAATCAAAGAGACCAGATGCTCTACAACTCCATAACCTTAATCAATAACATATTGTGAAAAAAAAAAAAGGAGATAGAACTCGATGAAGCACAAACCTTAGCGGGTGCGGCGCAGAGAACACGCTTGGAGCATTCCAACTCGAACAACAATCGCGCATCCTCGGCCTCGTGGACGGAGACCTTCTCTTCCGTTGCCATGAAGAACTTCTCGCCGGCAGCATCGAACTTCACCAAACTAGCTTCCTTTCCGAGCCGGCAGCAGAAGCTCCGGCGGCCCCTAACGAGGTTAACCATGGCGAGGCACTCGTCGCGGCCAACCGTAAGAGCGAGCTTACCGGAAGGGTGAAGAGCGAGGTCGTTAACGGCGTTGCGGTGGACGGAGAGGGACTTGAGGTGGACGAAGGCATCGGCGTCGAAGATGGAGAGGGAGCCAGAGGCGTCGGCGGAGATGAGGTTGCGGGGAAAGGGGAGGTGGGGAGGGGCGTAGAAGGAGAGGGCGGTGACGGTGGCGGAGTGGTGGTGGAGGGAGCCGATGGAGGAGGCGGCGGAGAGGTCGTAGAGGTGGATGGTATCGTCGGAGCCGCCGGAGGCAACGACGGAGCCGGAGACGGCGAGGGTTTTAATGAGGGAGAGGTGTGAAGGGTATGAGAAAAGGGGGGTTAGGGTTAGGGATTGAGGGTTTAAGGTGAAACCCCATATGAATCTTTCGTATGAACCTGCTACCAAACTCATTCTTCTCTCTTCTCTGTCTCTCTCACACCCCTTAAACCCTACCTCAATTGTTATTGTGAGTGTGTCTCTGCCTTTTCAATATTAAAGTTTTTTATTTTTAATTATTTGAAGAATTATATTAGATTTTTAATATTGTAAATAAATTTTACTTTTAATTATTAATAGAAAAATAATTGTTGTATTATTTTAAATAATTTTAAAATTAAAAATTAAAATATAAAAATTAAATACTCAATATAAAAAGTAACTCTTAAAAATATTTTAATTTAAGATATTTTTTAAAAAATAATAACTTGCATTTTATATATAGAATTGTTTATTTTAAGCTTTATTATTGATTTTAGAAACCAAAATAATAGCCATTTAGTAACATAAATAATTAAATGAAAATTTTTATCAATAAAAAAAGTTATCATTGCTTAATATTTTAAAAATCTAGAAAGATATTTTAGCAATTAAAAAAAGTTAATTGATTTCGTAGTTTGATTTAGTAATTTATATTTATAAATTATAAGAAGGGTGACGGTAGTTGGAGTTGAAGCAACTGAGGTCTGAGGTAAGAGAAGAGAAGAGAAGAGAAATGAAGGTAGCTCCCATGGTAGTGTTGATGTTCAGAGACACAGAGGGCTTCGCCTCCGCTATCTCTGAAGCTCTCCACCCTGACCCTTCTTCCTCCTTTACCCGCCTGTATGTAACCTTTTTCTTCTTCAATTTTTATATTCACTGAGTGAAGGATCTTCAACATTGTTTGATGCCTTTTCATGTTGCAGAGAAGACTCCTTTGATCTTTCCTTGGAGGGTTATGGAATCAAGCACATCAAAGCATCTGCCACCGTTTCTCACTTCGTCGATAATCAGGGCACTTATAAGGTTAAGTTCCTCTTTTTTCGCAACCACCCTTTCACTCTTTCTCTCTCATCTTCACACATATTGTTATTAATTCAAGAACTGGACTTACTGTCAGCAGAAAATTAAGATGCCCATTTGCCTCAAATAGCCAAATTGTCATAATTGAGGGCAAATGTTTAGATTAGATTAGGGAATCACTTCGAATGTTTAAGATGTTTTGTTTCCTTCCCTTTACTTGTATATTTTGCTACACTAAAGATCACACCTACGATTTTTTGTTAATAAACACTGCATATGCTATGAAATATGAATTTATGAGTAATTTTTTAGCTTTATCTATGTAAATTATGTGCACTTGTACAGATTATATATTTATATTAGAAAATTTTAAATAGCAGTCATCAAATCCACTATAGCATTTTGGGAGTCGGATGCTACTTATTGCTATCCGAGATTAATAACTATGCCTTCCACATTAAGATTGAAGATAATTTCTTATCCTTACACAATAGTCTTCCTTACAGACACACGATTCTCTTAAACTCTGATTCTATGTTGAACTAGTATTGCATTTCATTTCATTTCAAAATTAAGAGGGTAATGCCTAGAGTGATGAATTATTCTTTCAGAGACTTGGAACTATTTGCTATTACTTATTATCATGTATACTTATTCATTTATTAATTATCAATCAATATTGGTTCCAGTGATTTACAGCTTGCAGTACCGCTGTTCTAATAATTTGTTCCTTGGAGATCCTGCTCCAAACAATCAGATTTAAGTCATATTAATGGTTAAACTTCAACTATACAAATTATCTTCCAAGATAATTTGTTATCCTTGTTCTTTAATCTTCCTTCTAGAAATACATCCGATTCTGTTATACTCTGTATCCAGGTGTCAATTGTGGTTATGCAACATTATGAGCCACCAGTACTAGCTTGTGCTCTTAATGAGGTCCTTAATAATATTGCTGGAGATAAATCATCCTTGATGCCAACTCTTTTGGTACCATTTTTGGTGGAATCATCCAAGGTTAAAGGGCAGAGTAAATCCCTAAGATCAGATGAAAGCAAACCTTTAATTTTTGGCATTCGGATCGGTGAAAATACAGACATAATGCAGGCCTTACTCAACAAAACCCACGAGCCACCGCCTTCGTTGCAGATTCAGCTTGAAACTTTTGCATGTTTTCTTCACTTTGTTCGAGTAATGAAGTTACCAACCTTTTTTCTAATTGGACAAACTAGTCAATATATGGAAAACAACTCCACTAAACCGCATGAGGTATTTATTTTCCTTATCACTTTTAAAGCACATGACCTTCATTGATTTCTATAAAAAAAAAATTCTATTGTTCGGAGAATGGTTGGGCTCTATGGATAGTGTAGCATCTGGCAACCTTCCTGTAAAGTAAACATGGGAACTGTTTACTTAATTCCACTATTTTCACTGTGCAGCAGCAAAACATTATTTTAAAGAACTGTGGCACTCTTTTTTTTCTACAATAAATGGGTGCACATTCAACAGCTAATTTATTATGGTTTGTGCTAGGTAATTCATGTAATAGGTGAGATTTTGGCTAGCACTACAGGTCTGCAGTTTTCAAAAGAAAGGGTGGTGTGGAATCCCAAAAAGACCTCAGGGGAAAGCAAGGAGCCGTGGCGCGCATTATATGGTTGAATCACGAGTTATTTACATGCTAACATGGAACCGGTATTTTCATGGATCTGATTCTCAGAACCATTGGTGTTTGTGCATGAATTGTTTCCTTAAACATTATTATAACCCCCACCTATTTTCTCTATACTTCCTTGAAGTATCTATTGAGATATCAAGTCCCATGGTGGGTCAATAACAAATTAAAGGCTATATAAACAAGAAAGTTTCAATTTAAAATTGCCTAAAACGTTTTGTACAAAGGAGACCACTCAAACTTTTGCTCAAGTTCTCTCCATCAATATTGGATCTGGCTCATATTTTAATATCCCAGTAGTATCTTAGTATCTTGCAATTTGTGTGTTAGTGGGATGAATGCTGCCATAGCATGTAACTGCATGTCCTTTGTATACTTGTGGGTTTTATTTGCATTTACCTGTCCAAAGGCTTAGCTTCGTAGGTTTAACCAAGTCATCCACCACATTGTATACTACTCACCAGTGTCTTGACTCCTCTACAACTGTTGATGGTATATAAAGATGAGGATAGCGAGTTTTTGAATTGTGCTTCTGCAATTGAAACACTTCAACGATGAAACTAGTTTATAATGTCTATGTTTTAGTAATGCGAGGTCCTCCAAAAAAATATTCTATTGTAATTATGAGTGCTTAGTATTATTTGGAGTGTCTTGTTATTCCCAAGTGTCTATTGTTAATCTTATTTAAATAATTTATAACTATAATATTTTTTTCTCTCTTGTAATCATATTAACAATATGGGTATTTTACAGAAAAAAAATAA